>NC_138043.1:1488971-1545971 GCF_964106645.2 Podarcis pityusensis
TAGTGGAGAGTTTTGACCAAACGTGATCCACCTGGAGGAGAAACCGGCAAGCCACTCCAGTATCCCTGCCAAGAAAACTCCATGGGCGAAGAAAACAGACATATAAAATAGAGATATAGTGGCAGTTAAAAATATATATTAAATCTTGATCACTAAAATATAACCTAAAATTTAAAACCTTAATCATTTTGGTAGTACAGCTTGTTCCCTACGTTTTATGGCAGTCGCACACAATTTAGCCACCCTTAGCGTGATCTCTAGATCCTTCTCCTCTACCCCTAAACATTCCCCCCCCCCCCAAATGTAGATCTCTTGATTTCCCCCACTTTGGTGCGAAGACGGGCTATTTAGGCCAGGTGGCACACTTTGTGTTTCCATCCTCCTTGTAAAACCGGCATATAATAACCATTTCTTTTACAAGAGAGCAAAGTCCAGCGCTTATGAAACAAGACCTTAAAACTCATCTCACGTTTTGTTCAGCGGCAGGAACCAATTGAAACAAGCGTGGAACGGATACTTCTCGATATTTGCTTAGCCTGAATTTGTATCCCGTGACTTCTTGTTTCCAACAATATCCTCCAGTGAGTTCGGGGGGTGGGGGGAGACCTTCTGTGACATCAGAGCAGCCTCAGCCAATGGGGAGGAGAAGTGAGATATGGAGGACAGCGGAAATGGCTTGGGTTCATCTTTTATGCCGACGATGAATAATTTCCCGCCCTGTGTGGCCACGGCAGGCAGAAAACTCCCTGTCCGCAAAACCTCGAAATTCAGACTGCTTTGTGGAATGCCTGTAAAAAGCAGACCCTCCGAGTATCCCTGTTTTCCAGTCCCGAATTCGCAGACACCGTCCCGGTTTCTGATTTGATCCGGGAATGTCCTGCTTTTCTTTAGGACGTCCCTATTTTCATGGGGGGGGGGGACGCGGGTGGCACTGTGGGTTAAGCCACAGAGCCTAGGACTTGCCGATCAGAAGGTCGGCAGTTCGAATCCCCACGATGGACGGTGTGAGCTCCCGTTGCTCGGCCCCAGCTCCTGCCAACCTAGCAGTTCGAAAGCACATCAAAGTGCAAGTAGATAAATAGGTACCACTCTGGCGGGAAGGTAACCAGTGTTTCCGTGCGCTGCTCTGGTTCGCCAGAAGCGGCTTAGTCCTGTTGGCCACATGACCCGGAAGCTGTACGCCGGCTCCCTTGGCCAGTAAAGCGAGATGAGCGCCGCAACCCCAGAGTCGGCCACGACTGGACCTAATGGTCAGGGGTCCCTTTACCTTTACTATTTTCATGGGAGAAATGTTGGAGGGGATGGAATAGGACGTCCCTATTTTCATCAGAAAAATGTTGGAGGGAATGGAATAGGACGTCCCTATTTTCAGGGGAGAAACATTGGAGGGGATGGAATAGGACGTCCCTATTTTCAGGGGAGAAACGTTGGAGGGGATGGAATAGGACGTCCCTATTTTCAGGGGAGAAACGTTGGAGGGGATGGAATAGGACGTCCCTATTTTCATGGGAGAAACGTTGGAGGGGATGGAATAGGACGTCCCTATTTTCATCAGAAAAACAGAGGGGATGGAGTTATGCGACCCGAGCCAAGGAGCTAAGTTACTAGACAACCTTTAGAAGGCATCTATAGGCAGCCTTGTAGAGGGAAGTGTTGTTGTTTTTTAATGTTTCATTGTGTTTTATATATGTTGGAAGCTGCCCAGAGTGGCTGGGGCAACCCAGCCAGATGGGCAGGGGTATAAATAATAAAATTATTATGGTGATGATTACGATGATTATTAGGGAATCGGGCGTCCCTATTTTCACGGGAGAAATGTTGGAGGCTAGGAAGCAGCTGTTTCACTTCCATTTGGCCTAGTTTTCCCGTGCATTGCACTCACAAACACAGTTGTTTGGCTCCTCTCGATTCCTACCTAGCTGAGCTCTGGCTGGGTTGCTACGGCAAAGCTAGCTGTTTATTCACCATTCAAGGCTTGCAATAACTGGGGCTGATGAAGGGAGGGGCGGCTACGCACATGGCAGCCGCGTTCTGAAGCCCACTTCGCAGCGGACACTGCGGCCAAATATTGCTGCCCTCGCAAGCTGGGTGATGGAAGCAGGGAACGGGGAGGGAACGAGAACACTGTTTTGCAGTCGAAATATTTCCCGCCCTCGTCTCATCGCACGCAGCGACGCTTCCGTTCCGCTGCGGCCCACTTCCAGCCCGAAATTGCTCTGGCCTCACCAGACTCTGGGGTCTCTCAGGGCTCCGTCCTCTCCCCCATGCTTTCCAACATCTTCATGCAGCCGCTGGGAGAGATCATCAGGGGGTTTGGGCAGGGTGTCCATCAGTATGCGGATGATACCCAGCTCTACCTCTCTTGCAAATTCGAACCAGTGAAGGCGGTGAAGGTTCTGTGTGAGTGTCTGGAGGCGGTTGGAGGATGGATGGTGGCTAACAGATTGAAAATAGGGACGTCCTATTCCATAATGATGATGATGATGATATTATTATTATTATTATTATTATTATTATTACTTATACCCCGCCCATCTGGCTAGGTTTCCCCAGCCACTCTGGGCAGCTCCCAACAGAATATTAAAAACACAAGAAAACATTAAAAAACTTCCCTAAATAGGTCTGCTTTCAATATGTCTTCTAAAAGTCAGATAGTTGTTTATTTCATTGACATCTGATGGGAGGGTGCTCCACATTGCAGGCACCACCACCGAGAAGGCCCTCTGCCTGGTTCCCTGAAACCTCACTTCTCACAGGGAGGGAACCGCCAGAAGGCCCTCGGAGCTGGACCTCAGTGTCCGGGCTGGACGATGGGGGTGGAGACGCTCCTTCAGGGATACAGGACCGAGGCCGCTTAGGGCTTTCAAGGTCAACACCAGCACTTTGAATTGTGCTCGGAAACGTCCTGGGAGCCAATGTAGGTCTTTCAGGACTGGTGTTGTATGGTCTCCACTCCCAGTCCCCAGTCTGGCTGCCGCATTCTGGATTAATTGCAGTTTCCGGGTCACCTTCAAAGGTAGCCCCACGTAGAGCGCATGGCAGTAGTCCAAGTGGGAGATAACCAGAGCATGCACCACTCTGGCCAGACACTCTGCGGGCAGGGAGGGTCTCATCCTGCGTCCCAGATGGAGCTGCCCTGGACACAGAACTGACCTGCGCCTCCATGGACAGCTGTGAGTCCAAAATGACCCCCAGGCTGCGCACCTGGTCCTTCAGGGGCACAGTGACCCCATTCAGGACCAGGGAGTCTCCCACACCTGCCCGCCCCCTATCCCCCCAAAACAGTACTCCTGTCTTGTCAGGATTCAACCTCAGCCTGCAAGGGGTTGGCTAGATGACGCTCAATCGGCGCATATCCATGCGCCACGTCAGAGCGGGACGGGGAAAAGTCAGCGCAATGAAATGAGAAATGCGCAGAATTGCATGGCCTTAAGAGGCACATTTCTTCGTTCTCATAAACCTCTGTCAGTGAATGGAGCGCCGTTCCTTCCCCCACCACCGTTCCCACCGCAGTGCGGGCCTCGCATGCTCCGCTCGCGCCCTGGCACAGTGGCCCAGATCTGCCATCACGCATGGCTGCCCCCCCTGCGACGCCACCCCCTCGGGGCAGCCCACGAGCAGGCAGATGGGGCCCTCACCCCGGCTGGGCTAATCCGACACGACTTTTCCATTAGGCCTGAGACGCTGGCAAAGAGCTTTCCGGTGTCGGGAAATGGGGGGGGGGGGCTGGCAAACCCTCTTGGCTGCCCCCCACCTCCTGCGAAACACAACCCCACACAGATCTCAAACTCTTCTGGCTGAGCAATGGTTAAGGATGCTTCGAGGAAGAGTGCAAAGCACATTGTTTCCTGGTTTGGCTGAAATTGCATACAGGAAACGCATGGGGGGAGAAGGTGCACAAGGGGACAGGTGCCCCCTGGCATAGGAGTCCACTCCTAGGGGCAGGGGTTCCTTCAGCTCCCCCCCCCCCAGATTATATTTTCCAGGGACAGTTCTGGATTTACAGAAGCCGTATCGGTTTCTGATCTGATCACAGAATGTCCTGCTTTTCCTTAGGACGTCCCTATTTTCACAGGAGAAAGGTTGGAGGGGATGGAATAGGGTGTCCCTATTTTCAGGGGAGAAACGTTGGAGGGGATGGAATAGGACGTCCCTATTTTCAGGGGAGAAACATTGGAGGGGATGGAATAGGGCGTGCCTATTTTCAGGGGAGAAACTTTGGAGGGGATGGAATAGGGCGTGCCTATTTTCAATGGGGAAACGTTGGAGGGGGTGGAATAGGATGTCCCTATTTTCAGGGGAGAAACGTTGGAGGGGATGGAATAGGACGTCCCTATTTTCAGGGGAGAAACGTTGGAGGGGATGGAATAGGACGTCCCTATTTTCAAGGGAGAAACGTTGGAGGGGATGGAATAGGACGTCCCTATTTTCAGGGGAGAAACGTTGGAGGGGATGGAATAGGACGTCCCTATTTTCAGGGGAGAAACGTTGGAGGGGATGGAATAGGACGTCCCTATTTTCAAGGGAGAAACGTTGGAGGGGATGGAATAGGACGTCCCTATTTTCAGGGGAGAAACATTGGAGAGTATGGCCCCTCAATAAAATGTTTGAGCCCCGCACCAAGTTGACAGCATTGCCACTCAAATGGGGTGTGTTTGCCACATCTTGTGATAGATTTTGCAGGGTGGGGGGCTTACCTGCCCCCCATATTTATTTTCATGCCTTCCTTCTCTTTTTTGTCTTGATCTGGGCACACCTGGAATCCTGTGTCCAATTCTGGGCGCCACAATTTAAGAAAGATGTTGACAAGCTGGAAGGTGGGCAGAGGAGGGAGACTGAGATGGTCAAAGGTTTGGAAACCAAGCCTGATGAGGAACGATCGAAGGAGCTGAGGGTGTTCAGCCTGGAAAAGAGGAGACTGTGTGGTTTTTAACTGCGTTTTTGCAGAGACCACGCAGACCACGACTGATGCGGGCCTGTTTGGGTACCGCCATCTTGGCAGCCGAGCCTGATGAGGAGTGGTCGAAGGAGCTGGGTCCATTGAGCCTGGAAAAGAGGAGACTGAGAGGAGATAGGAGATCCAACTCCCAATATCTCAAGGGGCTGCCATATGGAAGAGGGAGAAAGGTTGTTTTCTCCTGCTCTGGTGGGTAGGACTCGAACCCATGGCTTCAAGTTACAAGAGAGGATATTCTGACTCAACATCACAAAAAGCTTTCTGACAGTAAAAGCTGTTTGACAGTGGGAGATCATCCTTGGAGGTTTTTAAGCAGAGGTTGGGACGGCCCTCTGCCATGGATGCTTTAGTTGAGATTCCTGCATTGCAGGGGGTTGGACTGGATGACCACTGGAGGGTCCCTTTCATCTCTTAGGTTCTACCATTACATGCATGGAACTGTACTCCAATGTAATGGCACAATCCCTTTTCGAAAACGCACGTTGCCGTTCCCCCACACCCTTTCTCTGCCGCAACGGGGAGCCTTGTTAAAAATGTGTGGGGTGAAATAATTCATGCAAAAAGAAAAAGAGGGGGGGAAAACCCCAGAAAGCTTTTCATGCAATTTACACATTCCTTTACTCTGATGACGCCATGAATATTTCAGTAAGTACCAGGCATTAAAGTTGCATGGTTACTCGCGGAAGAGCCTGTTTAATAGGACATCATTCAGAACTGGGACTCGACGGCAGGCCACGCGTGAAAATCCTCAAAAGCTGAATGAGGGGTCCCTCTTCCCCCAAACTGAGAAACCCTGAACTTATGCACCAGTACGGTAAAGATAATTAAAAAGCAAAATGGGTTGGAGAAGTGTCAGGATTAAAAAGCATCTTGTGTTGTTAAACGAGACTTCCTAAGCAGAGGCACTCGGGCCAACCTAGTTATCTGGCAATGTAGTCTGTTCATGTTTATTGGGGATTTCTTTTCCAAGATTATAACAACCAAAAAAACTTTCAGCAGCCAGGAAAAACCTGCAGAGTACGAGGAAGAATCACAGGTACTATCCAATAAGCACCATGACAGACCCTCCACGTGTCCCTGTTTTCCAGATCAACAGAAGCCGTTTACTTAAGAAGTCCTTCTTTCCATTGGAGAAATGTTGGAGAGGACGGAATAGGACGTCCCTATTTTCACGGGAGAAACGTTGGAGGGGATGGAATAGGATGTCCCTAATTTTCAGAGGAGAAACGTTGGAGGGGATGGAATAGGATGTCCCTAATTTTCAGAGGAGAAACGTTGGAGGGGATGGAATAGGATGTCCCTAATTTTCAGAGGAGAAACGTTGGAGGGGATGGAATAGGATGTCCCTAATTTTCAGAGGAGAAACGTTGGAGGGGATGGAATAGGATGTCCCTATTCTCACAAGAGAAATGTTGTAGGGGATGGATTAGGACGTCCCTATTTTCAGGGGAGAAACGTTGGAGGGGATGGAATAGGACGTCCCTATTTTCAGGGGAGAAACGTTGGAGGGGATGGAATAGGACGTCCCTATTTTCAGGGGAGAAACGTTGGAGGGGATGGAATAGGATGTCCCTATTTTCAGAGGAGAAACGTTGGAGGGGATGGAATAGGATGTCCCTAATTTTCAGAGGAGAAACGTTGGAGGGGATGGAATAGGATGTCCCTATTCTCACAAGAGAAATGTTGTAGGGGATGGATTAGGACGTCCCTATTTTCACGGGAGAAACGTTGGAGGGGATGGAATAGGACGTCCCTATTTTCAGGGGAGAAACGTTGGAGGGGATGGAATAGGACGTCCCTATTTTCAGGGGAGAAACGTTGGAGGGGATGGAATAGGATGTCCCTATTTTCAGGGGAGAAACGTTGGAGGGGATGGAATAGGACGTCCCTATTTTCAGGGGAGAAATGTTGGAGGGGATGGAATAGGACGTCCCTATTTTCAGGGGAGAAACGTTGGAGGGGATGGAATAGGACGTCCCTATTTTCAGGGGAGAAATGTTGGAGGGGATGGAATAGGACGTCCCTATTTTCAGGGGAGAAACGTTGGAGGGGATGGAATAGGACGTCCCTATTTTCAGGGGAGAAATGTTGGAGGGGATGGAATAGGACGTCCCTATTTTCACGGGAGAAACGTTGGAGGCGATGGATCGAGTGCAAGGCAGATCTTTACGCTTCTGTTGCAACAGAGTTCCTAATCACCATCATAAATCAATAATAAATAAAATTTTATTTATATCCCGTCCTCCCCAGCCGAAGCCGGGCTCAGAGCGGCTAATCATCATCATTATCATCATACAGTGAAGCATAAGAGTCACAGTGGTAGGTTCCATGGCAAAATGGCGGGTGTTCCTTCGCCGCAATTCGGGGTGTGCCATGAGGACATCCGCCCGGGCCCTTGCCTTCACCCCGGGGAAGGTGGTGGGGATAGCATGGCGGGGGAACTTGTCGGCTGACACCACACTCCTTGTCAGGATGCATTAGCCCCCCACGGCCTGGCAGAGCGACGGCGCCCCCCCTTGCTCCTCCGCCAAGCCACGCCGGGCGCAAGCGAAGCGCCCCTCTTCCCGCAGCCATGGCATGTCGGAAGAGATCAGCTCATTGAGGGGGAAAGATGGCGGTGGGAGTCGGCGCTGACAGATCGGGCCTGACAGCCCCTTTCCAAAGTGGATTTTTAAAAGGGTGTGGGTCTGCTGCTTACCACGTTTTGGGGTTTGGGTTTTTTTGTTGTTGGGGGGCACACGCCACGTGGGGCGAACCCCCAGACGGAGAAAACCCCCGGAAAGGCTGGGAAAACTGTGGTGGCAAAGGCATGGATGCGGAAAAACGCCGCGGGGAATTCGGGATCGAAGCATCGCCAGGCAATGGGGGAAATGTCGGGGAGGCCGTCCTTCTGTGCCTCCCCCACCCAAAAAAACCCCTTGACTGTTCGTCGGAGGACACTTTGGAAGACCCGCGTCAATTTCGCAAGGGGATTTGCCTCCTTTCGGGCCTTGGACGGCTGAGGAGAACGCATGGCACGATGCCCACCAATGCCCTTTTTGAGATATCCAGTATGCAACAATAGCAGCAAGAATACTCATTGCGAAGTATTGGAAGACACAAGATTTACCCACACTGGAGGAATGGCAGATGAAGTTGATGGACTATATGGAATTGGCGGAAATGACTGGCAGAATCCGAGACCAGGGAGAAGAGTCGGTGGAAGAAGACTGGAAAAAATTTAAAGACTATTTACAGAAATACTGTAAAATTAATGAATGTTAGAAAAATGTTGGAATGAAGTTATATGGCTTTAGTAGAAATGTTATAAGGAATTAAGTATAAATAGATTAATAGCGTATCAAAGGGAAAAATAAGGCTAGAATCTGTTAAGATAATTAAAGGATAGAAAGCAGAGGAAGATGGAAAGGAATTGCTGAAACAATCAACAGAAGTGGAATACAAAAAGGGAGGTGTGAGGAGGCCACGGAAATAAGTGAATGAAAGATAAGATATTGAAATTGTTTGATTTTTTTTAAACTGTTTTTGTTTTGTTTTGTTAGTTTAATGTGTTATGTAGTGTTTTTGTACTGTATTGTATTGTTCTTTTTTCTTTTTATTTTTTGATGTGTTTAAATTGTTGGAAAAGTAATAAATATTATTTAAAAAAAAAAACTTTTTGAGATATCCAGCTGGGTAGTGATTCTGAGGTTCCTTCGCCCCCCCCCCCGGGGAGGACTTGTGAATGGCTGAGAGTCCCCGGCGGACTGCTTAAATATTTTTATGCAACTGTGACATGCTAGACGCTGTGGGGTTTTTAACTGTGTTTATGCAGAGACCACACGGACCACGACTGATGCAGTTTGGGTACCACCACCTTGGCAGCCGAAGCCTGATGAGGAGCGGTTGAAGGAGCTGGGTCCGTTGAGCCTGGGAAAGAGGAGACTGAGAAGAGATAGGAGAGCCCTCTTCAAATATGTGCCCATATTTCAAATGTCTCCTAAAAGTTGTGTACTTCTTTTTCTCCTTGACATCTGACGGGAGGACGTTCCACAGGGCAGGCACCACCACCAAGAAGGCCCTCTGCCTGGTTCCCCGTAACCTCGCTTCTCGCAGGGAGGGAACTGCCAGAAGGCCCTTGGAGCTGGACCCCGGTGTCCGGGCGATGGGGGTGAAGATGCTCCTTCAGGTCTACTGGGCTGTTTAGGGCTTTCAAGGTCAGCACCAACCCTTTGAATTGTGCTCGGAAACGTCCTGGGAGCCAATGTAGGTCTTTCAGGACCGGTGTTATGTGGTCTCCACTCCCAGTCCCCAGTCTGGCTGCCGCATTCTGGATTAATTGCAGTTTCTGGGTCACCTTCCAAGGTAGCCCCACGTAGAGCGTGTTGCAGTAGTCCAAGCGAGAGATAACTAGAGCATGCACCACTCTGGCCAGACAGTCTGCGGGCAGGGAGGGTCTCATCCTGCGTACCAGATGGAGCTGCCCTGGACACAGAATTGACCTGCGCCTCCATGGACAGCGGTGAGTCCAAAATGACCCCAGGCTGAGCACCTGGTCCTTTGGGGGCACAGTTAGGCCCTAACAGACCAGTCTCTGCTTCCACATGGGAACCAAAGTGTCTCCAAAACCAGATGTCCACCGACATGAATCCTGGCACCTCCACCAATGGGGTAACCACAACTAGGATCAGGTCCGCCCTTCCGCTGCTTGCCCTGAGTGGACAGGACGGACGGAGGTAGATTGCTCCTGGCAATGGAGGTTCTCCCATCTCCTGTTGTGGGGTGGCGAGCGGCCCAGAGCTTTCCTCTTCACCCCCCTCCTCCTCGACACACTTTTCGAACGAAAACCAATTCACTTCCCGGCTCACACACATACACAAAAACGACAACAACAACAACAACAAAGACCGACGGTGTCCTACAAACCCACAACATCCTTTTGTTTGTTCTGCCTGGCTGGACAATAAGCGACGCTCCTTTCTCTTCTCAAAAAGCACACACAAACACACTCTTCGCACAATACCTTGAGGACGGCCCCCACCCCATAAGGCAATGGAGTTTCTGATTTTATTTTCTTCCTCGCGGACCCCCTGCCTGTGTCTGAGGCCTGAAAAAGAGGCCTGCCACCCATTCACAGTGTTTATTATTCGCCACCAAATGGCGCAACAAATATAGATAGATAGATAGATTTTAGTTGTTACCGGGTGGAGAAAATAATCATAAAGCATTAAGCATCCTTTTCCTCGCTCCATTTTCCGTGGCGAGTTTCTGGTCCCTATTCATCTATTGCCACGGCAACTGGGATCCATCAATGGCCATCAGTGACTCAGGACAATTAGAGAGATGAAGGAAGGGGGAAAGGACGGAGCGCGAGGCAGAGATTTGGACCAGAGGGCTGCTTTGCACGGCGCCATGTTCACACCCTCGAATTATCCTCATTATTGGCGTCACCGCCGACCCTGAGAGGCCTGGTCGCTGCCCCGATTCGCGTTGCGTAAACGCGGCCGTTTGCGAGAGAGCAGCCTCATTCGGGTGACCTGGAAAGATTCGGTTAGGTGGGGAGCTGCCTATCTCTCCGTAAAAACCGGAATCAGGTCACTGGGGCTTGTGGAAATGTCACAGAGATGGGAATCAGCGTCAGCCAAGCTCAGAGCATGGCGGCTTAGTTAGCAGAGAATCAGAGGATATTTGAGAGAGTCTTTGAACCTCTTTAGTTGACCACCAGCATTACGCTTTCCATTTTTAAGTTCGGAATAGAGGAGGTGCTTCGGAAGATGATCATCAGGCATCCGCACAATATGACCAGTCCAACGAAGTTGATGTTGAAGAATCGTCGCTTCGACACTGGTGATCTTTGCTTCTTCCAGTACACTGGCATTAGTTCGCCTGTGTTCCCAAGTGATGTGTAAAAATTTTCGGAGACACCGTTGATGGAATCTTTCGAGGAGTTGGAGATGGCGTTTATAAGTGGTCCACGTTTCACAAGCATAATTATTATATTTGCGGCCCACTTTCCTTTAAGGAGGGATGCGGGTGGCGCTGTGATCTAAACCACAGAGCCTAGGGCTTGCCAATCAGAAGGTCGGCGGTTCAAATCCCCGCAATGACGGGGTGAGCTCCCGTTGCTCGGTCCCTGCTCCTGCCCACCTAGCAGTTCAAAAGCACACCAGTGCAAGTAGATAAATAGGTACCGCTCCAGCGGGAAGGTAAGCAACGTTTCCGTGCACTGCTCTGGTTCGTCAGAAGCGGCTTAGTCCTGCTGGCCACATGACCCGGAAGCTGTACGCCGGCTCCCTCGGCCAGTAAAGCGAGATGAGCACCGCAACCCCAGAGTCGTCCATGACTGGACCTAATGGTCAGGGGTCCCTTTACCTTTCCTTCAAGGATATGTGTCTGGCTTCTCTCCATTGCACCCTCCAAAACAACCAGATGGGTGGAGTATAAGTATTATTGCTATTATCAACGCTATTTTTCTAGGGGGGGGGAAAGGGGCAGAACTCTGCATGAACACCTCTTTTCTTGGCTAGAGTGGCATCTATGTGAAAGTTCTGGAGAGGTTCTGGAACTGGGTCCAGGTGAGTTCCCCCTGGGAAAAACACCCTGGTTGTTGTTGTTAACATTGTGCCCAGCAACAGACCAGTAGGCAATGGTGCTACTGCAAAAAGAGAGTCCTTATAACCAGTAGTGATGTATGGAAGTGAGAGCTGGACCATCAAGAAGGCTGATCGCCGAAGAATGGATGCTTTTGAATTCTGGTGCTGGAGGAGACTCTTGAGAGTCCCATGGACTGCAAGAAGATCAAACCTCTCCATTCTGAAGGAAATCAGCCCTGAGTGCTCACTGGAAGGACAGATCCTGAAGCTGAGGCTCCAAGACTTTGGCCACCTCATGAGTAGAGAAGACTCCCTGGAAAAGACCCTGATGTTGGGAAAGATGGAGGGCACAAGGAGAAGGGGACGGCAGAGGATGAGATGGTGGGACAGTGTTCTCGAAGCGACCAGCATGAGTTTGACCAAACTGCGGGAGGCAGTGGAAGACAGGAGGGCCTGGCGGCCTCTGGTCCAGGGGGTCACCAAGAGTCGGACACGACTAAATGACTCAACAACAACAACAATAACCAGTCGACAGCCTGGCTGCAGAATTATAGATCATACAAGGCGTGGCCGGAAAGTTCGGCAAACGGTCAAAGAAACTGGACAGTGAGAAATATTTGAATATACAATCAGCATCGGAAACCCACAAAACGCTTGACGCTGTGTACGGAGATGAAGCTGTAACTTCATTGCATGGGGTTCTGCTAGATGACCGCACGGGGTACCAATTCTACGACTCTATAATTTATTTGAGCGCTGGGTTCCCTCACAACTCTACGACTCTGTAATTTATTATGTCAGGGGAAGTGATTTTGGAAACATCCGTGCAAAAACTGGATACCAACCTCAGGATATCCGGAAAACTTCCTTGAAAGGAAAAGGAAAGGAAATTGTGTTCCGAGTGTGGAGGACTGAATTTGAAACCGGTAAAAGTAGAAGCTGGTCGAAGCCAGAAATCACATCTTCAGCTATCCCTGTTCTCATTCTTATTTCATTTTGTACAATTTGCGCATCACTCGCTTGTAAAACAACAACAACAACGCCTCGAGGCAGTTTAAGAAAAGAATAAAAATAATTAAATGGCAGGTTAAAATGATCCCTGGCGAAGATATTTGGGTAAGTCTTACCTGGAATAGAAGACAGCAACGCAGAGTCTTTCTGTATGACTTAGTTGGCAAAATTTAGGAGCCGAGGTTGAGTTATCAAGTTCAAGTTCAAGTTCAGGTCTGGCTGATAAATTCAGATTTATTCAAAAGCCACTTTTTTATTCTCCACTGCTGCCATCTGCTGGTAGCTTCCAGAACACTGTCCCACCATCTTGTCCTCTGTCGTCCCCTTCTCCTTGCGCCCTCCATCTTTCCCAACATCAGGGTCTTTTCCAGGGAGTCTTCTCTACTCATGAGGTGGCCAAAGTCTTGGAGCCTCAGCTTCAGGATCTGTCCTTCCAGTGAGCACTCAGGGCTGATTTCCTTCAGAATGGAGAGGTTGGATCTTCTTGCAGTCCATGGGACTCTCAAGAGTCTCCTCCAGCACCAGAATTCAAAAGCATCCATTCTTTGGCGATCAGCCTTCTTGATGGTCCAGCTCTCACTTCCGTACATCACTACTGGGAAAACCATGGCTTGAACTATACGGACCTTTGTCGGCAAGGTGATGTCTCTACTTTTTAAGATGCTGTCTAGGTTTGTCATCGCTTTTCTCCCAAGAAGCAGGCGTCTTTTAATTTCATGACTGCTGTCACCATCTGCAGTGATCATGGAACCCAATGATTCCATTGATCCATGAAGGAGATAGAATACTTTAGGTAACGATATAACAAGGACGGGAAATGAAGCAAAATGCAAAGATGCAAAGTTTAATTTTGCAAACCGTCAGGGAGGGAAGTCCATAGGTTCAGTTGAGCCAAAGAGATAAATTAAGAGGGTACGAAGTTTACCTATGTAAAACCGATTAAAATCATTTATAAGACTCTCAGGCTACCCAGTATGACTTATGGAACTCCCTGCTGGTATCCGGGCATCTTTTAGATTTTCGGCATCTATTAAAGATAGGGTAACAAACCCACCTCCTTTGGCCCACAGATGCGGAGCAGGCGAGAATACCTTTGCCCTGTCGGTACTTCGTTTATCGGCGATAGATACTGATGAATCGCAGAGTCGGGTGGGATCCCCTGAGGTCATCCAGCCGAACCCCCTGCGAGGCAGGAATCTCAGCCAAAACACCCGTTATCGACAGCCACCCAACCTCTTGTTTCGAAACCTCCAAGAAACGAGAGTACGAAATATCCCGACGCTTTTAAAGTAGGATTGTCATTTTCCCCTCGTTTTTATCTTTTCGTGAAACTGCTCCAAGGTCTTTTGTGCGTCTGTGTGTTTTACATCCAAGCGGAAACAAAAAATGAATTTGTTCCACTACTTCAGATTTTGTGCATGCACACAAAAGGTTATATCAAGAACAAACTTAGTTGGTCTCTAAGGTGCTACTGGACATTTTTATTTTTTAATAGGTTTTGACAGCATCAGACCAAGACGGCTACCTACCTGAATCTAGGATTTGTTTCACGTTATTTCATTCTAAGGTTCATAGCCTGCCTTCGCTCCAAGGAGTTGTTATTTGATTCTAAGGTTCATTCAAGGAGTTCAGGGTTGTGCGAATGGTTCTCTTCCTGACGACCCTGCCGATTTATGAGTTATGTGCTTCGATTGATGAAAAAATTATTAAACTGGGATGCTGAGATTCGTTGCCCACTGGAAAGCCAGCGAGGGGGCGATTAGAATTTAAAGCTCGAAACATGTTTTAAAAGTACAATGGGACCTTGGTTCCCAAATGCCGCAAACCCAGAAGTGAGTGTTCCGGTTTTAGAACGTTTTTCGGAAGCCGGACGTCCGACGTGACTGTCAACTATTGTTTCCGGGGCGCCTGAGCCAATCAGAAGCCGCGCCTTGGTTTCCGAACATTTCAGAAGTCAAACAGACTTCTGGAATGGATTAAGTTTGGCGCTTTGTCTTCGCTATTTATTTTGCTTTTTTGTTTTTGAGGCTTTTTTGGTTCATTTGTTTTTGTGCCTGTGTGGAACCCAGTTCAGCTACTGATGGATGGATTGTGTGACTGTGGAAATGGATAAAAGCCCCCCCATCCAAGCAATGACTATCATCAGTGCAGTAAGAAATTAAGAAAAAATAATTATCTACAATACTGCCTTATTTATTTTATAGTACAGCACATTGATTACTGCTTTCATTTTATGGATCGATGGTCTCGTTAGACAGCAAAATTCCCGTTAAATTGCTGTTTTAGGGGTTGTTCTTAAAAGTCTGGAACGGGTTAATCCGTTCTGCATTGCTTTCTATGGGAAAGCGCGCCTTGCTTTTGGAACGGAATTTCCGGGACGGATTAAGTTTGAGAACCAAGGTACCACTGTATCGTATATGAATCTCTCATAAGCGTAAATGTCTCTAACAGACGTTAGCTTGTGAGGTTGCCAAATGCACACATTGGCCACAGCGCCTCTGCTTATTCGGGTTGCCAACTTACCAAAGGACCCAGGTGCATTTTTTAATTTTGGCAATGTGGCTTGACAAGAGTTCCCAGGGCCAGACATTTGGCCCCCGGGAATGCTTAGGTCTAGGATGTTCCCCCCAGAATCTGTTGTAAGGCACGATACATGCTTAAACTTTGAAAGTTTACCCACAATAACGCCCAGACCCGACCCCGCCGGCTGCACGACGCAAGTGCTTCATCGGTAGCAAAAAAAGTCTTTATTCTTCTTATTGTTTTATTCGTATTATTAAGAAGGCTCTGAAAGTTCAAAAAAATAAATCTCTGCATACAATTCTCGTAATCAGCAAGTGAGATCACCAAATATATATATGAGAAGAACTTTAGCCGCGGTCGGGTTAAAGCTCCGGCCCCCGTCCCAGCCCCCCTCCCTCCTCCCCCCTTCTTTAAAAAATAAAATATATTTTAGTTCTTAAAATTTATTCAATAAAGTAAATTATTCTCCCCTAGAAATTCCCTACATATACACAGAAGTAAAAAATAAAAGTTTTCTTTTTTAAAAAACAAAACAAAACCCAGGCCGAGAAAAAGAAAAATGAAGAGATAGTGGGGTGTAACCAAGCCCCTACTCTTGAGTAGGCCCACTGAAATTAAAGGACTCATTCGTTTAAAACTTTCCTTTGTGTGTGTGCGCATTTGTGACTTAAATTGGCATAATGGGCAATTTGCCCCCATAGATTCGCCCCATATTTTCTGAACCCCCAAATCACCCCCCCACTTCTCTTTGCATGGATTTTTTTGGAGGGGGGACAGCGGGTTTTTATTTGTCTTACCAACAGAAATTATATATGTATGTCCACCTAAATATGTCTGAGCTCTAATGTTAGCTATAACTGGAGAAGACTCATTGCAAAAAACCAACAGTTTGATGCAATTTAAACCCACTGAACGGGTTTACTCTGCGTACGGCTAAGGAAGGTAGACACATCGGGCTGGATCGGGCATTTACACAGAGCAGACCCATTGCAATCCATGGGCATGGCCAACGTCGGTCCGGGGACACGAATAACGGGCACATTTGTGGCACCATATTGTCCCGGGAAGCGTAGTTCGTTCAGGGCGTTGAGAGTGGTGAGGCGACCCCCCCAGTCACCCTCGGGGAAAACGACAATTCCCAGAGTTCTCTGGGAAGTGGGGCTGGTTGCTAAACTGCTTTGGGAACTGTAGCGCCGAGAGGGCAACGGGGTGCGTGTCTCCTAGCAACTCTCAGAGCTGTAAAACTATACCTCCCAGATTCCTCGGGACTGTTCAAAGCGGCGCTTTTCTGCTTTAAATGCACGCTTGTGGATTTGGCCCGTTGACAGAGGTTCTGCAGAACTGAGCCGAACGCAATCCACAAACCCGGAACCGCAGACCACCCCCCCAAAAAAAATGTATATGCAAAAATATTAATAGACGGTGTTCTCGATTAAAGAACATCATCCGTGGCCCCTTTCATAGTGCATGCGGACCTCGGTTTTCGCTCGGTGCGTTAGTGTTTGTAAAAAAAGAGAGAACGAAAATACTGCTATTTGGAGGAAAAGGTTGCGCCTGGATTGAGTTAAAGCTATCCTGTAAACAATATTGTTTTAAAATATATTTCCGTCGGCCCAACTCTTGAAATTGGCGCGGCACTTCCATCCCCGCTCTCCCGCTCCCCCAAATTCATTTCATTCCCCTCCCGCCCGCCTCCAAATCTCGTTTATTACGCAGCGAAGGCGTAACTTACGGTTGCATTTGGGGCGCCCCTCTCCCTCCCCGCCGCAATCCGCCATGTTTGTGTGTGCTTTTTTATATATATATAAAAAAGGTTGATAGAAACAGTTTGGAAGTTCGCAAAAAGCCGGCCGTGTTTTCGTAAAGGGGGGTGGGGAAAGGGGGCCGCCGGACCCCCGGGAACCCGCCGCGCCTATGAGAAAATGTGGATGGCTTGCGTGGCGGGCGTGTGGCAGGCCGGGCACTCGGGGTCAGAGCGGCCGCAGATGCGCATGGCGCACTCCATGCAGAAGAGGTTGTGGCCGCAGGGCACCAAGGCGGCGATCACCTCACTCTCAAAACAGACCATGCACTCGCGGGAAGCTTTGCGCGGGCCCTCGGAGCAGGTGGAGTCGGTGGGGGAGCCCGATGCGGCCGAGAGGCTCCCGGGCAGCGACGACGATGACGAGGAGTAGCCCGTGCTGTTAGAGAAGGATGAGAGGGAGCCCTGCGGCGGCAGCCAGGGGACGGCGCTGACTGGATCGCTCGGGATCCGGCGGGCCAGCGGGTGCTCCAGGGCCGCCGCGGCCTCCGGGAAGGTGGGCGAGTGCCGTGGCGTGCTCTTGCGCCGCTGAGAAGCGCCGCTGTGCGACGAGGAGGAAGACCGGCTGAAGGCCTGGAGCGGGTCAGCAGGGGGCTCGAACGGAGACCAGATGTGGGCCGGCGCCGCCAGCTCCAAGGGGAGGAAGTCGAAGGCAAAGTCGCCGTCGTCCGAGCCCAGAGCGTCGCTGAAGGGGAAGCTGCCAGAGCCGCCGCCGAACGGGCTGCTGGGGGCTCCGTCGGGAACGGGGCCGCCGAAATAGGTCTCCGCCGGGGAAGTGTCGCTGCGGAGGCCGGGCAGGGCGCGGCGGGCCGGATTGGGGGCTTTGGACCACAGGCTGGAGGGTCCGCCAGACAGGAGGTCCAGGCAGACGTCTGTGCCGTTGGAGTGGAAGTCGTTGTCGGCATTGACGTCGACGAAGGAGCCGGTGCGCATGGTGATGTGGGCCTCAATTTCCTCTCGCGCCCGGTCGACGTTCTCGGGCATGCCCGTCACCTCGAAGACGGGCTCCTTGTCTCGGCTGGGGGTGACGATGTACGTGTGCGTCTGCTGCTGGATGCGTTTGATGGTGGCGCCTTTGGGGCCCACAACCAGCCCCACAACTCGGTACGGGACGCGGACCTGGATGGTCGTCTGCCCCGGGAGGTTTGGAGGGCCAAGGATTGAGCCCCCCGTGCCGCTGGCTTTGTTCCGCGTGGCTCGGATCATGGAGAAATGCTCGGCGGCCGAGAGGATCTCGCGCTTGGCCATTTCGACGTCCTCTTTCCTCCCCGTCACGATGAAGACCGGCTCCTCGCCTCGCACCGGGGTCTTGATGTAGGTGTTGGTTTTTGCCCGCAAGGCTTTGATCTTGCACCCTGGAGCCGGGCGGAAGAAAAACGGTCGATATGTTAGCTCTCGGTCGAAATAAACGTTCAAAAGCACCGTATTTTTTGCTCTATAAGACGCACCAAACCATAGGATGCACCTAGTTTTTGGAGGAGGAAAACAAGAAAAAAAATATTCTGAATCTCAGAAGCCAGAACAGCAAGAGGGATCGCTGCGCAGTTAAAGCAGCAATCCCTCTTGCTGTTCTGGCTTCTGGGATAGCTGCGCAGCCTGCATTCGCTCCATAAGACACACAAACATTTCTCCTTACTTTTTAGGAGGGAAAAGGTGAGTCTCATAGAGCAAAAAATACGGTAACCACTCTGGCCAGGGCTATCCCAACCCTGAACTGCTTTTTTAAAAATAATATAAATATTAAATTTTATTTAACATAATTATTACAAAATACAAGCAAAATACATACAAATGCATACGTACATGTTTTTTCAGATAAGCACACATATATAAAAAAGAACAAAGAGAAAAGGAAGAAAAGAAAAAATAAGAAGAAAAATTGCAAAAAGTAGAAAAATTGGAAGAATTTCCTCCAAATTCACTCCACAAATATCTCAACAATAAAACTTCATTGTTTGACTTCCACCGCTTACACTGCACTTCCTATATGCATTTTAAGCAAATTTGAATCTGTTATTCCGTATTTTCCCCATACAATCTCATACGAATATTCTATATTGCGCAGTGAAAGCAGCAATCCCTCTTGCTGTTCTGGCTTCTGGGAAAGCTGCGCAGCCTGCATTCGCTCCATAAGACGCACACACATTTCCCCCTTTTAGGAGGGAAAAAGTGTGTCTTATAGAGCGAAAAATACGGTACTTTCCCAAGAAAACCAGCGTCCTTAAAGATGTCAGATTGTTTTTGTGTGCTACAACTGCAGCTAGAATTTTGTTAGCTAAGTATTGGAAATCGCAAGAAGTCCCAACAGTGGAGGAATGGCAGATGAAGATGATGGACTTTTCGGAAGAGTCCGCAACCAGGAGGAGGAGGAGGAGTACCAGGAGGAATGGATGACATTCAAAGACTATTTAGTTAAATATGCTAAGATAACTTAACTGGGAACACTTGCAAATATCAGATAGGCTTAGGATTTAAACAGGTGATGTTAGAGAATAAAATGTTTAAAGTCAAAATGAAAAGAAAGAATGATGCTAAGTGATTAAGTTAAATTTTATGAGAAATTTAGTTTTGGAAAACTGTTACACTGAAATTCAGCCAGGGGGATTAGGGGAAGTCACCTAACAACGTTATGAAGATTGGATTAAGTATAGATAATATTTATGTTTGTTTGTCTGTTTTAAAAATTTTGGAAAATCAATAAAAAAATTTGAAAAAAAGAAAGAAAGAAAAACAGCGTCCTTTTTGATTGGGGATAATTCAGACCGAAATACCCAGGCGTCAAAAATGGTTATTTATGTATGTCACTACTGCGGCTAGGGCCAGATTTAGGTTTGATGAGGCCCTCAGCTCCTGAAGGTAATGGGGCCCTTTCTATGTCCAGCTGTCCTTTGTCAACAACAAATTGCCACTGTTTTTTGTGTGTTGAAAATATGCTATATGGTCATTTATGGACCTAATAGGTATCTCAAGCCATTTGCACGTAACAAAATATGTATTTTATCAAAGTAATGGTTTTTGCTGAAATACAATTAAGAAGAAGTATATTAATAGTGAAATGCAATTAAGAAGAAGTATATTAATAGTGAAATACAACTAAGAAGAAGTATATTAACAGTGAAATAATTATTACGCTCTAACTTAAAATTATTTTTTTTATCCACGACAAACTTAATAATGCAAACACATTGGCATTTGGCAATAACAAACGTGCCTTTAGAAACACAATTTACAAAGACTCATAATCTAGTCTCTGGAAACTTGCTATAACATGAAATAATTATAATACTTACACCAGAGGAGCCGACACAACCTAAAACACTGTTGCAGTATGGAGGTTTTATTTCATTTGCTTTTTATCTTATATTTTGGAAATGTACATCAAGGTGTTTTTTCCCCCTTCAATTTTTGGGGGACCCCCAAGAGAGTGGGGCTCTAAACTAGAGCTTGTTTAGCTTATACGTAAATCTGGCACTGACCCCAATCCATCCCTCCCTTTTCTTCTGTGCAAAAAAATTGAAGCTGAGAATGGTCTAAATTTAAGATGGGCGTGGCCTAGGGGGCGGGGAGAGGGGTGTGTGTGCTCCCGGAACGGCCCAATCGGAAGCAGGGAGCGTGATGTCACTGCTTTCGAGACAGCGTGCACCTCTCACAAAGGGAACAAAGCGAAGATTAAACAAAGGGGAGGGGGGCGTGTTGAGAGATGCACACCCCCTAAAAATAAAATGTTAGGGGGGAAATAAGAAAATATAAAAACACCCAAGCAAAACCCCAGAGCGAGAAGTTGGAAATTCAGGAACATTGCACAGGAGCTGAAGGAACAAAGGCAAGGAAGATTGCAGCATATGGGAAGCCCAGCCTTAGATATATAGAGATTTGGGAAAATGTTGGGTCGGTGTGTGTGTAATTGCACGTCACAACCGGTTCCACGCTTAAAGCAGGAAGGGTGCGATACTGTTCCATTTTGGGGTGTCTTTTTTTGCAAAACCTAAACAGATGCTTTAAAATCAGGTTTGCTTTCATCCGTAATTTATTTTTTTGCAAAAAGCAAAGGGGCGGCGGTTTAATATTCGACCTACTCTCCTTTCTAGGCCGTTTTTAAAAAATCTATCTTCCTTTTCCAAGCAGGGAATCAAAGACACATCAGGGTTTGTTTTTTAAAAAAAGAGAGAGGGGTTTCGTTTTGAAAAGGTGAAGTTTGGAAGCACATCTCAAAACACAAGACAAAGACGCAAATGGCAACACCAAGGTGCATCAAGAATTTGGGGTGGGTTTCTTTTGGGGGTGGGGGAAATGACTGATGGCAAAGTTAGTCCTACTCAGAGTAAGCCCACTGAAATCCAGGCCCGTTCGTTCTAGGCCCATCGACCCTGAGCAGAGCTCAGTCGGATGCAACCCTTTTTTATTTTAATTTTAATTTCAGTGGAAGGTTCAAAAGGTTAAAAGGTCTGCTAAGGGAGGCAAACCTTGCACACACTGACATGGGTCTCCCAGAGAGGAGGGATTCTCGCCCCCCTTCCAATATCAAAAATCTCTTGCCCAAAACTCTCTCTTTCTGTGTCTCTCCTTTTTATAAAAGCGAGGGCAGGTCTGAACAGATATAAAAAGAGACACTGATTTATTTCGCTTTGGGATGGGGAAAAAGTCAAGCGCTTCCCAAACTTCCTTCCCTTCCCTTCTCGCTGTTCCTGGGATACAGAAGAACAAAAGGATTTGGGGTTTGTGTGGGGTCCCCCCCCCCGTGTTACTCCAAAGCAGAAATGGGATAGGCCTGGAGTTTAAGGCAGTTCCTGGCTTGGGGAAATCTTTAGAGGCCTTAAAATCTGAGTTTATAAACTCAGGTGGGAAGCAATTTGGTGGGGGTATTTTTTTTGGGGGGGGGGAGGAAGTCACAGAGAGGTAAACTCCCCCCCTCAATTTCCATCCTACGTTGAAAAACGGTAAAAATATATTTATGTTAGACCATTTTTTGGAGGAGGGGTGTCCTCTAGCTTAGCTCCCAATATGCCCCCCCCCCGCAAGCATGCCTGTCCTCTAATTCCACCCTCGCTCCACAAAAATCCCATTTCCAAGAGAGAGAGAAATGGCTCTAACTTTGGGATTTTTCTTCGTAAGGCGCTGCCTAAAAGATGCCCATTTTATTTCTTGGTTAAAAGAAAGTTAAGGGGAGAGAGAGAGAGAGAGAGAGAGAGAGAGGCAGGCCGCACTGCAAACACAGGCCCCCCCATGCAAAAAAAATAATAATGACCCCCCCCCCGGAAACTCACAAGTGAGTTTTACTAAGTGGGTGCCTTGGCAAAGCAAGTGGGGTATAAATAGTAAAATTATTATTTGCGCATTTTGGAAAGGGTCTCCCCGTCACAGCTCCTTACCTGCTGGGCTCCTGTTCCAAGGTGGGCAAAGCAAACCAGAGCCCCCACCCCACCAACATCCACCCCCCAGGGGTTCCCCATCACTTGCAGGTTTTATGCGTTTACCTTGCCTGCCCACAATTTCGGCCACATGTTCCGAACTGGGCACAGAGACGCACTCGGTCATGTTGACGCTCCTCTTGCGGCTTCCGATGCTGCCCAGGTGCTGCCCGGCCAGCAGGGGGGGCTGCGGGGCGTGGGGGGGCCCCAAGTGGGCCGGGAAGGCCCCGAAGATCTCGGGGGGCGGCGGGGCGCTGCCGCCTTCGGGGCCCAGGAGGGGCAGAGCCGCCGCCACTCCTCCTGCTCCTCCGGCATAGGCAAAGCGGTCCAGCCCCTCTGCCTCTTCCAGAAGCGGTCCATGGTCTCCATCCTTCTCAGGATGCTGATGTTGTTGCTGCGCCGCCGCACCCTCCTCCTCTTCCCCTCCTCTACCCTCCTCCTCCGCCTTTCCTCTAGCTGCTTCCTCCTCCTTAGCCAAGCCCAAGATGGAGAGCTGGTCCAGGGCGAAGCGGAGAGCGGCGGAGGGGTCCTCTTCTTCTTCTTCTCCATCATCTCCATCCTCAGCATCCTCATCCCTCTGGTGGTCCTCCGCCGCAGGAGGAGAGGAAGGATGCTCTGAGAGGTCTCCCTTGGGGAGGAGGATGCTGTTGGGGTCGAAGCAAGCGGGGGGCAGGATCTGTGGGTTCAGCAGCAAGCTGCCCAAGCCGGGAGGGGGGCAGCAGGTGCCGGGGCCCCCCTCCAGCTGGTAGAGGGCGCTGGGCATGGCAGGCCCTCGACCCCCTCCTCCCTCTCCCTCCTCCTCCTCCTCTTCCTCCTGCTGGCCCCCCAGCCTGGGACCCCCGGCTTTTGGGGGGCTGCGCACCGCCCCCAGCCGCCGCCCGCCTTTGCGCGCGCCCCAGCCCCTTCGCCCAGCCCCCCTCTTTTGTTTGCAAGCCCATCCAAGGGAGGAAGAGGAGGAGAGAGAGAGAGAGAGAGGGAGGGAAGGAAGGAAGGAAGGAAGGAAGGAGGAGAAGGAGGAGGGGAGCCCAGCCAGCTGCCCCGCACCCACCAGGCGCCCGAGCCTCGCCCCGCGACGCCCGCGCGTCACCCGATGCCCAACAATGAGAGCCGGCGCCGGGAGGAGCGGCCGGGAGCGCGCATGCGCCCAAGGGGGGGGGGAGAAGCAGGGGGAGGGCAAATCACAGCCACGCCTTCCTGCCTCCCTGAACTCTTGGGGGCAACTGGCAGGGGCTGGGGGGCGATTGCTGCTGCTGCTGCGAGTCGTCTGTCTGTCTCTTTCTTTCTTTTTCTCCCTCCCTCCTTCTGTCCCTGCTTCATTCCTTCCGTCCCTTTCATCTTTCCTTCCTTCCCTCCCTCTCTCACTTTATTTCCATCCTTCCTCTCCTTTCCTTCCTTCCCTCCCTCCCTTTCCTTTCATCCCTCCTTCCTTCCGTCTCTATCCTTCCTTCCTTCTCTCCCTCCCTCTTTCTTTTCATCCTTCCTTCCTTCCCTTTCTCCTTTAGCCCCTTCCGTCCCTTTCCTTCCTTCTCTCCCTCCCTTTCCTTTCATGCTTTCTTCCCTTCCGTCTCTATCCTTCCTTTCCTCCTTCCTTCTCTCCCTGCCTTTCTTTTCATCCTTCCTTCCTTCCCTTTCTCCTTTAGCCCCTTCCGTCCCTTTCCTTCCTTCCTTCTCTCCCTCCCTTTCCTTCCATCCTTCCCTTCCATCTCTATCCTTCTTTTCTTTCCTTCTCTCCCTCCCTTTTCTTTCGTCCTTCCTTCCTTCCCTCCCTCCCTCCCTCTACTTCCATTTCTCCTTCAGCCCCTTCCTCCCCACTTCCCTTCCATCCCTCTTTTTCCTTCCACCCTTCCTCCCCTTTCCTTCCTTCTCTCCCTCCCTCCCTCTTTGCTTTCATCCCTCCTCCCTTCCATTTCTCCTTCAGCCCCTTCCCACTTTCCTTCCTTCCCTTTCCTTCTCTCCCTCCCTCTTTCCTTCCCTCCTCTTTTTTAAACATGGTGATGCCATCTAAAAGGAACCTGGGCATTTTAGGGTCTGTGTGTATATATGTGTGTGTGTCCCTCCAATTACTTACAAAAGGATTCCAGAAGAAATATCTTCCACCCTGGCTTTTAGCGATTCTCTTTCCGTGGTTCTGGGCAAAAGGACAGTCCCACCCCTATTTAGATGCCAAGACTGGACCTGTCCCTGGGACCAAGCTACCTACCTCCTACTTTGTGTGTTCTGTGCACTGTGCCTTGCCCTTATTTTAACTGATCACAGTTTAGGAATTCCTTATTGTAACTGACAAGTGCAAGCTGTTCTAATTATTATTCGTGGATATTTAATTTTGCCGCTCACTACTATATTCTAACGGATTGTCAAATGCTGCTTTATTTGATAGTTGTTTATTTTAAAGTTACTGTGACGACTTTTGGTATTGGATCACATTGTTCTGCCCGGATATGGAGGTCCAGCTCTGAGGGCCTCCTGGCGGTTCCCTCCCTGCGAGAAGTGAGGTTGCAGGGAACCAGGAAGAGGGCCTTCTCGGTGGTGGCGCCCTCTGCCATCAGATGCCAAGGAGATAAACAACTACGACATTTGAAGGCAGCCCTATTTAGGGAAGCTTTTAATATTTGATGTATTATTGTATTTTGCTGGAAGCCACCCAGAGTGGCTGGGGAAACCCAGCCAGATGGGCGGGGTATAAATAATAATAATTATTATTATTATTACTACAACGTGCACAATCTTTGCCGTCCATTTTGTTTGCAGCTTGCAAACCGCCTTAAGGCGGAATACAAATTAAAAGTGAAATGAAATTTATAAACCCCTCGTGGAGGGTGCCAAACTTTTTGGAGTTTCCTTGCTACTTCACTGGATCAGAACCACCCAAGCAAGGAAAAGCAAAGAGTGAGCTTTGTAAGCGATCTGGGCGAAATGCAAATCTGGTAGAATTAACCCGAGCCTTGAAAAAAGCACATAGAGCTGAAACAGGGAGTGGTAAAGTGTGGAGCTCTTCCCAACTTCCTCCTTCAACACCATTATTATTATTATTATTATTATTATTATTATTATTATTATTATTTCCAAATGGGCAAAGTACTGAACAGTCCGACCACCTCATTGAGCAAAAGCCCAGCGGGCTCAGAGATTTCCTGAGTGCCAGGAGGAGATCACAAGAGCAATTGCGGCAAATTTTTAAAAAGGCAAAATGCTTGATCCTTTTCTCAGCAATGTTCCTCCACCTCCCGGTCCTTTTCCAACTCCACAGCCTCGGGGTCGCACGACAACTTGCATTCACGCTCGACGTTTTCTCACCAAGCGTTGAAACACACCGGAAGAACGTACGCAAAACATTGTTTTCTTTTTTCCTTTTTAATTACAAAACTAATAGTCCCCCCCCCCCAACAAATTTTACAAATATGATCAAGGCTGAAAGGACATCATCGGTTAGTGCTAAGGAGGCGAGGCGGGAGAAGGGGCTCCCAGATCGCTGCGAAATATCTAAAAGCTGCAAAACCGCACTATACCCCACCCCGCAAAAGCAGTCGATACAAAAGTCACTTCGAGGAATAAAAGAAACTCGCTTCGGACGGGGACCGCCAGGTTGTGACGAGACGCTGCAAAAATAAGTTGTCTCTGCGGCAGGAACGAGGTTTCTGCCACGGCAACATCGCAGGGGAAGAGAGAAGCTTGCTGGTGCTGTTTTTACTGCCGGCGAAAGCTTAAGAGGAAAAGGGTTTGCGTGGAGTTGCCTGAAAAGGTGGAAAGACAGGTGGAGAAAAAAAAGGAGGGAGGAAAGAAAGATAGGCATCTGTGTGTGTGTGTAAAAAACTGGCAAATCCCTCCATTGCAAGAATTCGCCTCTCCTAACATTCCCTACCCAAAAGGGAGTCTCAAAAACTGCTTCGGAACGGAGTGAAAATCCGTGCTTATGGGATTAAGACAAACATACACAAATCCGAAATGCACAAAATTCAGTAGCAGGGATGGCCAGTGAACCGGGTGAAGGGCAGGGTTTCCCTCTCCAATAGGGAAAAGCAGCGTCTCAGAAGAAGCAGCCGAGCCTCATTTTCCCCCCACCCCAAAGAAACAATCCCATATGTTGGTTTGGAAGCACCAATGTGGAGCTAGCAGGTGGGGTGGCACTGGAGATGGGATTCGGGGGGCAGGTGCCGCTTCGCTGACCCAAAACCGAAAACTGCATGGGTCCCGGGCGGCGAAAACAAGCCAGGATTTTCCGTCACAGGTTCCTGTCATTGTGTGTGGCTCCAGAAAGAAATGGTTTAAATAGGTTCAGAACACGCCTGGGTAAAAGTAAAAGCCACGGGTTTCTGAATGGCAACGGTGCAATTTAAACCTGCAGATTTTTGCACGGAAACAGTGCGATTAAAACCCAGATTTCTGCACGGCAGCGGTGCAATTAAAACCTATAGATTTTTTGCACGGTTTTGCACGGCAACGTGCCGGCTCCTCAGGCAAGGGTTGCAAGCAAGTCTGATTTGGGGACAGTCTAATAAGGCAGACTCTGCCATCGTTGCAAAACCAGATCAGTTCAGCTCGCCTCTTCTGAGGACACGCGCCGCTTTCTATCTATCACTTTTAATTGCGTGAGACGAGCAAAAGGCCACACCTGCCGCCCAAAAGCAAATGATTTGAATCTAGTAAAACGGATTTGGGGAGGTCAGTATGTGCCCTCCTCATCCTTGCAATGCACGGTCGTGAAAAACACACAAATGATACAGCACCTTTAAGCTCACGAAAGTTTTCTCTGAAAGGGTCCCCCCCCCCCAACGACATTGCCACCGGATAAATGGACTTTTGTGTGCGTAAGCCCAAATGTCTGCACTTTCGAGAGATCCACACAAACGGCTGGAAACTTTAGGGGTCCCTGAGACGGTCACCGTTCCCCTCATATGGGAAGGAACCCCCCCCCCCGTTACACCTCTGGGAAGACCGGACAGCCTGGAAAAGTTAAGATGAAAACACACAAACGCACACACAAATCCCATGGCGAGATTTCGCAGAAGGAAGGATTATCTACAACTGGAGCAAACAAGCCAAGTACGGGACAGGTGGTCCCCATTTAGAAACGGCGCCTCTACCTTAAGCCGAAAGAGGACGTAAAGTTTGGGTACGTGTGTGCTACCTAATAATAAAAAACCGAGAACCAGGGAAGCAGGCTCAAATTGCTTCGCTGCTCCCTGGAAATGAAAGACGGATCAGTTAACGTTTGCAGTTTCTCTGCGTTCCTTCCCTGTCAACACTCGAGCAAATGACAATTGGGGGGTGGTGGGTTGAGAGAGGAGAGAGAGAAAGAGTACGGGTTTGAGTAAAGTCCATCTTCAAGCTACCCAGGATCTACTGAGCCACTGGATTCTCGAGAGTCCGGCAAATAAAGGCTGAAGACGGCCGGAGGCTGAAGGCATCTCCAGACGGCTGCGGAGACAACATGCGACGCTGTCTGACGGCAAGCTCGCCTCTTCGCGGGGCGAGGAAAGGCTAGGATTCTCAAGAGGGACTCCCTGAAGGAAGAGAGGAAGAGAGAGAGACTTGATCCATCACAGAGGACTAGGTAAAGGTAAAGGGACCCCTGACCATTAGGTCCAGTCGTGGCCGACTCTGGGGTTGCAGCACTCATCTTGCTTTACTGGCCGAGGGAGCCGGCGTCCAGCTTCCGGGTCATGTGGCCAGCAGGACTAAGCCGCTTCTGGCGAACCAGAGCAGCACACGGAAACGCCGTTTACCTTCCTGCCGGAGTGGTACCTATTTATCTACTTGCACTTTGACGTGCTTTCGAACTGCTAGGTTGGCAGGAGCAGGGACCGAGCAACGGGAGCTCACCCCGTCATTGCGGGGATTCAAACCGCCAACCTTCTGATCGGCAAGTCCTAGGCTCTGTGGTTTAGCGAGATAAGCTTGCTGTTAAATGTGAACTGAATCAGTTGCCTCCTCAATGGCTGATCATCGACGGGACTCTATATCCGGGGCAGCTGACAGTCCGATCTTTCCACCAACAGAGATGAGAAAGCAACAAGGTGGAAAGGGGAGAGGAGGCCGAGGGAACGCTCCACAAGGGAGGGGGTTCGAAAAAGGGTGAGGGGCTGCCAGCTCTGCAGGGAAGGGGGCTCCTGAGCCCCAGAGGGACGCCGCAAAAAGAATGCAGTTGGTCAAGGGAGCCGCGGAGCCAAAAACGGTTGAAAACCTCTGGCTTGCACTGACTGGCAGCAGTCCTCTAGGGATTCAGACATGGAAATAGCCTTTCCTGCTTGTATGTTTTGCCACGTAGCTACAGAGTTTCCCTCGGAGCAACTGAGGCTATTGTTACCTGGACTATACGCTCTCCACCTCCGGCCCGCGATCCACGTCCTCTTCCTCCTCCTCTTCCTCCCCGTCTTCGTCCCCCAGGGCCTTCTCCTCGGGCGCCTCGCCGTCCCGCGCGATCTCCTCTACGTGAGCGAGCATGTCCGCCATGAGAGCTTCTTCCAGCCTCTTTCGCACTTGCTGTACGAGTTCTTCCTGTTTCCTGTCCGGGGAAGGGAAGCTGGATGAGGCTGGGGGATGGCGGCATAGCCCCCTCCCCAAACAACCGCCTGTCTTGGCAGCTGCTCTGCGTTTTCTGCCGCACTCCTGGGAAACCAGTGCGGAGACCCCTTTGCGGTCAAGAGGGTGGGACCCTCAAGGTGCAATAATAATAATAATAATAATAATAATAATAATAATTACATTTTATTTATATCCCGCCCTCCCCAGCCGAAGCCGGGCTCAGGGCGGCTAACAACAACAGTACAACATTCTAAAATCATTTCATTATAAAATTAATTCAAATCAAATTGATGGCAACCATTAGGCTAAAGTTCTGTGAAGATTGCCAAAGGAGGAACAGCTCTGTCTTGCTTGGTGGAACAGCTCTGTCTTGCAGGCCCTGCGGAAAGATGTCAAGTCCCGCAGGGCCCTAGTCTCTTGTGACAGAGCGTTCCACCAGATCGGGGCCACAGATGAAAAGGGCCTGGCTCTAGTTGAGGCCAGAACAGAAGAACAGAAACACGAGAGGAAGAAAATGTTGGTGTTTGGAATACTGGGCACAGTTAAGGCCAGCTCAGCTAAACAAGGATATTGTAGAGATTGAATAAGAAGAAGAAGAAGAAGAAGAAGAAGAAGAAGAAGAAGAAGAAGAAGAAGAAGACGACGAAGACGACGACGACGACAGTGGTACCTCAGGTTAAGAACTTAATTCATTCCGGAGGTCCATTCTTAACCTGAAACTGTTCTTAACCTGAAGGACCAGTTTCGCTAATGGGGCCTCCCGCTGCCACTGTGCAATTTCTGTTCTCATCCTAAAGCATAGTTCTTGACCTGAGGTACTATTTCTGGGTTAGGGGAGTCTGTAACCTGAAGCATCTGTAACCCAAGGGACCACTGTAATAGTAGTAGTAGTAGTAGTAACAGTAATAATAATAGTGAAAGAGAGAGAGGATGAGAGAGATAAAGAAAGAGAAAGACAGAGAGAGAGAGAGAGAAAGAAAGAAAGAAAGAAAGAAAGAAAGAAAGAAAGGGGGAGACAGGGAAAGATAAAGAAAGAGGGAGAAAGAAAGAGATAAAGAAAGAAAGAGAAAGATAAAGACAGAAAGAGAGAGATAAAGAGGGGGAGAAAGAAAGAAAAGAAAGAAAAAGAGGGGAAAAGGGGGGGATAAAGAAAGAGGGAGAGAGAGAGAGAGAGAGAGAGAAAGAAAGAAAGAAAGAAAGAGGGAGAGAGAGAAGAAAGAAAGTAAGAAAGTAAGAAAGAAAGAAAGAAAGAAAGAGAAACAGAAAGGGGGGAGAGAGAGGGAGAGATAAAGAGAAAGAAAGAAAGAAAGAAAGAAAGAGAAAGAAAGATAAAGAAAGAAAGAGACAGAGATAAAGAGGGGGAGAGAGAAAGAAGGAAGGAAGGAAGGAAAGAAAGAGGGAGAGACAGGAAGAGAGAGAGGCAGAAAGAGAGAGAGAGAACTTCTCCCTGCTCCAGGGAGCGTCACTGACCTGATGTCCTCGTCGGTCACCATGAAGGCTTTGCAGAGGGGCTGGGAGGTGTTGAGCCAGACCCCGGGGTTCTTCTCCACGGCGGCCGAGAGCTGCCCGGTGATGGGCATCGTGCTGGTGTGGAGGGCGCTGGCGATGGCAGAGAGGAGGGTCTCGTCGGTGCAGCCGGGCCCCACGCCTGCGGGGGGGTGGGGGTGCCAGAGGAGACACGGGGCATGCGGTCACTGCACAGTTGCTGAAGTTCATTCCCCCCCAATATAGTCCGGCCCCCCACAAGGTCTGAGGGACAGTGGACCGGCCCCCTGCTGAAAAAGCCTGCTGATTCCTGGTCCAGACCTTATAAACCTAGGACCAGATATTTTGGACCACAGCTGGAGGGCACCAGGTTGACGAACGCTGTTTTAGGTGTCTACATATAGGGCGGTCGACCCCAAAGCAGGCAAGGGGGGCACAGGAGGTGTAAATGACCAGCAGGCTTTGAAAAGACCTGCTATCACCAGATCCGAGTCCGTTGGTGTTTGTTGACTTAAACTACAGTGGTACCTCGGGTTAAGTACTTAATTCGTTCCGGAGGTCCGCTCTTAACCTGAAACTGTTCTTAACCTGAAGACCACTTTAGCTAATGGGGCCTCCCGCTGCCGCCACGCGATTTCTGTTCTCATCCTGATGCAAAGTTCTTAACCTCAAGCGCTATTTCTGGGTCAGCGGAGTCTGTAACCTGAAGCGTCTGTAACCCGAGGTACCACTGTACATCGTTGTAACTGGATCTTAAATAAATGGGTTAACGTTTTAAATTTTGCCACACTGTTGTATAGTGGTACCTCGGGTTACAGACGCTTCAGGTTACAGACTCCGCTAACCCAGAAATAGTACCTCGAGTTAAGAACTTTGCTTCAGGATGAGAACAGAAATCATGCGACAGAAGCAGGAGGCCCCATTAGCTAAAGTGGTGCTTCAGGTTAAGAACAGTTTCAGGTTAAGAACGGACCTCCAGAACGAATTAAGTACTTAACCCAAGGTACCACTGTATTTCATAGTGGGTTCCACAAACCGTGGTTATGAATAATGCTTTTTTGTATATTAGGGTAAGGGGCACCCCGGGGGCGAGTTTACGGTGGCCCAATAAGGTTCTGCAACTGCTGTTTTTGGAATGCTTTATTACGTTTTCGTATATATTGGAAGCTGCCCAGAGCGGCTGGGGAAGCCCAGTCAGATGGGAGGGGTGCAAATAATAAGGCGAGGAGTGAGGTTACAGGGAACCAGGCAGAGGGCCTTCTCGGTGGTGGCTCCCGCCCTGTGGAATGCCCATCAGACGTCAAGGAAATAAACAAGTATCTGACTTTTAGAAGACATCTGAAGGCAGCCCTGTTTAGGGAAGTTTTTAATGCTTAATGCTGTATTGTGTTTTTAATACTGTATTCGGTTGGGAGCCACTCAGAGTGGCTGGGGAAACCCAGCCAGATGGGCAGGGCATAAATAATAATTTTTTATTATTATATTTCCTCTGATGGCATCTAGTTGACCCCAGAGGCAGGATGCGGGACGAGGTGACGTTTATTTGCAGCGATCAAAAAGGGGCACAGTACCTTGCAAACCTTTGGGAAGGTCCATGGTTTTCACCAGCTCCTCTGCGATATCAAAGGCATTCAGACCACTGAGCTTCTTCTCCCAGAAGAGCTGGGAAAAGGAGAGAAAAGAGGGAAAGAAGGAACATTTCTCTGAACATCATGAGTGCCACGAAAACACCAGCTGCTCACACATTTAAAAGCACATGGTGCGAATCCTTGGGAAAGGGTTGTTTGTTAAGGGTGCTGGGAACTGCAGCTGTAAGAGTGGGAAACTCTATTTCCCACGGTTCTTTTCTTTTTTTGGGTGCAGGTGGGGAGAAGCCATGGGCCAAGGCTGGCTCTCAGGCAGAGAGAATCCTTTCCAAGTGTCATTTATTTAAAATTATTAACTCCTACTTGCATACCAACAAAGGTCCGTATAGTTAAATCCACGGTTTCCCCAATAGTGATGTATGGAAGTGAGAGCTGGACCATCAAGAAGGCTGATCGTCGGAGAATGGATGCTTTTGAATTCTGGTGCTGGAGGAGACTCTTGAGAGTCCCATGGACTGCAAGAAGATCCAACCTCTCCATTCTGAAGGAAATCAGCCCTGAGTGCTCACTGGAAGGACAGATCCTGAAGCTGAGGCTCCAAGACTTTGGCCACCTCAGGAGAAGAGAAGACTCCCTGGAAAAGACCCTGATGTTGGGAAAGATGGAGGGCACAAGGAGAAGGGGACAACAGAGGACGAGATGGTGGGACAGTGTTCTCGAAGCTACCAGCATGAGTTTGACCAAACTGCGGGAGGCAGTGGAAGACAGGAGGGTCTGGCTTGCTCTGGTCCAGGGGGTCACGAAGAGTCGGACACGACTAAATGACTCAACAACAACATCACTTGCATGCCAGTTGGATTTTATGGGTAAAGCAAGGGGAAGGGGAAAATATTTAACGGTTTGGAACAATAATAGCTTCCCCCTCCCCACAAAAACCCCCAGAAGATAACCACTAATGATCTTTTTCATCAACAGCTTTGAGGTTTCATTGCAACCGAGAGGAATGCAAATCGCGTGAAATAAAACACTGCTGACCTTTTTCTGATTCCGTAACATCTGTAGTTAACGTTTACCTTTAGATGGACAGCCGTCAGCAGCAAGAATTACTAGATGCTATTCTGCATCCGTAAAGGGGTGTTATCCCTGCCACTAAAGTACTTCTGAAAGCAATTTAAAAGGATTGGAAGGGGGAAAAATAGTAATTTGAACGCTGCTGTTCTAGGCTGATGTTTCTGAAGCGACTCATGGCACAGAGGAAACATAACACGAGGACAGGGTGTCGGTTAAAGCATATTTTCATACTGATCGATTGAGGACAACTTATTCCCAAAATAGGTAAAGGGACCCCTGACCATTAGGTCCAGTTGTGGCAGACTCTGGGGTTGCGGCGCTCATCTCGCTTTATTGGCCGAGGGAGCCAGCGTACAGCTTCCGGGTCATGTGGCCAGCAGGACTAAGCCGCTTCTGGCGAACCAGAGCAGCGCACGGAAACACCGTTTACCTTCCCGCCGGAGCGGTACCTATTTATCTACTTGTGCTGTTGTGCTTTCGAACTGCTAGGTTGGCAGGAGCAGGGACCGAGCAACGGGAGCTCACCCCGTCGTGGGGATTTGAACCGCCAACCTTCTGATTGGCAAGTCCTAGGCTCTGTGGTTTAACCCACAGCGCCACCCGTGTCCCCTATTCCCAAAATACAGGTATCCAAAAACTTCATTGGAACGAGGACAGGAAGAAATGCCACGGACACACAGGAAATCCTGAAAATGTCCTGGGACTGGACGTCATGAGGAGCTCAGAATCCTTAGTCCAGACTCCAGCTCAGGCAAACGCAGACTCACGGAATACATATCACACAGGTGTGCACCCACCAGGACCCGCTTACCTGGCGGGGTTGGTCGACTGCCTTTTGGGGGTCCGTCTTGACTTTATTGTTTGGGTGGTTTGTGATTTTGGTGACAGGCTGCTTGAAGATTGATGCCGTCTGCCGGACGGGGAGCGCTGTGTTCAGGTCGGGTTTGCCCTGGAAACAGAAGGAAGGTGAGGCAGGTGACTCCAACAGATTGAAAACGGCGCACCTTGATGCTTCCCCTTGCCCCTTCTCCCACTTATTAAACTTGTGCAGCTGTCGATAACCTTGCGAGCAAGCCCTTCTTAGCCTGTGAACCTTCCACCACCCCATCGTAAATCGATAACAATCATGTCACCTCTGGACTTTTCACCCAGTGGTTTTTCTGTAATCTCCTTAATCTACCTTTGCCAAAAAAATAATAATTGTACAGTGGTACCTCGGGTTAAGTACTTAATTCGTTCTGGAGGTCCGTTCTTAACCTGAAACTGTTCTTAACCCGAAGCACCACTTTAGCTAATGGGGCCTCCTGCTGCCGCCGCGCCGCCAGAGCACGATTTCTGTTCTCATCCTGACGCAAAGGTCTTAACCCGAGGTACTATTTCTGGGTTAGCGGAGTCTATAACCTGAAGCGTATGTAACCTGAAGTGTATGTATCTCAAGGTACCACTGTACATATTTACACACCCACATGTGAACCTAAGTCCCGGTTTCCTGGCATCCGACATATCACACAAATATTCCTTGTTTCTTTGATTTGATACAACTGCTGTTCAATACCATCTCTAAACTAAACTTATAGCTGTTTTATTTTAGAGTGGAACCTCAGTTCTCAGACGTCTCCACTGACAAATAATTTGGAACCCGAACACTGACAACCCGGAAGTGAGTGCTTCCGTTTTCGAACGCGCCTTGGAAGTCAAACAGCTTCCGATGTGTGCGTCTCTATTTTTTCAATGGATTTCGTCGACCGCCCTTTGATTTTCAGTTTTCGAACATTATTTATTCATTCCTTCAATTTATACACCACCCTATACCTGGAAGTCTCAGGGCGGTTCACAAACAAGACCACAACATATAAAATCAAACCAAAAACTATAACCCAATAACCCCCCCCAAAAAAACCACTTTCCAAAAGGGTGTTAGATGTCAATAAGATCAACCAAAGGCCTGGTTAAAAAGGAACGTTTTTGCCTGGCGCCTAAAGGTGTATAATGAAGGCGCCAGGCGAACTTCCTTTGGGAGGGCATCCCACAGATGGGGAGCCACTGCAGAGAAGGCCCTGTTCTTCCAGAACGGATTACGTTCGAAAACCGAGGTTCCACTGTATCCTTAGGGACAACTTTTTCAAAGCCCGTTTCTTGGAAGAGCGGGAAGCTTTGTGCTTCTGCAACGAAACTCCAGCCCCACGCTTTCCCCAAATCTCCTCCTCCTCGAGAGGAGAGGAGCGGAGATTTCTGGAGATTGTAGAGGTTAAGCATCCTTGCAAGTTGTTTCTTTGCGCTGCCTGCAACGTAGCAGGGCTGCCTTTCGCACAAAAGGCCTGGGGAGGCTGGCATGGCGAGGGTCAAGCCCTAAGGGGCTCCGGGAAGGGGGGGAGAGAAACCGGGACTCACCTTAGCCTGGCTGGAGCAATCATAGCGCATCCTCTGCCTGTTCTTGTTCACTTTGCTCATGAGCATCTTTCCCGTCCGGAAGTCGAAGGTGCTAAGGTCCATGGAGTTGCCGAGGTAACGGGCCAGCTGAGGCTTGCTCCGGAATTTCTTCCCGCTCGGGCTGGGGGGGGGACAGAGGGACGGGGAGGGAGAGAAATTATAGCTTCTGGGGGCGTCAGCACGAGGGCGAACCGGGTGCGGCAAAACAAAATCCGTTCGGGGCTGCCCTAGGAAAACAACACAGCCGCAAAGCAAAGAAAAAGCAGAAAACTTCTTCCGTCTCTTCCCATCGCAGGGAACTTTTTGAGGGCCACATGGCTCTAGAGGGCAGGGCCGTAGGCAAATTCGTCGCGGCAACGGGTGAAGCTGTTACCTTTTTTTTTGTTTTGCAACGGGAGGCACCCCGGCGGCACAAAACGAGGTTTCTGGACACCTCGACTTTTAATCCGGGTGAGAGGAATTATCGCTGGTTAGGTACGCATTCCAGCCAGCCAAAAGCAGAGGAGCAGGCCCAGCGAGGGGTTGGGAGTCCCAAGGGCGAGGGAAAAGGGCTTGGACGGCTGCATCTAATCCCTATGTCCCTCTGGCAGGTGTGCTCAAAGCCCACAAGCGTGAAAGAGAAGCAACTGACGGAGGGAGATGGCGGAGAGAGTCATTGTTAGAAATTAGCCAGGGGCCAGGCGCGTTTTGCACCCGGCTATCGGCAGCTTAAAATGGACACGGGTGGCGCTGTGGGTTAAACCACAGAGCCTAGGGCTTGCCGATCAGAAGGTTGGCGGTTTGAATCCCCGCGACGGGGTGAGCTCCCATTGCTCGGTCCCAGCTCCTGCCAACCTAGCAGTTCGAAAGCACGTCAAAGTGCAAGTAGATAAATAGGTACCGCTCAGGTGGGAAGGTAAACGGCGTTTCCGTGCACTGCTCTGGTTCACCAGAAGCGGCTCAGTCCTGCTGGCCACGTGACCCGGAAGCTGTACGCCGGCTCCCTCGGCCAGTAAAGCGAGATGAGCGCCGCAACCCCAGAGTCGGCCACGACTGGACTTAATGGTCAGGGGTCCCTTTACCTTTATTTGCCACTTGCGACCAAGCAAAGACGCCCGGGCGCCAGGAATGTCGCCTGACGTCTCTGCCATCTGGCGGTGCATGCCTGGGGATCCTCGGATCTGGACCGTTTTGATGCACTTTGACCCCCACCCTGTGGAATTCATGTTATGAATGGCCAACGTCACTTTTAAGAAGAAGCGGGGCAGGTCGATATATAACGTTTGCAATCAAAACGATTCCCAATTCGCTGCGCAAAAGCCATCTTCGCTCCCGAAATTCATTCCGATTGTGCAGATAAAACAGAACGGACAGAATTCTACAGGATGGGGTCTTAAGTGTGTGAGAAAAGTCAGGATCCAAGGCTTTCCAGGCGTGCAGCTCCAAGGTGGCGGAGACACCCAGGAATCTTCACTTGATGGCCATTGACTTCTCCCTTCTCCATAAATCTGCAGGAACAAGTTTGCTGTTCAAATACGTACACAAGCGTCTCCTTACCGACCTCCTAGGACTGATTCAACTTTTCCAACAGGCTGAATTTTCAGCGCTTGTTTTCGGAGCTCTCAATTCACAACCCCCTAGACATACACACACACAAACACCCCACAAAAAGCCAAGCAAACGCAGAATTTCGTGCGAAAAAATAAAAGTGCGTAAAAAGCGTCCGAAACTCGAAACCCGCGCAATTCTGAAGTTTCGGACGCTTCGGCGGGAGAGAGAAGCCTCCCATCGTGGGGCCTGGAAACAAGGGAATATGTCTCCCTTTTGTGAACGGCAAGCGCAAGGCGACTTTTGCCTGTGCGACTCCTCGCCCCCCCCCGAGCCTGAAACCAATATTTTTCATTGTAAAGGAGCAAAAAGGAGAAAGCAGCTGAGAAACGATTCTGCACGCTCCCCTCCCGCTCCTCACAAGTACGCTCGCTTTGTGAGGTTTTCAATGGCTTGCCCCAGCCGCCGAGGAACAAAATATAAAAAGCGGGTTAAACCTCCCCCCCCCCCTTTGCGATTCTTTCGCTCTTTTATTTAAAGCGCTCAACTTGCAAATTCAGACTTTTGGGAGCACGGGGCGGGAGATTAAGATGAATGCAGCCCCTATTCAAGGTGCCCAAAAAACCTTCCATATGTCCCAACTCTGCACGGGCAAGCAGAAATCTCTTTGTTCCCCTCTTTAGTGAGGAAGGGGGAAAAAAAGGGTTTTGCAAATGGATCCCGGCTCCTATTATCAATAAAAGCCAGCTTCGTTGCACCTCCCCTTCCTGGCTCCAGACGCCAGACATTTTTCAAAGCCTGGAAAAGAAAGAAAAAACCACGCGAGGGGCTTGCTTTTTTGAAGAACACCCGCCGCCACTGCAAAAAAAAACCCCTGAGAATTAAACAATGGATTATGCAGAGGGGCCGTTTCCAAACTTTCTTTCTGCAAGGAAAGCCCTTCTGTGTTGCAGAGGATTCTGGGAAAGGCTCCATGACAGCGGCGGGATGTGGCCCCCGGGCTTCCGTTCTGGCCCTTGGAAGTGTCTTCCATGCGCGGGTGGAAATGTGCTGGCCAGGGAGAACCGGGTGTGTGTGCCCCTTGCGTGAAAATTGTACTGGGCAAAGGCAAAAATTGCAAACCTTTGCCCCGCCCACTTCCTCCCTGGCCCCGCCCACCGCTGGCAGGCGGCCCTCACGAGGCTGCCGGGAAGGAAAAGCGGCCCCTAGGCTGCAAAGAGCTCCCACAGCCCCTGTTCTACGTCCGAAAACACAACGGCATGCAGAGTTCGCCCATGGCCCCATATCCCAACAGGTTGCATAGTCCAGGCTCCCAAATCACATCCGAATAATCTCGAACCCATGGCTTCAAGTTTCAAGAGATTCTGACTCGACACCAGTCCCTCTATGGTGGTTGTGGACTTTCCTTTCTTGGAGGTTTCCAAGCACAGAGGTTGGGTGGCCACCGGTCATGGATGCTTCAGCTGAGATTCCTGCTTTGCAGCGGGTTGGGATGGATGACCCCTGGGGTTCCCTCACAACTCTGCGATTCAAACGCTTATTACGCCCAGGCTGGAGGATAGATAGAGAGAGGTTCGCAAGCGCTTTGCCGCGGTGCAAAACCCAAAATTCGCATTGGTTCACTGCAACCCTGGCTCTGGGAAAGCTGCGCAAAACAGACTGCAACCTCCGGGTTGGAGAACATTCCCGACCCCGGTACAAACGACATGATTGTTGCATGAACGCCGCGGTTAGTTGGAACAAACTTTGCTACAAACCGGCAAAGCAACACCAAGGCAGCCTTCGCCACCCACCCAAAGTTTCCTGTGCATGCCACCCCACGGAAACAACAGGAAACTATGCGATTTGCTGATCTTCAATTTCACTGTTTACTATTATATTCCTGTTTACTATTATATTCCTGACAGATCGTGAAGCTGAGGCTCCAGCACTTTGGCCACCTCAGGAGAAGAGAAGACTCCTTGGAAAAGACCCTGATGTTGGGAAAGATGGAGGGCGCAAGGAGAAGGGGACGACAGAGGACGAGATGGTGGGACAGTGTTCTCGAAGCGACCAGCATGAGTTTGACCAAACTGCGGGAGGCAGTGGAAGACAGGAGGGCCTGGCATGCTCTGGTCCAGGGGGTCACAGAGGCGGACACGACTAAACAACAACAACAACATTATATTCCTAGTGGATGAGTGAATATTGCTTTGTTTTAAACTTACTGTGACTTTTTTGGGATTGGATCAGATGGTCATTATTAACGTTTGATGTTGTATTATGTTTTTATGCATGTTGGAAGCTGCCCAGAGTGGGGCATTAAGAACAACAGGAAAGAACAACAACAACAGGAGACTTGAGAGCTCTCCAGGGTCGCCACAAACCCAACCAGATTGGCGGGGTATAAATAATAAAACAAAAATGGAACTTAGTAAGATTTTGGAGCGCAGAAATAAAGAAAATAATCAAATCTAGCGCGTGGATAAATATAATTTATCCAAATTATATCATTAGGTATTTGAACGACTGGTATTAATAACTGTATCGTAAACTGGCATTGTTATAATGAGGCCGTTATTGGACTGCAATCAAAACCTAATAAAAATCATTATACAGTGGTACCTCGCAAGACGAATGCCTTGCAAGACAAAAAACTCGCTAGACGAAAGGGTTTTTTGTTTTTTGAGCTGCTTCGCAAGACGATTTTCCCTATGGGCTTGCTTCACAAGACGGAAACGTCTTGCAAGTTTGTTTCCTTTTCCTTAACACCGTTAATACAGTTGCGACTTGACTTCGAGGAGCAACTCATAGAACGCGGTGTGGTAGCCTTTTTTGAGGTTTTTAAAGACTTTGGTGATTTTTGAAGCTTTTCCAAAACTTTCCCGACACCGTGCTTCGCAAGACGAAAAAAATCGCAAGACGACAAAACTCGCGGAACGAATTAATTTCGTCTTGCGAGGCACCACTGTATTTCAAAAAAATCTTTGTTATTCACAGTGGACTATCCCTGAATAACTACAGCCTTAGAAAGATGCTCTTTAACAGACCTCTCTCAATGCTGACACACACACCCCCTCCCCAAATAACAAAACAGGCTGCAATTGCTTCTACTGCCTGCTGGCTACAATGGTTCTTATTAGACAGGAACCCCCCCCCCCAAATGCCCCACAGCGCACCTATAGTCTGCACACAACCACATATCTAACCTGCGACAGCTGCAGTCGTCCCCCCCAAAAAACGTGGATGCAATAGCATTTTGAGAGACCCACTCTCCAGCGAAACAACCCACCCCAGGTTTGCTTTGGAAATGGGACTCCTATGAACCGCTCAGCCCCCCTCCCCAGCCTGTCCAGGGGGGTCCACTAGTGGGGGATCCACCTGCCTAGATCAGCCCCCTCCCCAAAGACCCTCACCTATGCAAAGGGGGGGGGGGGTTTGGAGTCCAGCAACTGGCAAGGGAGCCAATAACCGGAAGACAATCTGCAGTGACAGCTTCCCAATTTTTTATTTTATTATCTAATGGCTGCATTCCTCCTCTCTAATACACAGAACTTGGTTCTGTTCCTGACCCCCCCAATAATAAACCTTGGTGCAAGCAGCACGGGGGGGGGGGGCCTTATTATTTCCTGCATTCATCTGTCAATCCGTTGCTATGTGAACGGCTCCCGAACTGTCACAGTGTCCCCAAGCCATAATTTTCTAGGCGGAAAAGCTCCGTGTTTATGTTGCCCCCCCCCCCGGGGGGGGGGCGCATGCATCAGAGACACCCCTCGGCCAACGCAGACACCCCGTAACCTCAATGCAAAAAGACAGAGAAATTATATTTTCGCTGCAGGAATATTCCCTCTCTCCCTTCCAAGACCCGCACAACGGGGTTGCAACCCTCAAAAGCGCACGCAGGCAATAATTCCATGTATTCTCTCCCCCCCCCCAATAAAAAATTCAATAGGGTGCCCATTCAACCTGAAACTCACCCCGCAACCCGCCTGCTTCCCCCCCCCAAATCTTTTGCAAAATCAAAACTAGCTACTGGGTGGCGGCGATTTGCAACGGGACTATCACGAATTTTCTCTCTCTCTTCCCTTCCTTCTCTCTCTCTCCTTCCGTCCTTCCTTCCTTCTCTACCTCTCAGTCTCTCTTTTTTTCTTTTTCTCTCCCCCCCCCCCAGGAAGCCGTAATCCGCCTGCAACGCCTCCCGCAGAACAGCCCCGATTCGTGCCACTGCAACTGGGGGTCGCCCCCCAGCCACCCCTCACAGCACCCCCTTCTTGCATAAGCAAGCGGGAAGAAGCAGATCTCGCTGGACCCCCGCCACCATCTGCTAGCCCCCCCCCATGCAAAGAGGTGCCAGGCAGATTGTTGCAGCGAAAGGGCATGTTCACGGTTGTCTCACGTGACGTCTTGACAGCGTCTTTTGCAGCAGCGATGGAAGGCAGGCAGACAGGAAGAAAGGCCGGCTGCAGGCAGCGTAAACACCCCCCCTCCAAAAAAACCCACCCCCTCCTTCCTCCCGCCCCCCCCCCCCACATTCACCTATAATAATAGACATCACTCTTGCCAGCGGAGAGCCCCGATTTCCTGGTCACTTCTTCCCTTTTCCATCCCTGCGGGAGAGCTGAGCACTCCCACCTCTTCCGATCCATCGCTTCCATGAGGCCCGGTGGGTCGGATTCGGCCTCGGCCCAGCCACCACCTCCTCCTCCTCCTCCTCTGGCTCCTGCCTGCCTGGCAGATCCGTGGTCTCGCCCTGCCAGGGTTGCAGCGGTGCTTGGCTCGGCTTGGTTCTGCTTGCTTGCTGCAGCTGCTGCTGGCGACTGCAAGGTCCGCTCGGGTTTGCAAGGCCAGCCTGGCTGCTGCTGCTGCTTTGCAAAAGCGCCTCCGACGGCTGCAAACGGGAATGGAACGTTCCCCGGGAAAAAGCGAGCTGTCAATCACGCCGTGCGCTGCGCCACCTGCTCGCTAGGGGGCGCTGCGGCGACGTACGCGCCCGACGTTCGGAACGTGCGTGCGTACGTAGGCCCCCATTGGCTCGTCTCGCCCCGCCCACCACGGCGGCTCCATTCATCATCCCGCGCGCGATACTCAAGCGCTCCAACCTCTCGCGTGAACTCGGCCTCCGCCGCGCGCACGAAAAGCCGTTGGCGGACGTTTTTTTATACATGTAAAGCGTCCGCCTTGTTTTCCCGCCAATTCGCTCGAGGCGCTTTTTTTCGAAGGCGGTATCCCTCCGCTCCAGGCAGGAAAATATAGTCCCAGGTTGTTTTCCCCTCAGGGAATGGAAAACACGTGTCTAGCCAAAGACACGTGAACGCGGGACGTAACACACAAAGACTCTTTCCCCTCAACACACACGGGGAATAAAAAGCGCGACAACCGCCTCACAACAAAACGCCCCGACGCGCGTGAACAAAGCCGCTTCCCATTAAGGCACAAAGTCCGACACGGGTGTAACGTCGGAACGCGACCAACGACGCCCCAAAATGAGTTTCGCCCATTCCCTCATAAAAAGGCGGGACACGCGTGTATACGACGTCGGGACACACGAAGACGAGTCCCCATCCCCGCATACGACACGTATTCGACGTCGGGACGCGCTCGCGAGTCTCGCTTTCCCCCTCACAAGTCTCTCTCCCCCCTTTAAAAATCCGGACACGTGTACGACGTCACGACACGCAAATCTCGCTCTTCCCCCTCACGAGTTCCGCCTCGCAATATTCTTCCGCTGGACGCGAGAAGCCCGAACGTGTGAATGCGACCACCGGCTCCCTGACACGCGTACTAAAAAAAAAACCCTCGCCCCAAAGCAAGCCCCTTCTTCTCCCCACATTTAAATTCAATAAATCATAATAATAGTCTCCCCGCCCCAGTTTTGCCAAGAAGGCTTTTCTGGCATCCCCACAGCCCCGCTATAGGGCTGGTCTGCCCCACACTTCCCCGCCCCAACCATCTCCCCGCCCCCTATGGCTCCTCCCCACGTCCCCACAACTCCCCTAGCCCCATAGAACCCACAACTACCCCCCTTGATGTTAAACACCCCCCGCCCCACATCTCCCTAGACCCCCTCCCTCTGCCGCCCCCTAACTGCCCCCTTGGCTAAAATGGAGCCCCTACCCATAGCCCCCTAACCTCCCCCTTCCATCCTCTGCCCCACAGATCCCATGCCCGCTTGCTCCCCCCATCGCTCGCCCCCCAACACTTGCCAGACCCACAAAACACTTCACCCCACACCAGCTTCCCCCACCCACCTGTTCCCTCTCCCCATAGCAGCCCCCCAACCTCTGCCCCCTTGCTTCCACCCCGCAGCCCCCCATCTCCTTCCCCTACAGCCCCCCACCCCCTTAGCAGCAGCCCCACATCCAAAGCAAGCCCCCTGGATCTGACCCCCATATCCCTTGCCCTGGACCCCTTGCAACTCCCCTCCCTCCCAGTAACTCCCACCTGCCCCATATCAGCCTCCCCCGACCCACCCCTGCCCCCCACTTTTGCAAGACCCCCTTCCCCTTGCGTGCACAGTGACCCACCCCCTAGATCTGACCCCCATATTCCTTGCCCTGGACCCCTTGCAACTCCCTAACTCCCACCTGCCCCATATCAGCCTCCCCCGACCCACCCCCTGCCCCCCACTTTTGCAAGACCCCCCTCCCCTTGCATGCACAGTGACCCACCCCCTAGATCTGACCCCCATATCCCTTGCCCTGGACCCCTTGCAACTCCATAACTCCCACCTGCCCCATATCACGCTCTCTCGACCCACCCCTGCCCCCCAAGCTCCCTCCCGACCCAACCCCTGCCCCCCACTTTTGCAAGCACGGTGACCCACACTGACCCCATTGTTTGCAGCGGGACCTTCGCCCCCTTTGCATGCATGCAATGCGTGACCCCCCCCCAGCTTGCAAAAGTGCAACCCCCCGCGCGCCCCCCAAGTTATTGCAAGCTCACCCCAAAGGTGGGCATCGGGGGCCCCCTCCTCCTCTCGGCCCCCCAGCTCCCCCCGGCGCCTTGGCCATCTTCCTCGCCCCCCCAACCCCCGGCAGTCGCCGCCACGTGGTCCCAAAGCACGCGACCCCCGCCCCTCTCCGCCCCACAAGCCCCGCCCCACGGCAACCAGCTAGCCAGCCAGCCAGCCCCGAGGGGGTTGGGGGGCAAAGGAGCAATAGGGTGGGATGGGATTTGGGGGAGAGAAGCACCCCATTCTTTAACACCCCCCCTAAGAATGGGGGGCTGGGAGCTGACACCTGCAGGGACCCACTGAATTCAGTAGCCATTTCAGTGGGGCTCGTTGCAACTTTAATGCAATGGGAAACCCCCCCCCCCCAAAGTGGGAGAGAAGCCCCCCAAAGCAATAGGGTGGGATTCGATGGGGGCCGGGAAGGAGCACCCCACTCATTTTTTAACCCCCCCTAAGAATGGGGAGCTAGACGCTGACACCTGCAGGGACCCACTGAATTCAATGGCCATTTCAGTGGGGCTCCTTGCAACTTTAATGCAATGGGAACCCCCCAAAAAAGTGGGAGAGAAGCCCCCCAAGTTTCTGTTCTGTGCCCCCCAACCAAAAAAAATTACTTTCCACCTAATATGCAACATTTTGGTCTCTTTTTTTAGGGCAGGAAGGAATTCAACAGGTGATGCATCAGTTCAACAGGTGAGGTTTCCTTCACCACCTAAGAGGCAGGGGGACGGCTTACCCTAGTGAATTTCTGCCTTTCCCATCCTAGTTGCATAGAGTAGACCCACTGAATTTGAGGGCCAGTCGTTTCGGTGGGGCTCGTTAGGAGTGTGATTTAATTGAACGGAACCCCTCCCAAAGTGAAAAAGAAGCCCAAAATTTCTATTCTGCACCCCCCTTCAAAAAATAAAAGCCTTTTCACCTAATATACAATATCCCCCCCCCTTTTTTAGGGCTCCTGTGCTGTCAGAGCAGGAAGAAATTCAACAGGTGAGGTTTTCTCCCCAAGTGGTGCTTAACCGGTGAATTTCTGCCTTTCCCATACTAGGTTCAAATTCTCCTTCCGCTTACCTTGACCAGCTCAATATTAGTTACATCCAGAATTTTCCCTGATTCTGCTGTTGGAAACTGGCAATTTTCCTTTAAAAAAAACTTCTTAAAATAAAAATTAAAAAACGTTTTTTTTCGCTCAAAAGCTGTTGAGCCAAAAAATAACAATTAAAAAAGCCTTTGTGTCTGGATTTCCACGTTTTGAAATATGGAAGAAACCCTAAATATTGGCAAAACCTGCAGTTTCCATTAGGTGTTTTATGCCTCCTGTTAATTAACAACACCATTTAATACTTATTATTATTATTATTACCCCTAAATGTTGCAATAGCAGCAGAAATGCAACTCAGAATGTGAAAGAAAGAAAGAAAAAGGCTTTCTGGGACTCTTTTTACAGTGCTACTCAAAAGTAATGCTCAAAAAAGACTCACTCTCTTACCGCAGAGAGTCAGCCCTGTGGAACTTACTTCCGAGTAGACGTGCTTATTCTGAGTGCTCTGCCAGTGCATAAATTGTACGCGTTGCAATTTAGGAATTATTTGGCCTTAGCATGATGGAATCACTCTAAATTATGTATGGAAATGCTCCAAAACAGGAAAATTGTCTTTTTTTAAAATTAAAAAAAATTAAATTAAAAAGCTTTTGTGATGGGACAGTGATATACCCCCACATCTCGCCCAGCGACCCCCAAATTTGCAAAAGCGTCGCCCACAATTTGGCAGAGAAAGACGTAACAAACTCCATATAAAGGACGTCCTGGCAAAAGAATAATGGGAACTAGTTTCTTTTTGTGTGTGTGTGTGTTTCCTTTTTTGTTGATGCTTTATTGACAAATCTTAAATAACAAATATAGTGCACATCTTCTCGAATAAGCAAAAATATAAACCGTGGGAACAAAACCCATATGCAAGCAATGTTCTATATCCTTACAGAAATTAAACTTTATATTTTTACTATCTCTTATTTTTCTTATCTGTTTGCTAACGTAAATTAAAAGAATGTTTTAATTTCAGTTGATTTACACCGGGTGCTAGCTAGCCACCCTGAGCCCGGTCTTGGCTGGGGAGGGCGGGGTATAAATAAAATTTATTATTATTATTATTATTATTATTAGTGGTTGAGGCTCCTAGGCCCACAGAAGGCAGAGATTTTTTGCACACCTGTCTGTGCAAAGCAGGTGAGAAATGCACCTAAAGGGTCGATGGCTTGAGAATCCCATTTGGACACCTTGCTCCCTTAAAATCTGCCTCTGGGTGGGAAAATCTCTCTCCAAACATTGCTGGCTTAGAACTTCCTGGCCGCGGGCCATGCTGGGTGCAGGGGCTGATGGGAGCTGTAGTCTTTCGCTGCTTTTGTGTGCCCCAGAGATTTCTCATCAATTCTGGATTAACCAATTTACGCTCTCGGGTTCTTAAAATGTGATTTGAATCAAGAAAAGATGGCCACTTGCCGTCGTCCTGCGGGACAGATCGAATGCCGCACTAGGATTGATTCTCCCAGTAATAATAATAATAATAATAATAATTTATTTATACCCTGCCTATCTGGCTGAGTCTCCCCAGCCACTCACCAGGGTTCAAATTCAACCCAAACTGCAAAATCTCTGGGTTCAAAATCCGCCTCGTGCATTTCGCACCGAGCTCTCAGCCCCCCTTGCGACCCGACGTCTCTGCAATCCGCAAGTGGCCTGCCTGGTGGATCCTCGGATCAGGGCCGTTTTCACGCACTTGCGATACACACCCTGTAGGATGCTACGCGAGAAATTCCAGGAAGCAAAAAGTTGTGTTGGGAAATAAGGCTTTGGAGCAGGGGTCAGCCGACTTTTTCATCGGGGGGCCGGTCCACCGTCCCTCAGACCTTCTGGGGGGGCGCGGACTATATTTTGGGGGAAAAAATAAACCCCACAAATAACCCAGAGATGCATTTTAAATAAAAGCGCGCGTTCTACTCGTGTAAAAACACCAGGCAGGCCCCACAAATAACTCAGAGATGCAGTTTAAATACAGTGGCACCTCAGGTTAAGTACTTAATTTGTTCCAGAGGTCCGTTCTTAACCTTAAACTGTTCTTAACCTGAAGCACCACTTTAGCTAATGGGGCCTCCTGCTGCCGCCACGCTGCCAGAGCACGATTTCTGTTCTCATCCTGAAGCAGAGTTCTTAACCTGAAGCACTATTTCTGGGTTAGCGGAGTCTGTAACCCGAAGCGTATGTAACTCGAGGTACCACTGTAAAACAATTACTCATGTAAAAATACGCTGATTCCCAGACTGTCCGCAGCCGGGTTGAGAAGGCGATTGGGCCAGATCCAGCCCCTGGGCCTTAGTTTGCCCCTCCATGCTTTAGAGCAGCCGTCTTGCCCCAAAATGGCAACCTTCCGGTTTGGCGACCGCAATCCTGTTTTAAAGAGTCATTATATATCTGAGTTTCTAACGCCGTGGATCCAGGATTGTGACGCTTCACGGATATCGTGGAAGCAGCAACGGCGCAAGGTGCCCTGTGCATTTAAGGCATCATAAACACACATGGCTTCTTGCAAAAAGAATACCGGGAACTGCAGTTTTTAGAAGACGTTTATTCCCCGCCACAGAACTACGATTTCTGGAATATAACTTCTCTGGAAACTGGAGCTCTGCGAGGGGAATGGGAGTCTCCTAACAGCCCTTGGCAAACTACAGTTCCCAGGACTTTTGGGGGGCAAAAGCCTCGATGATTCTACTTCAGATGTAAAGGGCAGATGGGACCTAAATTGCTGAAATTCCGATGGGAGGAAAAGGGTTGCACACCCCAGTCGGAAACGTAAAACAGGCAACCGCAAAGTGGCAATTTTGAACCCCAGACCTGTGCACAAAAACGGCTTCCATATCGGCCAACGTGTGAGATTTTTGCGCCGTGATTTGTGCGACATTTGACTCTGCAGAGAAGCAAAACGTCTACAAGAACAGCACATTTTCCCGTGCACTAAAAGAGGCTTTATTCATTCTGACATTATCGGCGCATCATCCGCCGTTCGGCGAGAGGAAAAAGGAAGGTTTCGGCGGCGCCGGGAAGTTTGAAGGATTCACAGTTTCGAAGCGCCAGCAGGCAGAAAAAGGAAGCTTCTCTGAGACCAAACGGGTTGCTCTGCAAAAGGGAGGGAAAAGGAGAACAATTAAAGGACGTCGCAAAAACATCTGGTGCTTTGCAGGAATCGCTCAGACAATGAGGACAGCCGAAGCAGATAAGGTGTAGCCGGTGTTCAAAATTAGCATTTTGCACCTGGCTATCGGGTGGTGCTGTGGGTTAAACCACAGAGCCTAGGACTTGCCGATCAGAAGGTCGGCAGTTTGAATCCCCGCAATGACGGGGTGAGCTCCCGTTGCTCAGTCCCTGCTCCTGCCCCCCTAGCAGTTCGAAAGCACGTCAAAGTGCAAGTAGATCAATAGGTACCGCTCTGGCGGGAAGGTAAACGGCGTTTCCATGCGCTGCTCTGGTTCGCCAGAAGCGGCTTAGTCCTGCTGGCCACACGACCCGGAAGCTGTACGCAGGCTCCCTCAGCCAGTAAAGTGAGATGAGCGCCACAACCCCAGAGTCGGCCACGACTGGACCTAGTGGTCAGGGGTCCCTTTACCTTTATTGGGCACTTGTGAAGTGAAGATGCCCCTTGGATCTGGACCGTTTCCACACCCTAAGACACCAGCCCTGTAGGATTCTATCCGTTATATTTTATCTGCACCGTCGGAATGAGTTTCTGGAACCAGAATGCTTTTTCCGTGAAGCCTGAGCAGGAGCTGCGAACGGCATTCTAGCGAGTTGTTGTCGCTTGGCTCTGCTTCCCCCCTGCTCACCGTTGGGAAGAATATCCCTACGTTATGAACAGTCCGGATCTGGCCCCCGGGCCTTAGTTTGCCTACCCACGTTCTAGTAGCAGGTGGTTGCCCAGACGATGCAGCTGCCCCATACGGGGATCAAACCAGCAACCTTGACATTATCAGCACCTACGCTGCAACCGACGGAGCGATCCATTTTCCCCATGCACTCATTTGTTTCTCAAGAGAAACACAAGCCAGAGACTCCCCTGGCACTCTGCCTCGCAGCTTGCAAAGGGGCCTCGCTTGGGCTCCGTGCCTAATAATAAATACCACATTTTTCGCTCTCTAAGACGCACCAGACCACAAGACGCACCTAGTTTTTGGAGGAGGAAAACAAGAAAAACAATATTCTGAATCTCAGAAGCCAGAACAGCAAGAGGGATCGCTGTGCAGCGAAAGCAGCAATCCCTCTCGCTGTTCTGGCTTCTGGGATAGCTGCGCAGCCTGCATTCGCTCCACAAGACGCACACACATTTCCCCTTACTTTTTAGGAGGGGAAAAGTGAAGTCTTATAGAGCAAAAAATACAGTAATAATAATAAATTTAATTTATACCCCGCCCTCCCCGGCCAAGACCGGGCTCAGGGCGGCTAACACCAAATATAAAAACAATTGATTGAAATATAGCTTTAAAAACAAGACTAAAATATAACATTAAAACACAAAAGGGGAGTCGTTCCCGGCGCCGCAGAACCCCATTTGCAGGGACGCTTCCCAGTCCCAAGGTGGGGGACGGGATACCGTATTTTTTGCTCTATAAGACTCACTTTTCCCCTCCTAAAAAGTAAGGGGAAATGTGTGTGCGTCTTGTGGAGCGAATGCAGGCTGCGCAGCTATCCCAGAAGCCAGAACAGCGAGAGGGATTGCTGCTTTCGCTGCGCAGCGATCCCTCTTGCTGTTCTGGCTTCTGAGATTCAGAATATTTTTTCCCTTGTTTTCCTCCTCCAAAAACTAGGTGCGTCTTGTGGTCTGGTGCGTCTTATAGAGTGAAAAATACGGTATTTTTTCTGATAGGGTTTGTATGGTTTTGCCATACAAAAAATAAGGTATTTGCCAAGGGGAGTCGTGCTTCCCCCCCCCAAACCGATTCCAAAGCACGAGAGTCGCGGCCGCAAAAAGCCCAGGTTCATTATCCAAAGAGGACCCACCTTCTTGCAGAGAAGGGCTCGTTTCCACTCAGTCGTCCTTCTTAAACTTGCCGTTGATCCAAGGCACGTAGTCGAGGAACAGCCTCCAGTCCGTGGCCCAGACCAGCCCCACGGCGCCCACGGTCCCCCATGTGCTCAACGTAGGCACCCTGCGGGAAGGAGAGAGAACAGAAGCGGCGCTCGCGTACCTCTGGGCATGTTTGAGGCGGAAGCACGTGCGGTTCGCATTGAGCTTTCGGAACCGTAGGGGTGTTGGGAGGGACCCCCAAAGGTTATCCAGTCCAACCCCACCAGCAATCTTGGCCAAAGCATCCCTGACATAGACGGCCACCTAACCTCTGTTTCGAAAGCCTCCAAGGAGTAGTAGTAGTAGTAGTAATTTATTATTGCTACGCCACCCATCTGGCTATGTCTCCCCAGCCACTCTGGGCGGCTTCCAAGAGAAAATTAAAAATACACTAAAATCTGCTATGCATGCAGAGGGTCTTGGGTTCAAATTCCGGCATCATCATCATCATTTATTATTTCTACCCTGCCCATCTGGCTGGGTTTCCCCAGCCACTCTGGGCGGCTCCAAACAAAAGATTAAAAATACATTAAAACATCAGTCATTAAAAGCTTCCCTAAATAGGGCAGCTTTGAGGTGTCTTCTAAAAGTCAGAAAGCTGTTTATTTCCTTGACGTCTACTGGAAGGGCGTTCTACAGGGCGGGCGCCACCACCGAGAAGGCCCTCTGCCTGGTTCCCTGTCATCTCACAGGGAGGGAACCGCCAGAAGGCCCTCGGGAGATGGACCCCGGTGTCCGGGCTGGACGATGGGGGTGGAGACGCTCCTTCAGGTCTACCGGGCCGCCAGTAGTGCAAGTAGATAAATAGGTACCGCTCCGGCGGGAAGGTAAACGGCCTTTCCGTGCGCTGCTCTGGTTCGCCAGAAGTGGCTTAGTCCTGCTGGCCACATGACCCGGAAGCTGTACGCCGGCTCCCTCGGCCAATAAAGCGAGATGAGCGCTGCAACCCCAGAGTCGGCCGCAACTGGACCTAATGGTCAGGGGTCCCTTTACCTTTATCCTATCCTTTACTACCTGCCCTGCCCCACCACCCTGCTTTGGGGAACAGGCAGGGGAATTCTATTTTTTTTTTTTAAGATATTTATTAAAGTTTCAAAAAAAAGGTTACATAGATAAGAATAAAAAAAAAAATAGAGAAAAGAAAAATACCAAAAAATAAAATAAAAACAATTCCATCTTTTCATCACTTATCTTTCATTTACTTGTTTCCCGGACCTCCTCATGCCTCCCTTTTTTTGTATTCCAGTTCAATTTATTAGTTCAGCAATTCCTTTCCCTCCTTATTTTATCCTGATCTTTAATCTTAATATATTATAGCACGGAGTTTTTACGTATTGAAAATCCAGTTTTTCCATATTCTTTTATACCATTACAGGCAGGGGAATTCTCAGGAACCCTCTTCCAAAGCTGACCACGGTCGCTTCCTGTGGCAGTGAGTTCCGCAGGTTAACTGGGTGGCCGGGGGGGGGGGGTGTAAAAAATGTCATTTCTGGCCCTGAATTTCCCAGCAAGCCTGTCCAACTAGGGATGGGGCTTAATTTTGGAAGTGGGGGGGGGTTAAATTTTTTTGGGGGGTGACCCCCCCACCCTTTTGGAGCAGGGCTGGGCGGGGCCAAAGCGAGGCCCCGCCCCTTCTCCGACCTTCCCCCCTCCCAAAACCCCCTCCCCCCCCCCACTCACCAGTTGCGCAGGAGCTGCCCGTAACGGGGACCCATGAACTTGCTCAGCATCCTTCCGCCTGGAAGGTCACCTCTCCCTCGCGCCTGCGCACTACCGCCCTTTCCCCCCCTCCGACGTGCGTGCGCTCCCTTCCGGCGTGCGTGCGCTTCCTTCCTTCCGCCCCGCTCCGTTGTTACGTCGGCGCGTGCGCGGCGTCGCCTGTTCCGCTCCTCGTACATATAGACTTGAAGAAGAGTCGCCAACGCGCCGTCGGGTTGCGAGCCTGCTTTTCGCGCGCAACAGAACTGAATCCAGCGCCATCTAGCGGCCAAAGCCGCGTAATGTATGGCACAAGTCCTAGGCAAGGACGTTGAGATGGACGACAACCCTGCAGTGTAGTCCATTATTATTATTATTAGCCCATGATGAAACACCGCAAATGCAGCTTTATTGCATTTATTTATTTCTGCATTTATTCGTTGTTATTATTAATACCAGCCTATGATAGAACATCTCAAATACAGCTGCTATAATAATAATAACAATAATTAATAATAAACAAACTTATTATTATCGTGCATGCACACAAACGGCTCATCCCAATAATTAACTTAGTTGGTCTCTTAAGGTGCTACTGGAAGGAATTTTTTAATTTTTATTTATTTATTTTGTTTTCTTTCGACTATGGCAGACCAACACGGCTACCTACCTGTAAGTAATAAGATAATAATATGATCATCATCATTTGCCTAGTTTCTGGCCCAAAGGATGTAGTGCCAGTATTTACCCATGTTGCCTTTGATTTTTTCATTTGCGATAACATGATTTTATTGTTTAGTCGTTTAGTGGTGTCTGCCTCTTGGTGACCCCCTGGACCAGAGCACGCCAGGCCCTCCTGTCTTCCACTGCCTCCCACAGTTTGGTCAAACTCATGCTGGTAGCTTCGAGAACACTGTCCCACCATCTCGTCCTCTGTCGTCCCCTTCTCCTTGCGCCCTCCATCTTTCCCAACATCTGGGTCTTTTCCAGGGAGTCTCCTCTTCTCAGGAGGTGGCCAAAGTCTTGGAGCCTCAGCTTCAGGATCTGTCCTTCCAGTGAGCACTCAGGGCTGATTTCCTTCCGAATGGAGAGGTTGGATCTTCTTGCAGTCCATGGGACTCTCCAGAGTCTCCTCCAGCACCAGAATTCAAAAGCATCCATTCTCCGGCGATCAGCCTTCTTGATGGTCCAGCTCTCACTTCCGTACATCACTACTGGGGATAACATGATAGAGCATGTTACACAAATACAGCATAATCATCAAATAATATAATAAACCGAAATCAAATCAAATCAAATCAAAGCATGCTAGGAATATATTAGCATTCTTGGAGAGCCGTACATGAGCCATGGACTTTCAGACTCTGCCTGCAATAATAACAACAACAACAATAATAATTATAAGATTTATTATTATACTGCCCTATTCCCCAAGGTCTCAGGGCGGTTCACAAGATAAAACCACAACGGAGATTCATTGACATTGTCTGGGGATTGTTGATGAATCCCAGGCAAAAATCTCCAAAAACCAAATGCCCCAAATCTGGTATTCCTTTGATCTGAATGTTAGACGCTTTTAAGTATTTCTAAAATGCAAAAATATACGTTTGCCGCCTGCTTTTTAGTGAATGGGAGAGAGAGAACACACGCAAAAATATATATATACTGTATCTATATAGATATATTTTAAAATCAACCTCGCAAGAAGACTGTAGGCGCGCGACTCTAATTTAAAGAAGATCTATGGTCAGTCATTGCCCGCTTTGCTTTAACGCGCCTGCGCGGCGCCGACTTTCTGCCTCATTCCATTGCCCTCCTCGTCGAAGGACCCCCGCCAAGTTGTTTTGTTTTCAAGGCGAGCGGGGAGTGCGCTGTCTACTGCAGTGCCTGATTAATATCAGGGAAGAGCTCCCTTTAGATATAATAATGTTGAATTTCAGCTATAACCGGCCAGAGGGGCTGCGGCCACAACCTGAAACTCCTTAAAGCAGTATTAAGGGCAGCAAAACTTAACAAAATGCCTGCAAAAGTAATGCACCAGGCATAATTTCCAAATAGGTTTTTGAGTTTTCAAAGCAATGAGAGCAGCCAGGATCCCACTGGAAATTTCAAAAACTTCACATTTGTAAATCGCACCAAATGAACTTGTGCAAAGTTAATTTAAATATATATTGGTGCAATACACACACACACACCTTGTGAAGCTGGGCCACTATTTAATTTAAATATTTAATTTAATATTTAAATTAAATAGTGGCTCAGCTGCACAAGGTTAAGTGCAACTGGTTAACTTTGCACAAGTTCATTTGGTGTGATTTACAAATGTGAAGTTTTTGAAATTTCCGGTGGGATCCTGGCTGCTCTCATTGCTTTGAAAACTCAAAAGCTTATTTGGAAATTATGCCTGATGCATTATTTTCCCAGGCTTTTCGTTAAGTGTTGCTGCCCTTAATACTGCTTTAAGGAGTTTGAGGTTGTGGCCCCATTTTAGGTAAAGGTAAAGGGGACCCCTGACCATTAGGTCCAGTCGTGGCCGACTCTGGGGTTGCAGTGCTCATCTCGCTTTATTGGCCGAGGGAGCCGGCATACAGCTTCTGGGTCATGTGGCCAGCAGGACTAAGCCGCTTCTGGCGAACCAGAGCAGCGCACGGAAACGCCGTTTCCCTTCCCGCCGGAGCGGTACCTATTTATCTACTTGCACTGGTGTGCTTTCGAACTGCTAGGTTGGCAGGAGCATGGACTGATCAACGGGAGCTTACCCCGTCACTGCGGGGATTCGAACCGCCGACCTTCTGATCGGCAAGTCCTAGGCTCTGTGGTTTAATCCACAGCGCCACCCGCGTCCCTTCCAATCCCCATGTTACACCCCCCCAACTACATCACTCATACATCACGGTTACATCATGAAAGGGGAGGTCTGGTAGCCACAATCTGAGCATCCTGGACCCTGCCCCATGGTTCCCCTTGCCCTCCACCAAACACCCATCAAGTGTAACAAAAAATATATTTACATTTCCCTGTTTCCCAGCCAAGTTCATCCCACCCTTTTGTCTTCATCTGGGTTTGTTCTTTCTGGAATGGCTACCTGTCTGGCACTCAGGTATCAGGAGGCCAGGAATTATCACTCAGGCAGAGGGGCTGCTGAGTAGCTGAGCTCACAGGTCTAGATGAATTTCTGAAGTTTCCCAGTGAACCAGTACAGAGATACATTGATCAGTGAATTCTTACATTTGGTATCGTGCAGCAAAGGCCCTTTGAATAGATAGGAAGAAACTGCGATGTTTTGTGGGGACAAATCACAAAAGTCACAAAAGCGATGGTGCTGGTTTTGGTAGTGGGCTGCATGTGCATGATATCTGCTGGAGGGGCAACCCCCAAAAAACCTATACATAAATTCCTGCAACAGTGGGAAATTGCCTTATTCCAAATAGGATCCCTCGCAAGAAAAGGGAAAAGTTGACAGCTATGGGTGGGAACCGTTTATCCTAGAGCAAGCTGCTGGTTTCAAATGGGATGTCTTTCAGGAAAAGAATGTCTATGAGTTGATCCCGGGAACTTCTGTATTTAATAGGTTTTGCTCCCAGGTAAATGGGAGTCAGGGCTGTAGCCCTCAAAAGTCTCTTAAAATACAGATTCTTTCACAGACAAAAGGAAGTCCTTCTTCTTGAGTTGCCAAATAATGTCCTGGATTAAAGGGGCGAAAATAAAGTCCGGGGGATATTCGGAAAATTGGCAAAATGAGCTTTTTCATTTTTAAGGAAACGCAAAGTTCTTCAGTTTGCTAAACTCAGCTTTGCTGAACAAAAGTGATTGCAAACAACTTCAAAATCCGGGACATTTTGCCAATTTAACAGGCTGCTTTCACCAGTTAAATTCCAGACGCGTGGCAACCCTAGATAAAAACTCCCCAAAACATTATCTACTCAGGAGTAATTCCTATTGAGTTCAATAAGTGGCATCTAGGATGGCAGCCTTTTATTCCCACCTAAAAAAATAAAAGCAAGAACACGACATTCGCGTGAAGGTCAGGAATGAAAGGGGGGAGCGAGAGAACCAGGAAAAATAAAGCAATTTTAGTACAAGGTAGAACCTTTATTACAACTTTTTCATTGATAGGTATACAACATCTGAGAGACAGATACGGGGAGAGGGGGGGGAAGGTAATATTGTTATAAAATGTCAAATTTATTGCTACATTACTGTTATATACAGGACAGTTCTCAAAATTCTACTTTTAAAAAAGTTAAGGATTATTTAAAAATTCCAAATAATCCAGCCAGCTGTTGTTGTTTTTTCTTGACACTTGTATAAAATTATTATTATTATTTTTTTAAAAAATGAACACAATCCATATCTTGAGGCACTCGGAAACACAATTTAAAACCCCCCGTGCTACCCCAACCCCAGCCGCCCGATCCCAGAAATTTGTGATTTCAGTCCAAAAATGTGGGTCCATCCCCTCTATTCCGTGTTGCCCTCCCCACCCACCAAATACTCTTTTTCTTTCCATTTTCCTCCTCCTCCTCCTCCTTTTTTTTAAAACGGGGGTTAGGCATATATATATATTTATACCATATATATATCTTTCAAAACTATAATGTGTATCTGATTTAATAACAAGGATTCTCAGCCACTTACGTACAGCTGGATTTTACAATGTAGGCAGCAAAAAGAGGGGGATAAAACAACACCCCATAGCGGCCCCCGGTCCCCAAATCCAAATTTCAGCTAGGCATGACTTAAAACCGCCCCCCCTTGTCCATTGAAAGCAAAAAAAGAGAGTTTCGTCGAGTCCATTCATTTCCCATTAAGACTTAAGTCATGGCTAACTGTACCTGGATCGGGGCCACTCACCCCTCCCGCCCCCCATGAAAAAGCAAGGATCGATTTTTATCTTTTTTTTTTTAATATATATATAAAAATCCCCAATAGCAACAAAGAGAGAGAGAGAGAAAGAGCCCCAAAAACAATCTAAACAGGCTGAAAAGGATACGCAGCCTCGCCCATCCCATCTAAAAAAATATAGCTTAACGGGAACCAAGGTACAATTTGTTCTCTGCAGTGCGCGAGCCTCTTTTTTTAAACAAAAAGTTAAGATTCCCCCCCCCCCCACGGTGCTGTTTCTCCGAAAACGCTCCCCGCCCAGCACGAAAATTTTTAAAAATATGGGGTTTTTGTCCCCCCTCCTGTTTTGTTTCGTTTCGCTGGTTGTCCCTTTCTTAAATTTCCTAACCCCCGCAACAAAAATAAATATCCCAAGATCATTTGGGACATATCTATATTACAAACTTTAAGAAAGAAAAGAAGAAAAAGAAAAAAAAACAGTTTCAAACCCGTTTTTAAGCTATCATAGCGACCTAAATGCAGA
>NC_138043.1:1546171-1633434 GCF_964106645.2 Podarcis pityusensis
TCCAAAGTTCTCCGCTTCCCGCTGTCTTGAGATCCATGTCTTCCGTAAAGAGGACTTCGCGTTCCTTGTAGTGTCTTTGCTTTCCATTAAAGGGGGACCATAGATGACTTTTTTGGGGGGGGGTGAGGTTTAAGATGGAAGCAAAGGGCACAATATAAGACTTTTTGAGAATCGTGCGGGATGGAGGAAACTCTTCCGAATCGCTTTGCCGTCTCTTCCCCCCATCCCCTTTCAAAATTCGACAGAGACGGTTATCAATACACCCTTCGCCGTGGAAGCTCCTAGCCAAACGAACCTGCCTATTTCAATTCACGCGTGTGACATTTTCGCAACACTCTCACCGTCCGTGTCCCCCCCCCCCAATTCTGTCCTCGAATTTAGTTTCCGTTTTTGTGTTTCGTTTTCAAAACATCCAGTCCTCTTAATACAAACTTTTAATATTTCTGGTTGATCTTAATTTTTTAAAAAATAATATGCAACATTAACTATAGAAACAGCAGCAGAGAAAAGAGATAGAGGGAGGGGGTGGAAATAAAAAGCGGTTCGATGGGGGGGAGAAACAAATCTGTTCGTTTTTTTTTTACACGTCTTTTTCCCTCCCCGTCGTTGCTTACAAAACATATACGCAAAAGAAGCTAAAAAAACAACCCAAAACGAAACAACAAAACCCCCCCAGCTCCACAAAAGGCATTACTATGTTTGTTCTACGTTTAAAAAAAATTATTGTAACTAACGTTCTCTTTTTTTAAAAAAGAAAGAAAGAAAGAAAATAAAAATAAAATGCGTAGGCACAATTTCTTTTTTTCTTTTTGCTGGCCTTATGTGAACACAAGCCATTTGTAATGTTACACATCCCCGCAAACAACAACCCCCCCACCCGAAATTCGGTAACTGAAGGATATGCACTGAAAGTTCGAGAATATAGACTTAAGGCAATCTTTGCTGTTGATTTTTTTTTCCGTTTTGATAAAAATTGTTGCTTTTCCTTTCCTTTAGAGAGAGAGAGAGAGAGAAAGAAAGAGAAAAGTTCCTTCTAGCACGCTGAACTTTTCTCTGCCCGTTTCCCCCCCTCCCCCAAAAAAGGACCGCACGTCGGTATTTGAAACAGGACTACAGTTTCTGGTGCGGACAGGCGGTGGTTGTCGGGGAATGGAGGAGAGGGGGATGTGTGAGAGATCCAGCTTTCTCTTCTTCCTACAGACGTCTGCTTGCAGGGCGAAGAAAAGAAATCACCTGCGGGGAGGGAGAGAGAGAAAGAAAAGGTGAGAAGAGACACGGTGCAAAGCCCGGAGGTTCGTCGAGCAAAAACACAAGTCTCAAAAGCGACGTCCTCAAACTCCACCATCCTAGGCTGCGTCCGACACAGCCCTGAATCGCTTAGCCCAGAGGTCAGCAAACTTTTCCAGCAGAGGGCCGGTCCACTGTCCCTCAGACCTTATGGGGGGCCGGGGTAGATTTTGGAAAAATAATAATGAATGAATTCCCGCTGCTCCCAAGTAAAGACCCAGAACAGGTGCAGAGAGAGAGAGAGAGAGTACCTTTACATATGTCCTACAGGGTTGTGCCCATCTCCTAGACCCGGATGAGATGCCGAGAGCGCCATTTGAGGGTCCCCGACGACGCCAGACACTTTCTCCTCTTCACGGCGCTTTAGGCAGGCTGCTTTTGGGTTCAGGTTACGTTCTGAGATGAGAGGAGAGAGAAGAGGAGGAAATCTGGAGGGTCTGGCAAGAGCCACCGCCAACCCCAACCCAACCCAACCTAACGCAACCCAACCCAACCCAACCCAACCCAACCCAACCCAACCCAACCTAACTCAACTCAACTCAACCCAACCCAACCCAACCCAACCCAACTCAACCCAACCCAACCCAACCCAACCCAACCCAACACAACCCAACACAACGCAACACAACGCAACACAACCCAACCCAACCCCACTCAACCCAACACAACCCAACTCAACCCAACCCAACCCAACCCAACCCAACACAACGCAACGCAACACAACCCAACACAACCCAACTCAACCCCACTCAACCCAACCCAACCTAACTCAACTCAACCCAACCTAACTCAACCTAACTCAACCCAACCTAACTCAACCCAACCTAACTCAACCCAACCCAACCCAACCAGCATCCAAGGGAAAGAGGCAAGACGGAGAAAAGCATAAGGTTTACACAAAGTGCAAGAGGGTTGGCATCCGAGCCTCGCTCAGCCCCCTCCCCACCTTGCTGCTCAAAAGCTGTAATGGGGGGGGGTCATCTCTGCACAGACCGCGAACCAGAGAGCGAAGGGAGGAGAAAAGAAGCGACGCAAAACCTGGAGCCCCGAGCAAAGGGTGGAAGGGAGAGAGGCAGAGACACTCGTGCGAGCGAGAGAGCACAGACGGGAGATGCGCGCAAAGCATGGGGGGGCGAGACCTCGGGGTGTGTGTGGGGGGTGAGCCCCCCGGCGCCGTACCTCGTACTTGCTGCTCCAAGCCTAATATGACTTGCACCGCTTGTTGGAGGATGATGAGCTTGGTCTGCGCTTTGTCTGTTTTTAAGTGAATTTGGCACATGCGTCCCAGCTCTTTAAAGGCCTCGTTAATGTCCCGGACGCGCACCCTCTCCCTGGCATTATTGGCCATGCGCCTCTCCCGGTCCCTCAGGTCCTTGTCTTCCAGTGAGAGCGCCTCATCTGTACTGCTGGGTTCACACAGCACCACGGGGAGGGTTAGTCTGGGGAGCGACGGAGGGACTCCGCGGGGCGGGCGGGCGGGTTCGAGGGGACGGTGCCAAGGTGGGCAGCGGGGGGGAAACGTCCACGTCAGCGGCGAGCCATGGCGGCACGGCACAACCGACGGACGATGAGGAAGAGGAGAGCCCTTTCGTTCCACCTCAGAGACAAGGAGCTGCCGAACGCTGCCCGTGCCGTGCGCGCCCATTTTGCAACACGGGCAAAACCAAACTCGAAAACCTTGTTGTCCCCCTATCCTCTGGGACGATACTCTTTTGGCACTTTGGAACCGTGGAATCGTAGAGGCAGAAGGGAGCCCCCCAGTGGCCATCCAGTCCAACCCCCTAGCGACGCAACGATCTCGGCTCAAGCACCCGGGTAAAGTTGGGCAGCCAGCTTCTGCTCGCAAAACTCCAAGGGAGACCGTTCCTCTTGGGGTAGCCGATTGCAGAAGCGACACAATAAATCGGGGATGGGCATTTTTAGACTCCGGTTCCCATCAGCCCCAGCCAGCCGGCGTAGCCAATGGTCACGGCAGGAGCCAGAGTCCCGAAAGATCTGGGTAAGACACTTAGCAGTTTCTCTAAGCCAGGGGTAGGCAAGCTAAGGCCCGGGTAGAATGTGTATTTTTATTTCAAATGCATCTCTGGGTAATTTGTGGGCCCTGCCTGGTGTTTTTACACGAGCAGAATGTGTGCTTTGGACTGGGGAACTTCCCGCTACTAGAACATGGGTAGGCAAGCTAAGGCCCGGGGGCCGCATCCGGCCCCATCGCCTTCTCAATCCGGCCCACAGACTGTCCGGGAATCAGTGTGTTTTCACATGAGTAAAATGTGCCCTTTTATTTAAAATGCATCTCAGGGTTATTTGTGGGGCATAGGAATTCGTTCATTATTATTTTTTCCAAAATATAGTCCGGCCCCCCACAAGGTCTGAGGGACAGTGGACCGGCCCCCTGCTGAAAAAGTTTGCTGACCCCTGGACTAGAACCTTTCTGTCTTATCCATATTGAACTTCAGTTCAAGCAAGCAAGCCTGGGGAACCACCTGCTACTAGAACATGGGAAGGCAAACTAAGGCCCGGGGGCCGGATCCGGCCCCATAACTTCTCAATCCGGCCCGCCAACAGTCCGGGAACCAGTGTGTTTTTACATGAGTAGAATGTGTCCTTTTATTTAAAAGCATCTCTGGGTTATTTGTGGGGCCTGCCTGGTGTTTTGACACGAGTAGAATGTGTGCTTTTATTTAAAATGCACCTCTGGGTTATTTGTGGGGCATAGGAATTTGTTCATTTCCCCCCCTTCAAAATATAGTCTGGCCTGAGGGACGGTGGACCGGCCCCCTGCTGAAAAAGTTTGCTGACCCCAGCTCTAAAGCCTTATTTCCCAACACGACTTTTTGCTTCCTGAAATTTGTCGTGATAAAAATACCGCGGGTAGCATCCTACAGGGTGTCCGGCTGCCCACAAGGTCTGAGGGACGGTGGACCGGCTCACGGCTGAAAAAGGTTGCTGACCCCTGGCCTAAGCCTAGCTCCTGGAGTTCCTATTTTGTGATGTCGATTTTGGACATTTCAATGACAGCCCAACCAAACCACGCCGGCCTTTGGCAATCTGAACCTCGCAGTTTGGAAGGAAGAAGATTGTCCTGCCTCCAGGGAGATTCGAGAGTGAATATCCGGGGGGGGGGGTCCTCTGTTTAGAGCTGGAAAGGGTGGGGTGAGATGTGTCAAGACTGGGCAATGTCTCACATCCACCCCACAACTGACGGGTCTACCGCAACTGGAGGAGAAGCTCAGCTAAGACCACAACCCTGGTTGTGGTGGCACGTCCATCCTCCAAGGTTGCGGTCCCTCCCTATATATTCGCCATAATAAGCATTGTGCGGTTTACACGTAGAATTGTGGAGATGTAAGGGACCCCCAGGGCTCATCTAGTCTGACCCCACGACAGACGGCCACCCAACCTCCAATAGGAGGGAGAGCTTGCCAAATCCCAAGGGAGTCTGTTCCACTGTTTAATGGCTCTTAAAAGATAATAATAATAATAATTTATATTATTTACACCCTGCCCATCTGTCTGGTTTTCCCAGAAGAAGGTTGTTATGATGAGTATTCGTATTATTAATAATGATCAGGGCCGTTTTTCTAGAAAAGGGTCCATGAGTTTACCTTGTTCTCTTAGAAAAGATATTATTATTATTATTTATTATTATTATTATTAGTTGCAATCAAAATCATCCAACACCCCCCCCATTGCAAACCACATTTATTCTCAACATCTGCAAACTTACAGCTGTTTGCAAGGAGTGGAATCCCACAAAAGCCACAGAAATAGCTCCTCCGCACAACGTATGCTCTCAGTGGTTTCTCCCCAAATTCAGCTGAAAATTCAACTTAAAGAGAAGCCCATCGAGGTTGCCTTTCCAGCAGAATTTCACCTGATTTGCAAACGGGGGGGGGGGGGCAAGGTTTGGAACAATTTTGACTGCGCCTATAGGTGCTGCCTAGAATCAATCTCTCCCGTCTCTTGGCATTTGATATCCGGACCAAGGCAGGAAAAAACGACCTACGCCTACCCTCATAATTCATAAAGAACGTGAGAATTTTGATGCTTGATCCGGCCCACAAGCAGACAAGACTTCCCTCACCTGCGATGTGAAAAAAAAATGGTACCCGAGGACATCTCCTGCATCCGACAAGAGGATGCGGACTAGTCCCATGTGCTTTAAGTAAAGGTAAAGGGACCCCTGACCATTAGGTCCAGTCGTGGCCGACTCTGGGATTGCGGCGCTCATCTTGCTTTATTGGCCGAGGGAGCCGGCGTACAGCTTCCGGGTCATGTGGCCAGCAGGACTAAGCAGCTTCTGGCGAACCAGAGCAGCGCACGGAAACGCCGTTTACCTTCCCGCCGGAGGGGTACCTATTTACCTACTTGCACTTTGACATGCTTTCGAACTGCTAGGTTGGCAGGAGCAGGGACAGAGCAAATGGAGCTCAGCCCGTGGCGGGGATTCGAACCGCCGACCTTCTGATCGGCAAGTCCTAGGCTCTGTGGTTTAACCCACAGCGCCACCCGTGTCCCGTCCATGTGGTTTGCATGTTTGCAAATTTTTGCTTGAAGCCGCCTTATGCGTTGGCCTGGGACAGGCATGCCCAACAGATAGATCGTGATCTACTGGAAAATTGCGGGGTGTTCCTGGTAGACCTTTGACCCTTCAGAGATCTTCTCCCCCCCAAAAAAGGGGGGCGAGGAAGCTGAACAACTGTGGCTTAAAGCTTAACAACAACTTTGCCTTTCCCCAAAAATGCGCAACAACTTTGGCCCATCCAACGACAATGGATAAATCACTGCCAGATTTTTTTAATACTGCGAGTAGATCACAGTCTATTAGGAGCTGGCCTAGGAAGTTCATATTGCATTGGGGGGCAGCTGTGCCCCTACTGGAACTTGAGGGGGGCTGAATTTGGACACGGCACAAAGCTCAGACCCGTGCCGACATCGGACTCAGAACCAGCGCTGTTTCAGAGTTCCCCTGGTTTATTTGGTGGGAGGGACTGTTTGGGGAAAAAACCCCCAAAACCTCAAGCAGAATTTGAGACAGAAGCAGCGGAGGGGAAATATTAGAGGGGTTTCCATATTAGACAAGAGTTTGATATATACAGCGATGCCTCGGTTTCCGAACGTCTTGGAACCTGGTCGCCGTAAACCTGGAAGTAAACGCTTCCGTTTTCGAACGCGCGTCGGAAGTCGAACCTCCGAGGTGGCTTCCGTGTTGAGTTTTCTGTTTCAAGGCTTCCCCTATCGAGTTTTCGAACCTGAACGGTCTTCCAGAACGGATGACGTTCAGAAACCGAGGTACCGCTGTATATAAGGCAGCGGGAAAGGGTTTGAACGAAAACACTGGGGAGGTTGGGGGCAGGAAGCCAGCCCACAAAACTGTTTAATTTGAAGTCGACTTGGAAGTAGGATAAACATTGTATTATTAAAGAGAACACGGTGGTTTTGAAACACTAGGAATCTTAACGTTTCCCTTTATTTCCAGGGGAAATAATTTCCAGGGGGAAGGTCAGCGATGCACACTTTTTTAAAAAATTAAAAAGGCTGTGATTCATTTTTAAAGTTACGCAGCAGGGGAAGAAAATGCCTAAGCCTCTCTGTGGCTACAAAAGTGAGGGGGGGTCATTCGGCGAACCTTAGAAAACTACCTTCCACCATCGGCCCATCGAGACCAGTGTCGTTTGCACAGACTGGCAGCATTGTTCAGGGTTTCAGAGAGGAAGTATTTGCCAGTCCCCAGCAGGAAATGCAGGTAATCGAACCTGCGACCTTCTGCAGTCAGGACAGATGTTCTGCCTCTGCGTCCGTTCCCCAGAAAGCTGGATGCAGGGAGATTTGGAGAAAAGGAAGCGATTCTCCACGTAGCGACATAGCTAGCTAGTCTTTGAGATGAGCTACCCCAGACAAGTTTTTTTAATTCTTATTCTTAGAAAACCTGCGAACCTGAGATTACGAGCCCCGTGCTTTGCCGACTGAGCTATCCCAGCAGACGGACGAGTCTTGGGTCTGACACCACTTGCAGATCGCTCCTGATGTTCTTATAAAAAGGTAAAGGACCCCTGGATAGTTAAGTCCAGTCACAGGCGACTATGGGGTTGTGACGCTCATCTCGCTTTCGGGCCGAGGGAGCCGGAGTTTGTCTGTAGACAGCTTTCCAGGTCATGTGGCCAGCAGGACTGAACCGCTTCTGGCGCATGACGGAATCCAGAGCGCACGGAAATGCTGTTTACCTTCCCACCGGAGTGGTACCTATTTATCTACTAGCGCTGGTGTGCTTTCGAACTGCTAGGTTGGCAGGAGCTGGGACGGAGCAACGGGAGCCGGGATTCGAACCCAAGGCCAAGAGGCTCTGTGGTTTAGACCCGTGTCCCTGATGTTCTTATAAGGCTATTGATAACTACGAGTTACGCCGGCTGTCTATTCCTTCCAGTATCGGAGGCAGTTTTGCCTATGAATGCCAGTCGCGGAGAGCAAGTGGGGAGGTTTGTTGTCAAACTCAGGGGGCTGTTCACTTTGGGGCACCTGCAAGAACAGGACTGGCAACCTGGTCCTTCCTACACTCTGCACATGCTCAGGAGACACACCCCACCCAACACAGTGCAATGTGATTTTCTAAACATGTACGTGCCCTTCTAAGGAGAGACATTCCCTTCATCCCCTTCTTTTGTGTTCGTAGGGAAAGCTGCTCCTTCGACCAGGGCTGCCTGCCTGTGTCTGGACTTCAAAAGCCCGCCTCTATCTGGAGGGCATGACATTTGGGACAACCGCGTCGTGGGGGGTTGGACTGGATGATCCTTAGGGACCCCCCTCCCAAATCTACGATTCCACAGGCGACCCGTCTGCGCCAAAAGGCTACAGCCGGACAGTGGGCCAAATCGGAGAGCTCTTCAGCTGGCCGGGTTTCGGCTTGGGGGACGCCAGCGGCCGACCCGTCCCAAACGCGTCGCCTTCGGGAACGTGGCGAAATAATAACTTTAAAAAGGAGGTGCGCCAGAGACTTTAAGATTCAGGGAGGGTGCGCCTGCCTTTCTGCTCGTAGGCTATTCCTCCCCCCACCCCACTGCTGCCCGCCTGGGTTTTCCTGTCTCTCTAAGGACGCAGCAAGTACAAGGTACAGGGTTGGAACCACCGAGGGGGTCACGGCTGGGGTCTGTCTGTAGGAAAGCAGAGAAGGGGTGGCAGAGAGGGTGGCGGCAGCAAACGAAGCATATACATGAGAGAAAAAGAGACCAGGGGAAACAAAATAAAAGAGTTATACATGTCGCAGCAGACGAAAAGGGGAAATTAATGGAAGCTCCAGAATGGAAGGGTGAGAAGGACCAGAACAGAAGAACGGGGCACAGGTTCTGTACGGTCGAAAACCAGGCGCTGCCCCCCTGCCTGCCCACCTCTGTCGAAGAGGAAACTGCATTGAACTCAAGATGCACCCATTTCGCAGATTGCGAGGAAGGAAAAGTTAAGTGCTTTCATGCACGGCCAAGCAGGGGGAAAAAGACATTTGCAGAGAGGAAGGGAAAGCAGCCCGACTCTCTTCCGCGGGTGCACGCCTGGCAGAGAAGTGGGCACGCGTTTTTGCCTCTGGCCAAGCTACCCTGCCCGGCTCCCCAACTATCTCTGCGCAGATGATTTCATCCCTAACTTGGCAGCTGGGACGGAGGGACAAAGGTTGCAGAGAGAGAGAGGGGTGGTTTTCAAAATACAGCCGTACCTTGGACTCCGAACGCCTCGGCAGTCGGGACGTTTTGGCTCCTGAACGCCGCAAACCCGGAAGTGAGTGTTTGCAAATGTTCTTTGGGATCCGAACGTCCGGCGTGGCTTCCGATTGGCTGCAGGAAGCTCCCACAGCCAATCAGAAGCTGCGCCCTGGTTTCCGGACGTAAAACGGAGTTCCGGAACACATTATGTTCAAGAACCAAGGTACGGCTGTAATAATAAAAGACCAAGCTCATCTCTCCAGAGCATCTTTCGTTGGTGTAAGATGTGGGGGCGCCCACTATGACTTGTTTAGGGAAGCTTTTAATGTTTGATGTATTCCTGTATTTTAATATTTGGTTGGAAGACATCCAGAGTGGCTGGGGAAGCCCAGCCAGATGGGCGGGGTATAAATAATAAATTATTATTATTCTTATTATTAAAGCAAAAACCCAGCAAAGCTCAGACCGAGCGGCTTTCCCGCAACACAGGGGGTCCCACGTGTGAATAGGTTTCCTCTCGCGCGATGGATCTTTCCCTCTCGCACACACCCCCAATTTTTTTGCAGGGGGTTCCCCTAACTCTGCAGGGTATGGAGGCAAACTCACGGAGGGAGGACGGGGAAGTTTCGCTCCACAAGAGGAAATCCTCGTGCGGATGGGAGAACTTGTTTGGATTAGCATTGCTGTTGATCGAATTTGTATTTATTAAATTTGTGGCATGCTTTGTGTAGCCACCCCCCCTCCCTGAAGCTCAGCAAATCGCCAAGGGCACTCTAGTAAGGAGGGCTACCCCCCATCCTCTGAGTCCGAAAGCCACGAGGGATGGAAATAGTTTTATTATTTATTCCTATCCCCAGCAACGGAAGGAACAGCAGGCTACGCATAGGAGCTGGTCTCGAAACTACTGCTGCAAGGCGAGAAACACAATTAAGTACCGTATTTTTTGCTCTATAAGACTGACTTTTTCCCTCCTAAAAAGTAAGGGGGAATGTGTGTGCGTCTTATGGAGCGAATGCAGGCTGCGCAGCTATCCCAGAAGCCAGAACAGCAAGAGGGATTGCTGCTTTCGCTGCGCAGCGATCCCTCTTGTTGTCCTGGCTTCTGAGATTCAGAATATGTTTTTTCTTGTTTTCCTCCTCCAAAAACTAGGTGCGTCTTGTGGTCTGGTGCGTCTTGTAGAGCGAAAAATACGGCATTTCTTTAAAAGCAAGCCCCCGCCCCGTGCAAAAATTGGATGAAAAAAGCCAACAGTTTTTTTGGGGGGAAATACATAGGGATTTGCTGGAAAGGCGTCCGGTGGGATCTGCGCATAACCCGCCTCTCTGGGAAAACAAAAAACACCTCCCGTCTTTGATACGTGGCAATTCAGAGCCCCAAAGAGCTGCCCTTTAGCACTACAGCTTTCCACCCTCTCCTTGAAAATCAGGTTTATTATCAAAATCTGCAGTGTTCTTCAGGGGTTTGCAACAGGCATTTTCAGCTGAATTTTGGGGGAACCGCTTGGTTTGCAAACCTTTGCAAGCCGCCAGAAGCCTGCAAATGTTGATTGATAAACCCGATTTTGCAATGGTTGGGGTGGTGGAAGGATTCAGACTGTAGCTGTGTGTAGCAGTTTGGGACAGAAGAAAACGATAACCCCCCTGGCAGAGGCGCGAGGGCTGACGGCATGCAGGAAGCGCAACGCTTGCTTTCCCTTATTTCTGGCGCGGGGAAACAAAAATGGGAAAAGCGAGGGGTGCGGAAAGGCAGCAGAGAGAAGCAAAACGGCGACGACCCGCTGAAAACCCACGACAACAGAGAACCTAAAATGGCAAACAAAAAAGACGCGAGAGTTTCAAGGGGTTGGGAGGCGAGGGGGAGAGGTGCGCCAGGGACGGATTCGGGAGACGAGACAGACAGCCCCTTGCCGCTCGGAAAACGTCACCACATCGGAAGTCTCCACTGACCTCTAACTTGTTGTTCCAGATTCAGGATAACCGAGACGGCTTGGTGTAGAATGAGCAGTTTGGTCTGTGGCTTTTCGCTGTTTAGGTGCAGCTGACACATGCGCCCCAGCTCTTTAAAAGCCTCGTTGATGTCGCGGACGCGGAGGCGCTCTCGGGCGTTATTAGCCACCCTTCTCTCTTTCTCGCGCTCGGCTTTTTGCTCTGGGGGAAGGAGGTCGTCATCCTCATCCTCATCTTGACTGATGGTTTGAAAGGAGAAGGAGACAAGGGGGTGGGTGGGGGGCGTTTTTTCCCACGCTGGCACACCTTAGCACCGGAACGCGTCGTGCACAAATATGGGGAACGGGGATGCACAAAACACACAGGGCAACCCACCGCCCGCCACGATAATATTATATATTTTTGCAATAACTGGAACGACCGTAAACCCAACATTTCCCACCCACCGACCGCACTTCCCAGGGCCAGAAGGTTTGCAAAGTGTGTCCCCGAAATTCACCCCCCCCCCACCGAAAGGAAAAAGCTGACTGGGTAAAATTGCAGTAAACCAATCGCTGTTCATATTTTTCCTATGAACCGCCATAGATTCCCACCATGGTGTTTTGGTCGCTACTGATTTTTTTACTCCTCTCCCACACTTCATAGAATGCCCTTCTCACAATATGATTTAAGAATCCTTTGTGGGATTTAACCTCGTCATGGCCTATGTAGTTATGTACACAATAGGAGAACCCTCCAATTTATGCATGAGCCTGCGTATTATGACTTTGGCCGGTTTTTGTGTACAGCCGCGCCTCGGTTCTCGGTCGGAATCCATCCCACAAGTCTGTTTGGCTTCCCAAAAACAGAGGCGCGGCTTCCGATTGGCTGCGGGAAGCTCCTGCGGCCAATCGGAAGTGGCGCCGGACGTTCGGATCCCAAAGAACATTTGCAAACCGGAACACTCACTTCCAGGTTTGCGGTGTTTTGGGAGCCGAAATGTTTGGGTTGCAAGGCGTTCGGGAACCAAGGTACAACTGTAGAAGTATTTACCGCATTTTTTGCTCTATAAGACTCACTTTTCCCCTCCTAAAAAGTAAGGGGAAATGTGCGTGCGTCTTATGGAGCGAATGCAGGCTGCGCAGCTATCCCAGAAGCCAGAACAGCAAGAGGGATTGCTGCTTTCACTGTGCAGCGATCCCTCTTGCTGTTCTGGCTTCTGAGATTCAGAATATTTTTTTTCTTGTTTTCCTCCTCCAAAAACTAGGTGCGTCTTGTGGTCTGGTGCGTCTTATAGAGCAAAAAATACGGTATTTTTTCTGATAGGGTTTGTATGGTTTTGCCATGGCCTCTGGCTAGTACAACAAAGCTTATTTACGGTGTGTGCCCCCGGGAGATGCTTTGGGTGAAGCATCCAGGAAATCTGATTCCCACCAGTGCTGTGGAAAGGCTCTTCCAATAGCTGTCCACTTTTCCCTTTTCTTGCGAGGAATCCTATTCGGAATAAGGGGATTTCCCTTAAAAAAGGGGATACGTTGACAGCTATGGCTCTTCCATCCACCCTAGAATTCCCCCTGGGGCAGGAGTACTCCCGGGACACAGTTTGGAAACCACCGAGCTCGCGGCTGCGGGGATGAGCGCAGCACCTTTCGTTCTCCCTACCCAAACCGCCCGTGAGCAGGGAGCAAAATACGAAACACGGACACAGGCAATAAATAAATTTTGAATGCACACAGACGTCCACGCAAACATCTATAGGTTCGTCAGCGGGGCTGCAAAATGCCATCACCCCTAAAAAGCTCGGAGGGCGACGCTGCTCTTCCCCTTTCCCCAAAAAAGCGAGTCTCTCCTGGGGGTGTTGGAAGCGAGCTGGTTTCCTCGCTTTTCCATCCCTGCTCACCAAGTTGTCATCCACCCTGACCTCCCGTCTGTCAAGGGGCTTTGCTGCCCGGCCGCCCCAAAGACCTAGGATCCTGGTGGCCCCCCCCCCGCCCCCGGAAAGGGAACAGAGAAAGGGCTGAGACCTGTTCAACGAGCACCTTGTTCGGTTCCGCGACGCCTTCAGCTCCTTCTTCTCCTCCTCCGAGTTGTCGGCCACCGACGTGTTCTCGTCGTCTTCCTTGTCCTCCCGCTTGATCTCGCTGGTGCCGGACGAGACACTGGCCCGGCCCAGACCCCCCGTCAAGCCTGGAGAGGGAATCAGATGGGCAAAAGTGAGAGACAATGTAGGGGCCTTTGAGATCTCGGCGCGTCTGCTGCAACGCAAGAAGCTAGAAATTTGCCTTTCTTTTTTAAAAAGCAAAAACGAAATTTCTCCCTCCAAACCTGAAACTTTTATTTCGGGGATGGATGTCGGAGAATCGTAGGGTTGGAAGGGACCCAAAGGGTTAACAACACCCTGTACACCATGGTAGCCAAACTTGGCCGTCCAGCTGTTTTGGGACTACAAATCCCATCATCCCTAGCTAACAGGACCAGTGGTCAGGGATGATGGGAATTGTAGTCCCAAAACAGCTGGAGGGCCAACTTTGGCCACCATTGCTGTACATAATGCGTTGGGGGTCCAGGGACCGCAATATAGCTCTTTGTGCACACCCACCCTCGTGATATACTGATATATCGTGATACACTGATATATCGTGATATACTCATGTATCATGACGTCCAAAATAAGGATGGAGCTACGAAGAGGCGTTGGCTGGCTTCGTGGTTTTTTCCTGCGTCGTGATTTTTGGCACAGCACACACACACACAAACACCGCGATATATCGCCAGGTCAAAAATGATGAAACGAAAGAACTTCAAACCAGTTTTGGTTGCGGTGTTAGAAAACACAAGATATTTAAACTAGGCTCCTTAAACCAAGGTTGCTAACGTCCAGTTGCTGTTTGGGGGGCCAGACGGCTATAAAGTTTTGTTTTTCAAAGGGTGGACTGACCTGGCTAGCTCAGAGGATAACCTCGAGCTAGGTTAAGAGACTGGAGAACCTAAACAAGAAAAGTCGCGTGATCCAGGGACAGTCTGTGTATATATCTTGCCTTATTCCAATCTCTTTTTCTGAATGGCGACACGGACCATTTATAACGTAGGGATATTCTGCACAAGGGACGCGGGTGGCGCTGTGGGTTAAACCACAGAGCCTAGGACTTGCTGATCAGAAGGTCGGCGGTTCGAATCCCTGCAACGGGGTGAGCTCCCATTGCTCAGTCCCTGCTCCTGCCAACCTAGCAGTTCAAAAGCACGTCAAGTGCAAGTAGATAAATAGGTACCGCTCCGGCGGGAAGGTAAACGGCGTTTCCGTGCGCTGCTCTTGTTTGCTAGAAGCGGCTTAGTCCTACTGGCCACATGATCCGGAAGCTGTATGCCAGCTCCTTCGGCCAATAAAGCGAGATGAGCGCCGCAACCCCAGAGTCGGCCACAACTGGACCTAACGGTCAGGGGTCCCTTTACCTTTACTTATATATGGCTTGAGATACCCATTAGGTCCATAAATGACCATGCAGCATAGATTCAACACAAAAAACAGCGGCAATTTGTTGTGGACAAAGGACAGCTGGACATAGAAAGGGCCCCATGACCTTCAGGAGCTGAGGGCCGCATCAAACCTAAATCCAGCCCTGGGTGCCATCCTGTCCCCTGGGCATCTTGACCCGGTGTGCAAAACGCGCCTGGCGAATTCCAACCTACGTTTGAACAATATATTACCCGCCCCTAACGGTCCTCCTGGACAAGAATGCCGATTTACAGGCGAAACTCGAAAAATTAGAATATCGTGGAAAAGTTCCTTGATTTCAGGAATTCAACTTGAATGGTGAAACTAATAGATGAGATCGACTTGTGACATGCAAAGCGCGATATGCTTCTACTTCTCAGAGGTCCAATCTTGCTCGATTTGCAATCCTTGTTTTGCTGATTTCCTTGAATATTCTAATTTTCTGAGATGGTTAATTTGGGGTTTTCCTCAGCTGTACGCCATGATCATCACAATTATCACAAATCAAGGCTTGGCGTATCTCGCTTGGCATGTCACGAGTCATATATTAGTTTCACCTTTCAAGTTGAATTCCTGAAATCAAGGAACTTTCCCACGATATTCTAATTTCCCGAGTTTCACCTGTAGCTGCGATTCCTGCAATTCAAGGGGGTTCGGATAGATGCCCCTCCGTTGCCCCGGCAAGGACGCCGGGACTTTTGAGCCCCATGGGGAGGAGAGAGGACGGCGTGGCGAAACCCGCCACTCAACCTTACCGCTGAAGGCATCTGAAGACTGGCCTCTGTTGAGGTCCGGGAGCGAGCTGGGCTGGGCTGGGAGAGGGACGTGATTGTGGAGGAGACTGGGGTTGCTGGGAAGGCCGTCTTCCGAATGGCCTCCCGCCACCTGAAAGAGCAAAGGGAGATCCACTCGTTATTTTTTTAAAATAGTTTTTATTTATACGAAGCTGTGTGAGAGATTTTACTTTCTTGGGCTCCATGATCACTGCAGATGGTGACAGCAGCCACGAAATTAAAAGACGCCTGCTTCTTGGGAGAAAAGCAATGACAAACCTAGACAGCATCTTAAAAAGCAGAGACATCACCTTGCCAACAAAGGTCCCTATAGTTCAAGCCATGGTTTTCCCAGTAGTGATGTATGGAAGTGAGAGCTGGACCATCAAGAAGGCTAATCGCCTAAGAATGGATGCTTTTGAATTCTGGTGCTGGAGGAGACTCTGGAGAGTCCCATGGACTGCAAGAAGATCCAACCTCTCCATCCTTAAGGAAATCAGCCCTGAGTGCTCACTGGAAGGGCAGATCCTGAAGCTGAGGCTCCAAGACTTTGGCCACCTCAGGAGAAGAGAAGACTCCCTGGGGAAGACCCTGATGCTGGGAAAGATGGAGGGCACAAGGAGAAGGGGACGACAGAGGACGAGATGGTTGGACAGTGTTCTCGAAGGTGCCAGCATGAGTTTGACCAAACTGCGGGAGGCAGTGGAAGACAGGAGGGCCTGGCGTGCTCTGGTCCAGGGGGTCACAAAGAGGCGGACACAACTAAACGACTCAACAACAAATTTATACTTCTCAAGATTACACATTTCATGACAGTGGGACCTTGGTTCTCAAGCGCCAAAAACCCAGAAGTGAGTGTTCTGGTTTTTGAATGTTTTACGGAAGCCGAACGTCCGACGCGGCTGTCGGCTATTGTTTCCGGGGCGCCTGCACCAATCAGAAGCTGCGCCTCGGTTTCCGAACATTTCAGAAGTCAAACGGACTTCCGGAAGGGATGAAGTTTGGCGCTTTTGTTTTTGCTCTTTATTTTGCGTTTTTGTTTTTGAGGCTTTTTCAGTTCTTTTGTTTTTGTGCCTGTATGGAACCCAGTCCAGCTACCAACTGTGTGATTGTGTTCCTGTGGAAATGGATAAAAGCCCCCCCATCCAAGCAATGACTGTCATCAGTGCAGGTAAAGAAAAAAAATGTAGTTTTAATTTTTATCATCTACAATACTCTCTTATTTATTTTATAGCACAGCGCACTGATTCTTGCTTTCATTTTATGGATCCATGGTCTCGTTAGATAGCAAAATCCATGTTCAATTGCTGCTTTAGGGGTTGTTTTTAAAGGTCTGGAACGGATTAATCCGTTTTGCATGACTTTCTGTGGGAAAGCGCTGCCTCAGTTTTGGAACGCTTTGGTTTTGGAACGGAATCCATGTTCAATTGCTGTTTAAGGGGTTGTTTTTAAAACTCTGGAACGTATTAATCCGTTTTGCATGACTTTCTGTGGGAAAGCGCTGCCTTGGTTTTGGAACGCTTTGGTTTTGGAGCGGATTAAGTTTGAGAACCAAGGGACCACTGTATAACGGTTTGAGCAACCTGACTTTCATTACAGGGGAAAAAGAGAATAAAATATTATCATTTATCAAAAATCCCCCGCAAGAGCTTTCGAAAGGATGGACTGGCACCCTCGACTCGCCCCTTACCAGATTAGAGTGCCGATTGGCGATTGGCAAGACAGAGGCGGGAGGGAAGGATTGGCTGAGGCTGCTGACCGTGGTGCCGTGAGCCGACGCCGCTGACGCCAGCAAGTCGTGGATGTCCCTGTGGTTGCTCTGCCCCACCGCGTGGTTCCGGAGGACGTGGATGGCTTCGTCCAAGTGGTCTTCCATCTTGTTTTGCTTGGGGGAGAGAAACGAGAAAGGGTATCAGCCAAGCTGGTTTGCTCCTTGCTCCGGAGGGTAGGACTCGAACCCATGACTCCAAGGGACGAGGAAGGAGATTCCGACTCAGCGTGGTGGAGGTTTTTAAGCAGAGGGTGGGTGCCCATCTGTCAGCGGAGATTGCTGCATTGCAGGGGGCTAATAATAATAATAATAATAATAATAATAATTTATTTATGCCCCGCCCATCTGGCTGGGTTCCCCCAGCCACTCTGGGCGGCTTCCAGCAAAATATTAAAATACAATAATTCATCAAATATTGAAAGCTTCCCTAAACAGGGCTGCCTTCAGATGTCTTCTAAAAGTCAGATAGTTGTTTATCTCCTTGACATCTGGTGGGAGGGCGTTCCACAGGGCGGGCGCCACCACCAAGAAGGCCCTCTCCCTGGTTCCCTGTAACCTCACTTTTCGCAGGGAGGGAACCACCAGAAGGCCCTTGGGAGGAGGACCCTGGTGTCTGGGGTGGAGATGCTCCTTCAGATATACTGGGCCCTTTAGGGCTTTCAAGGTCAGCACCAACACTTTGAATTGTGCTTGGAAACGTCCTGGGAGCCAATGCAGGTCTTTCAATACCAGTGTTATGTGGTCTCCACTCCCAGTCCCCAGTCTGGCTGCTGCATTCTGGATTAGTCATTTCCGGGTCACCTTCAAAGGTAGCCCCATGGAGAGCACATGGCAGTAGTCCAAGCGGGAGATAACCAGAGCATGCACCACTCTGGCCAGACAGTCCGCGGGCAGGGAGGGTCTCATCCTGCGTACCAGATGGAGCTGCCCTGGACACAGAACTGACCTGCGCCTCCATGGACAGCCGTGAGTCCAAAATGACTCCCAGGCTGCGCACCTGGTCCTTCGGGGGCACAGTTGTCCCATTCAGGACCAGGGAGTCCCCCACACCCACCATCCCCAGATGGGCAGGGTATAAATAATAAATTATTATTATTATTATTCCTTCATCAGAGTGGGTTTGGACCGGATGACCCAACTTTACGATTCTAGGAGTCTACGAATCACATCACGAGCTCCCTTTTCTGGAAGCGGCGGGGAACCGAAAGGATGCTTACCAATGTATGAAGTGTCCCTTCGTAGCTTGGGGATAAGGCACCCTGTCCGCCAGCCCGGGGCCACTGCGAAGAACCTAGGGTAGAAGGAAAATAAGAAAGTTGGCGCTCCGGAGGCTTCGCGTTGCTTTCGCTGAAGCCTGGAGAGCGAGAGGGGTCGTTGCGCACCGACCCCTCTCGCTCTCCAGGCTTCAAAGATAGCTGCCTGAAGCCTTCAGAGCACAGCGGGACCTCGCGCTGCGCTCCAAAGGCTTCAGGGATCTTTGAGGCTTGCGGAGCGGGAAAGCAGCACTTCCCCCCACCGCCAGCCCCACAAGCTTGGGGGCAGCGGCAAGGCTGCGTGCAACCTTCGCGCTGCTCCCCAACCTGGTCTTTGGGGCTGACGGTGGGGGAAAGCAGCGCTTCCCCCTGCCAGCCCGTAAGAGCAGGGCAAAAGGAACCTGAAGCCTCCGGAGCCCAGTGGGAACTCCCACTGCGCTCCAGAGGCTTCGGGTGAATGCACCTTGAACGCACCTTGTTTTACGGGGGAGAACAAGAAAAAAATATCTCCCCCTCTCTGAGCAGCGCCCCTTCAGCCAAACGGGAGGAGAAATGGAAGGGGCTGCGTTTCTCCTGCCGCTTCGCTGAAGGGGCGCTGTGCAGAGAGGGGGAGATTTTTTTTTCTTGTTCTCCCCCTCTAAAACAAGGTACGTCCTATAGAGCGAAAAATACGGTAAATACCTGCCCCACAAAAAAATGCAAAAAGCTCACCTGTTATTCCCTGAGGGGAGCCCACCGGTGTGGATGGGTTCGAAGAGAAATTATTGCTAGAGTGATCTGGCGAGTAGATCTGAAAAAGGGGGAAACAAAGTCAACAACAACAACAAAAGGTTTTGTCTTCTTTCCGGGAGCCGGACAAAGAATACAGGGTGGGCCCTTTTATTCCCCCAAAAGGCAAAGCTTCTCTTAAACTTTTCGGGACTTACCGAAGCCAATGCTTTCCCAAGCGCATCTCCTGAACTTCCAGCAGTGGTCCCTCGGTTACCTGGCACAAGAGGAAAGGAGGAGGGTGAGGGAGGAGGAAAACGCGCGAACAAGCGAAAGGAGAATCGCCCGTGGAAATGTGGACCCAAGGCGGCTGCTTCGACCAGGCCCGATTCATTTTAAATACTCATGCAAGGATAGATTTATTCAGTGTTTTTTTTTTCCTGGGGGAATGCAAGGCTCGGGGGACCGAAACGGATCGTGGCCTCTGGGCTTGCGCCCGTAATAAATCCGTCAGACTTTGAGTGTGGCTCGGAAACTTATTCTTACTCATTGAATTTATATATACCGTATTTTTCACTCTATAAGACGCACCAGAGCACCAGAGTTTTTGGAGGAGGAAAACAAGAAGAAAAATATTCTGAATCTCAGAAGCCAGAACAGCAAGAGGGATCACTGCGCAATGAAAGAAACAATCCCTCTTGCTGTTCTGGCTTCTGGGATAGCTGCGCAGCCTGCATTCGCTCCATAAGATGCAGACACATTTCCCCTTACTTTCTAGGAGGGAAAAGGTGAGTCTTATAGAGCAAAAAATACATATTTTGTGAATCTCTGTACTTTTGTCCATTTACTGTATTTATTTTCCCCGATTTGAACTATAAAATGGTGGTTTTCTTGAGTCAAAATGAGAGCACCCCCAAACATTTTTTAAAGAGAACTGGATTTAGGAACACCCGTGTCCCAAAGGCTAAAAAGGGAGATAAACATCGCAGCAAAACCAAATGGAAACTTAGGACGTCAGGGGAAAATAGGCCTTCTTGCGATAGGAAATAACTTGAGACGCTTCAGGGTCGCAATCGATAATCGCCATCGTTATTAGGTAGTTGCACCGGTTGTTGAGCTAATGGAATATTATAGGGAGAGAAACGAAGGTTCGTAACCGAAAATGCAAAAATAAAAGCCAAGAAAAGAGAAGAGAGATTAATAGCCACCGGGGTTTTGCAACAGGTTCATTGCAGGGTGAGGGAGATTAGCCGTCCTGTGTTTCAGGCCCCTTCACCCGTGTGTGTTTGTGTGTTTTCCCACAACAGAGCCCTTGGCCTTTCCGAGCCTTGATCCGACCACAACGCCCGTTCCCACCCCGTCTGAGTAATCCCCTCCTCCTCATCTCCTGCAAAGGGTCTGCATTTCGCCCCACGATTGCTTCTTTATTTTCGGGTCTGTGTGTGGAATTTGCACGCTCAGAGACAAGCACCCTCCACCGTCCAGGGTGCAAATATAAAAACATGCATTGCTCTCCTTGCAAAGACGCCGTCCGGTTACCCCGTGGCAAAGACAGGCGTGCTGAAAGCACAAATCATATTATATATATACACCGTATTTTTCGTTTTATAAGACGCACTTTCCCCCTCCTATAAAGCAAAATGTGTGTGCATCTTATGGAGCAAACGCAGGCCGCGCAGCTTTCGCTGAAGCCAGGTGAGCAAGAGGGATCGGTGCGCACCGATCCCTCTTGCTCTCTCGCCTTCGCTTCACTGGAGAGGCGCTGAGCAGAGAGGGAGAGAATATTTTTCCCTTGTTCTCCTCCTCTAAAACTAAGTGCGTGTTATGGTCAGGTGTGTCTTATAGAGCGAAAAATACGGTATATAAAATAAACCTTCCGTTTCTCCTCCTGCTTTGCTGGAGAGGTGCTGAGCAGAGAGGGAGAGAATATTTTTTCCCTTGTTCTCCTCCTCTAAAACTAGGTGCGTCTTATGGTCGGGTGCATCTTACAGAGCGGAAAATATGGTATATAAAATAAACCTTCCGTTTCTCTTCCCGCTTTGCTGGAGAGGCGCTGAGCAGAGAGGGAGAGAATAGTTTTTTTTCTTGTTCTCCTCCTCTAAAACTAGGTGTGTCTTATGGTCAGGTGCGTGCATCTTATAGAGTGAAAAATATGGTATATAAAATAAACCGGCTTCCAGTTCCAAAGCAGAGGGAGGCTGCGTGCTTGCGGCTGCCGTACAAGGGGGGAGGCATTAGCGTCGGGCGGCCCCTAGACAGCGGCTTAGACCCAAACGCATCTATTTCCGTAGCACTAATGGCTTTCCAACACTCCCCAAGAGATTAACCTACATTCAGCAGGAAAGGACGAGAATGGGATGGGTGGGGGTGGGGGGGGCAGAGTGCCTGCAGGAGGAAAAGGCCGGAAGAGGGGGGGGGGTTTGCACCTGAGACAGGTGATGGAAGGGAAATAAACCTGCGGGGAACCTAGGTTTCGAATCGCCCAAAAAAGATGTTAGATTGTTTTTGTGTGCCGCAACTGCAGTTAGAATTTTGTTAGCCAAGAATTGGAAATCATAAGAAGTCCCAACAGTGGAGGAATGGCAGGTGAGGATGATGGACTTTTCGGAGCTAGCTGACCTGACCAGAAGAGTCTGCGACCAGAAGGAGGAGGAGGAGGACCAGAAGGAACGGATGAAATTCAAAGACTATTTATCCAAACATGCTAAGATAACTTAATTGGAAAAACTTGCAAATACCAGATAGGCTTAGGATTTAAATATGCGACGTTAGAGAATAATATGTTTAAAGTCAAAATGGAAACAAAGAAAGATGTTAAGTGACTAAGTTAATTTTATGAGAAAATTGGTTCTGGAAAACTGTTACAATGATATACACTGAAATTCAGCCAGGGGGGTCACTTAACAATGTTACTAAGATTGGATCAAGTACAGTTAATATGTTTGTTTGTTTATTTTTTTTTGGAAAACCAATAATTTTTTTGGGAAAAAACAACAACCTGCGGGGACCCCCCCCCCCCGGTTCTTGCAAATAAACCGTGCCCTCCCTCCCCGATTCCTCACGGACATCAGGGCAGCCGGGAAATTCGGTTTTCTGATCACGAGATTTGCCGGCGCACGTTAGCAATGCTAAGCGTTGACTCCCTCCCTCCCTCTCTTTCTTTTTTCCCTTTCCTTCTCCTCCTGCGATGAGGCTACATTTTAATATTTTAATGTTCCATTATTTTAATGTTGTATTTTATTTTTGTTTTTAAGTTGTAATCATTCATCTTGTTTTTATTATTGCTTGTAAGCCGCTCTGAGCCCGGCCTTGGCTGGGGAGGGCGGGGTATAAATAAAAAATTATTATTATTATTATTATTATTATTATTAGCAGGGTCTGGTCCGGTTTCGGATTGCATAGCTGTCAACTTTTGCTTTTAAAAAGGGAAACGTTGACAGCTATGTTGGATGCTGCCGGATGAGTCCCTTATCCCGATGCTACGATCTGACGGTAGGAGTCGGAAGGGATGTACGGACGCGGTCCAACCAAAACCAATTTTTTCTGTCCCGCCCTGCGTCCCAAACGCATCATTGTGCCTAGAGGCTAATCTGCGCTCAGTAGAAATATGGATCTGGCGCAGGACACTGAACTCTTGGCTTTGCCTAAACTCAGATCCCCCCGGTCTAATATCCCGAGTGCTGCAAGATCCCCAAAGCACCTGATCTAAAATGGTCTATCAGAAAATTCACTCTGCTGGTTTAGCACCACAACACCTACTCACTCTGGGTTTTAGTAAAGCAAACAGTCTAGTATGTCGGCGCCTAAATGATATTGAGCATCGGAACAACTTGGCCACAATAAGGAAATTTTGCCCATGGTATGACTATTTTCCACCTTCCCATTTCGACTCTCCAGCACCCTCTCTGCATAACCGAGCAATTCCAAAATACAGACGCGCTTTGACTCTCGCGAGATTGAATGTCTTGCCCTTATCTGGACTTGAGGGACGATTCCAACGAAAAATGCAAGCGCCGCCAACTTTGGCCTGCTAATTTCTGGAACGCAAGGCGGCTCGAATCCTCGATTATCAGCAACAACAGGAAAAATAAAATAAAAAAGAAAGGGTTTGGATACGAACCCATAACACTCTCCGTCCCACTGATGGGGGGCGTGTGGCTGGAGACTCCGTACTGGTTGGAGGCCGAGGAAAAGCCCGAGACAGAAGGGAGTCCGCCGTTCACTTCTCCTGAATGCATCGGGTAGTTCTGTAAGGGGACAAAGGGGTCAAGCTGATTTTTTAGTAAAATTGCCCCAGAAGATTCCTGGACATTTTAGCTGCCATTTGATTATTTTCGTCGGGCTATATCTGGGGAATTTTGTCCGTACGGCCTTCTGGCGGTTCCCTCCCTGCGAGAAGCAAGGTTGCAGGGAAGCAGGCAAAGGGCCTTCTCGGTGGTGGCACCTGCCCTGTGGAACACCCTCCCATCAGATGTCAAGGAAATAAACAACTACCTGACTTTTAGAAGACATCTGAAGGCAGCCCTGTTGAGGGAAGCTTGTAATGTTTGAAGTTTTATTCTGTTTGTATACATACTGGAAGCCGCCCAAAGTGGCTGATGGGAAAATCAGAGCACCATTATGGTTTAGGGGTAAGAGTGACTTACTGGAAACTGAGAGACCCGGGTTCAAATCTCCGCTTAGCCCTGAAGCTCACTGGGTGTGACTTTGGGCCAGTCACTGCCTCTCCACCTGGCCTAGTGAGGTTACAGGGAACCAGGCAGAGGGCCTTCTCGGTGGTGGCGCCCTCCCACCAGATGTCAAGGAAATAAACAACTACCTGACTTTTAGAAGACATCTGAAGGCAGCCCTCTTTAGGGAAGTTTGTAATGTTTGATGTTTTATTGTGTTTTTAATCTTCTGTTGGGAGCCGCCAGAAACCCAGCCAGATGGGTGGGGTAAAAATATGGGTGGCCGGCTCTGGGGTTTTGGCGCTCATCTCGCTTTATTGGCCGACGGAGCCGGCATACAGCTTCCGGGTCATGTGGCCAGCAGGACTAAGCCGCTTCTGGCAAACCAGAGCAGCGCACGGAAACGCCGTTTACCTTCCCACCAGAGCCGTACCTATTTATCTACTTGCACTTTGACGTGCTTTCGAACTGCTAGGTTGGCAGGAGCAGGGACCGAGCAACAGGAGCTCACCCCGTCATTGCGGGGATTTGAACCGCCGACCTTCTGATCGGCAAGTCCTAGGCTCTGTGGTTTAACCCACAGCGCCACCCGCATCCCTATTACCCCCCCAAATCTGTGCCATTACCATCCTTTCGTGCTGATGAAGACTGCTGAAGTTGCCGGATTGCGGGAGAGGAGAGGATGACGCTCCCAGGATGGCCCCGTAATTAGACTGGCTGATGGAGGTTGAGGAATTCCACAAGTCCGCCGAGTTGTGAAGTCCATCTGAGAGACGAGGCCAAAAAGAAAAAAAGAGGGTTTCTTTTCTCCTCTCCATTAAAAAAAATATCTATGCTTTTCAAATTTATACATTTCACTAATTTTGAAAAAATATACTGAATTTGGCATAGCTCCCTCTTGCCCCCTAGTGTTGCATTTGTATATTGCGCTTTGCAACACGTTTATAAAGCGTTTTACTTGCAGCTGTGTAGCTGAGTCCAGAAAGAAAGAGATATAGATAGATGATAGATAGATAGATAGATAGATAGATAGATAGAAAGACACACACACACACACAGAGAGAGAGAGAGAGAGAGAGAGACAGAGAGACGAAGGAGAGGAAGAAATCCTCATTAAATGTTTGTAGCTCTTGTTCTCCGTGAAAATTGTTTTTTTTTTTAAAAAAAAAAGTTTTGAAAATTACATTGAATTTGGCATAGCTTGCTTTCGCCATCTAGTGGCGCATTTGTGTTTTGTGCTTTGCAACACATTTAAAGTGTTTTGCTTGCAGCTGTATAGCTGAGTCCAGAAGGAGAGAAAGAAATAGAGAGAGAGAGAGAGAGAGAGAGAGAGGGAGAGGGAGAGAACGAAAGAAATAAAGAAAGAAAGAGAAAGACAAAGAGAGAGAGTGCGCGCAAGAAAGAGAAAGAAAGAGATAGAAAGAGACAGAGAGAGAAAGAAAGAAAGAAAGAGAGAGAGAGAGAGAAAGAAAGAAAGAAAGAAAGAAAGAGAGAGAGAGAGAGATGGAGGATAGAGAAACAGAGAAAGAAAGAAAGAGAGAGAGAGAGAGAGAGAGAGAGAGAGAGAGACAGAAAGAAAGAAAGAGAGAGAGAGAGAGAGATGGAGATGGAGGATAGAGAAACAGAAAGAAAGAAAAAGAGGAAGAGAGAGAAAGAAAGAGAGAGAGAGAGAGAGAGAGAGAGAGAAAGAAAGGATGAAAGAAAGAAAGAAAGAAAGAAAGAAAGAAAGAAAGAAAGAAAGAAAGAAAATTGTCTTTAGGGCAGATCTGGGGACCATCTGTGACCCTCCAGAGATGCTGTCGGGACTCCCAGAGCCCAGTAGGTCTTGGGGGCCATTTTGCGTTGCAGCCCAGTAGCAACCCGAGGGCCACAAATGTCTCCCCCTCCTGGCCCCTGGGGTCAGGCCCCCCCCGCGACTCAGACCAGCCTCGAACCCTCATGCTCCGGAGGCCCACCTGGCAGGGGGGTCGTACCTGGCATGTAAAAGGCTCCAGGGTAGACAGTGCTGGGGGCTTTGGATGGGGGATAGCTGGCCGGTTCCCTGCTATAGTCGTCACCTGAGTTGGGTGGATATACCTGTTAAAAGAGAGAAAAAACGGGAAAAGTCGTCACCCATTTAATCCCCAGCCAGCAGCATCTGCGGAGTCGGTGCCGAGTGCGAATCCCAACCATCTCCGGAGGAACTCGCGATTCCCAGGCCAAGGAAGTTTTATTCTGTTGTTGTTGTTATTATTATTATTATTATTCTGTGTCCCCCCCCCTTTTCCCCTAGAGGGCCAACCCAGCCAAATGAGCAAGGCATGAAGAACAATTTAAAAATTATTAATAATTGGCAGCTCGCGGATCTAATAATAATAATAATAATAAAATAAAAATAAAATAAAACAGCTGTTTACTTGGTCGTTTTCCTGTGTCAGTTCGGTGGAGCAGGGTCAAGATATTAACCAATACGCATGAAATTTCATATATAGCTATATAATCTCTAGTGTAGTAAGATAAGACCTTTGGAGGAGGCATTTAAAAAAAGGTTTTTTAGGAACCGCCCTAATATGGATCCTTTATGCACTCCTCACTCCTTCTTAAATCGCACCCAGGGTGGTGTGTTTTTTTTTTTGGGGGGGGGAACCAATTCCCGGGGGGGGTGCACATTCAGAAATGACCGATTTTGAGACGCCAAAAAACCACAAAACCGAAACTGGCGTCAGAGTTTCAAAAGGAGCAGAATTTAGGCCTCTGGGAAGACTCTCAGACTCTTTTAAAATGACGTGGATCTTTCGCTCGCTTTGCATATATCACGGGGGGGCGGGGAGTGGGGAGAACGGTTCGCTGCCCCCCCCTCCAAGTTTTGCACCCATGCTAAACAGCTTTTTTTTAAAAAAAAATGCTTCTTCTTTAAAAAAAAAACACAACCCACCCAACTCAAGGGGGACGGATTTGCAGGGAACCAGGAAAATAAATAAATAATAATAAACGATTCCAAAATCGTACACACGCCCCCCCCCTCCAGAGAATCTTGCACCCATGCTAAACAGCCTTTTTTAAAAATTGCCTCTTTCTTGGAAAAAACCACCCAACTTGAGGGGAGATGGATTTGCAAGGACCCAGGAACAAATAATAATAATGAACGATTCCAAAATCGTACACGCCCCCCCCCCCTCCAAGTTTTGATGATGCGAATCTTGCACCCATGCTAAACAGCCTTAAATAAATTGCCTTTAAAAAAACAACAAAAACCACCCAACTTGAGGAGGGGACGAATTTGCAGGGAACCAGGAAAATAATAATAATAAACGATTCCAAAACCGTACACACACACACACACCCTCCAAGTTCCGATCACGGTTTTTTAAAAAAGGATCTTGCACCCATGCTAAACAGCCTTTTAAAAAATTATAATATAATCTTGCATTTTTTTTTTTTTTAAACCACCCAACTGGAGGGGGACGTTTTTGCAGGGAAGAAAATAAAAATACGATCTCCCCCCCTTCCCATTTCCCCCCCTGCAGCGTGTTCTGTGTACTTGAGCGAGAGGTGCAGGGTTTTTTTGGGTTGGGGGGGGTGAAGAGGGAGAAAAAAGAGAGGGGAGTCTGAGCAGGGGGAACCGTAGCCGTCTGCAAAGAATAAGAAACCCGGTAAATTGCCTTTTCCTATAATTTGATTACATAGCAGGAGCCGGGGAGCGGAGCAGGAATAATAGCTCCGTGCCATCTGCCAGGGCTTGGCAGGCTGCCAGATTTGCAGGCAGCTGCGTGGGGCTGGGGGGGGCGCGAGGAGGAGGAGGGGGGAGGCCCAATAAAATAAAATAAAATAAAATAAGAGGGTGGAGGCAGCGGGAGAGAGAGAAAAAAGAGCAGCTTCAAAAACAGGGAGGTGCAAAGGGAGAAAACCCCAATATAAGGGGAATCTGCAAAGAGGACGGTGTGTTTGTGCATGCAATGGCAATGTGTCGTCGTCGCCCCCCCCCCCCCAAAATTCTGCAAACTGAAGCAAGGATGATTCCTTTGCGGGGAGAATAAAATAATGATGCAGTTCTTGAATTGGAGAAAGGAGAGTTCTTTGCAGACTTGCCTTCTGCGGTCTTTTTTGGGGGTACCCCAAAATTGACAACGTGTCCCCCTCCCAAATTCTGCAAACCGAAGCACGGGTGATTCCTGCCCCCCTTCCTGGGAAAAATAAATAACTATGCAGTTCTCGAATTGGACAAAGGAGAATTCTTTGCAGGCTTGCCTTCTGCGGTCTTTTTTGGGGGTACCCCAATTGGCAAAGTGTCCCCCCCCCAAAATTCTGCAAACTGAAGCACGGGTGATTCCTGCCCCCCCTTCCTGGGGAAAATAAATAACTATACAGTTCTCGAATCGGTGAAAGGAAAATTCTTTGCAGGCTTGCCTTCTGCGGTCTTTTTTGGGGGTACCCCAAAATTGACAATGTGTCCCCCTCCCAAATTCTGCAAACTGAAGCACGGGTGATTCCTGCCCCCCTTCCTGGGGAAAAAAAATAACTATGCAGTTCTCGAATCGGAGAAAGCAGAATTCTCTGCAGCCATTGCCTTCTCCTGTCTTTTTTGGGGGAGGGGGATAAGATTGGGGGGGGTGGGTTGCGGGGCTTGAGGGTTTCATTAAGCACCCCCCCCCAAAAAATGCAAAATTCTGGACATATACCCCCTTCCCCATATGCGGAAAATAAAACAGAAAACTCAGGCGCAGAGGTGTAATGATAAATAATAATAATAATGTATACCGCCCTATAGCTGTCAGGGCGGTTCGCGAGATAAAACCGCAACATTAAAAACAGAAAACGCGCCGTCGAAATAAAAACGAAAAACTAACCCCAAATAAAAATAAAACACATTTCAAAGGGGACCTGGTAGAAGAGGAACGTTTTCGCCTGGCACCTAAATGGAGGGGCCAGGCGAATCTCCCTGGGGAGAGCATCTTGCAAAAGGGAGCCACCACCAAAAAGGCCCTGCTCTCGAGTTGCCCCCGTCCGGACCTCTCCTGGCATCTAAAAGAGATCTCAGGGTCTGGGATCCCTTGATCCATAAAGGGATCCCCACTTCCCACCTTGGTCCCGATATTGAGCTTTAATTCCCACCCCCCCTTTCCCCTCCAGGTGCCCAAATGTCTCCAGCCGGCCCTTCCCACCGCCCACAGCAAGGGCTTCCCTCTCAAACTCGCCGCATTCCCAATGTTTGCAACCCGCCGGGCATTCGGTGACATCACAGAAGCACAGCCAATGGGAGGCCCAGGCTGTTAGCGCCCCCCTCCCTTTGACGACACAGGGGGGAAAACACCCCCAGTTGCGGCCGCCTTTGCCAGACAGTAAAACGGAAAAATGGCTTACCGAAGAGGGTAGTCCTGGAGGAACTTTCCGGACTTTTTTCGGCTGTCCGTCTGAATTTGGGGTACGAAGAGGAAGAGGGGGAAAAAAAGGGGGGGAGAGATTTTTTTTTTAAAAAAAGCGTTAGCAAACATAATTACAGAGCCATTCCTAACGTGGCAGATTAGATTTCGTAGCGCCAGGGGTGCTTCCTGCCAACCGAGGTCCCCACAACCTGTCGCATCCCAGATTTATTCATTCTTATTTCCGTATTTTTCCGTCTATAAGACGCCCCGAAGTATAAGACACCCCCTATTTTGGGGGGACTCCGATTTAAGAAAATGGGGGGAGATACTATCCGTGTATAAGAAGAGCCCGGATTTTGAACATTATTTTAGAGTAAAAAAAAACACTGAAAAGTACGGTATTTTATTTATTTGTTGAATTTATAGAATGCCCTAAACATGTCTCATGGCGATTCACAAGCAGGTATTACAAAAGATTACAAAATGCATTACAAAATTACGAAAGATTACAAAATGCATTTTGGGGTTTAAAGGGGCTGAACGTTGCTGCTCTAAATAATCTCGCCGACTTCTGTCGGAGTCAGAATATTGGGGTGCTTTTTTTCCGGTGTTCATGTGTGCTATGGGGTTGTTCTTTTTATTCTGATGGTGCAATTTTGCGGTTTTATATTCCGATTTCCTTCTGCGAACCACCCTTGAGACCTGCGGGCGGCGCATAAATTCAGTGAACAAGAATAAGTCTCTGAGCCACGCTCAAAGTCCGACGGATTTATTACGGGCGCGAGCCCAGAGGCCATGATCCGTTTCAAAAAAGGTCCCCCGAGATGTTTCGCTCTTCCGGTTATGACCACGCAGCTCGCTATTTTGGGATGGGCTGGGGGTATTTTTAGTATTCCTGGTTTCGGTGCTGTAATCTCAAGGGTTTCGTTCTCGAACTCAAGACCCGTAAGCTGTATTAAAGAGACTCCCCCCAAACATCTTGTTCTCACGGGGAGGGGGGGCGCAACTAGATGTCCCAATGGGAACCCCCTCCCTAAACTGCCTATTGCTACCTGTGTACAGTGGTACCTTGGTTCCCAAATGCCGAAAACAGAGAAGGAAGTGTTCCGGTTTACGAACGTTTTTTGGAAGCCGGACGTCCGACGCGGCTGTTGGCTATTGTTTCCTGGGTGCCTGCACCAATCAGAAGCCGCGCCTTAGTTTCCAAACATTTCGGAAGTCAAAAAGACTCTGGGAACGGATTAAGTCTGGCGCTTTTGTTTTCGTTCTTTATTTTGCGATTTTGATTTTGAGGCTTTTTCGGTTCATTTGTTTTTGTGGCTGTGTGGAACCCAGTTCAGCTACTGATGGATGGATGGATTGATTGATTGATTGACTGACTGACTGCGGAAATGTATAAAAGCCCCCCATCCAAACCATGACGATCATCAGTGCAGGTAAGAAAAAAAATAATTTTAATCTTTATCATCAACAATACTGCCTTATTTATTTTATAGTACAGTACATTGATTCTTGCTTTCATTTTATGGATCAGTGGTCTCGTTAGATAGTAGAATTCATGTTGAACGGCTGTTTTAGGGGTTGTTTTTATAAGTCCGGAATGGATTAATCCATTTTGTGTTACTTTCTATGGGAAAGCAGCCCGCCTTGGTTTTGGAACGCTTTGGTTTTGGGACGGACTTCCGGAACAGATTAAGTTTGAGGACCAAGGTACCACTGTATCCCCGCAGCTTGAATTTTCAACGGTTATCCCTTCCGCGAAACCTCGAATGGCAAAATGCGAAACCCGCACCCAGCCCTGAGAATTCAGAACAGGGAGTCGCACAGAGACACGACAGCCTTGGGTGGATAATAATAATAATAATAATAATAATAATAATAATAATTTATACCCCGCCCATCTGGCTGGGTTTCCCCAGCCACTCTGGACAGCTTCCAACAAAACACTAAAATACAATAACCTATTAAACATTAAAAGCTTCTCTAAACAGGGCTGCCTTCAGATGTCTTCTAAATGTCTGGTAGTAGTTCTTCTCTTTGACATCTGATGGGAGGGCGTTCCACAGGACAGGAGCCACCACCGAGAAGGCCCTCTGCCTGGTTCCCTGGAACCTCACTTCTCGCAGGGAGGGAACCGCCAGAAGGCCCTCGGGAGATGGACCCAGGTGTCCGGGATGATGGGGGTGGAGACGCCCCTTCAGGTCTACTGGGCCATTTAGGGCTTTCAAGGTCAGCACCAACACTTTGAATTGTGCTCGGAAACATCCTGGGAGCCAATGTAGGTCTTTCAGGACCGGTGTTATGTGGTCTCCACTCCCAGTCCCCAGTCTAGCTGCCGCATTCTGGATTAGTTGCAGTTTCCAGGTCACCTTCAAAGGCAGCCCCACGGAGAGCGCATGGCAGTAGTTGAAGCGGGAGATAACCAGAGCATGCACCACTCTGGAGAGACAGTCTGCGGGCAGGGAGGGTCTCATCCTGCGTACCAGATGGAGCTGCCCTGGACACAGAACTGACCTGCGCCTCCATGGACAGCTGTGAGTCCAAAATGACCCCCAGGCTGCTCACGTGGTCATTCAGGGGCACAGTGACCCCATTCAGGACCAAGGAGTCCCCCACACCCGCCCACTTCCTGTCCCCCCAAAACAGTCCCTCTTCCTTCCTCTTCTTTTGCACCCAGCAAGAGTCATTCTGACGTCCTGGGAGCCAATGTAGGTCTTTCAAGACCGGTGTTATATGGTGTCGGCGGCCGGATAGGGGCTCCGGAATCCGGGAAAGTTTTAAATATCCTTTTTTCTTTTTTGCGGCACAACCCCCTTTGGGAGACGGGTCCCCAAAACCTCGGCGCTAAGACCCCGCAGGCCAGAGCAGGCTGGAGAGGAATTTTACAAAGTGAGCCTGCTCTTCGCCAGAACAGGTGGATTTCATTAGTTCCAAGGCGGGGGGATGAAAGCAAAAAACGGGGGGAGGGAAAGGGGCAGGAAATTGTGCAGGAGGGAGACCGTTGCGGGGGGGGGGCGTGCGGCGTTGCGCAGGCAGGCAGAGCAGCCCCACGCCCCTTTCCAGACAGGGAATGTTCATGGGATTTTATTATTATTATTATTTTGCACACACGAAAAACGGTTTTGCAAGAAAATGCCTCTTTGCTGGGGGGCTGGGGGAACAGGCAGGAAGAAAGGATAATAGGGCGTTTTGGAAGAAAATGCGTCTTCGCTGGGGAGGGGGGAACAGGCAGATAAAGCTAGGTTTGGGGGCATTTTGCAAGAAAAAGCGTCTTCGCTGGGGAGGGGGGAACAGACAGAAAAAGGATAGGTTTTGGGGCATTTTGCAAGAAAATGCGTCTTCGCTGGGGAGGGGAGAATAGGCAGAAAAAGCTAGGTTTGGGGCATTTTGCAAGAAAATGCGTCTTCGCTGGGGAGGGGAGAACAGGCAGAAAAAGCTAGGTTTGGGGCATTTTGCAAGAAAATGCGTCTTCGCTGGGGAGGGAAGGACAGGCAGAAAATAGCAAAGGCTGCTGCCAGCCAGAGCTGGATGAAGCGATGTTTCGACTCGGTGCAAGATGCCTGTGCTTGCCAACTTCTGGAGAATCTCGGTTGTGTTTTTATTTCCGGGACGGCAGGTTTCTAGACCTCATTGTGCAGAGAAAACTCGCTGAAAAGGGCGGCTATTGAAGGCTTGATTTATTTGGGGGTGGGGTATTGTCTGCTTCCTTGACTACTGCCGCCCCAAAATAAAGTAGAATAACTTAGGCAAGGTTTAAAAAAAAGGGGGGGGGAAATGAAGCTTGCTTTTTTTTTTTTGCACATGGCTGAGTTCTCCAGCAAGCCTCCATTCCAGAGATTCCTTTCCCGCAATGAATGCCAGATGTCTGGAAGCGGAGCGGAGCGTTTCCTGTACGCACCTCTCTCTCTGTTCTGCCCCGTAATAAATGTGGAGGGGGGGGGGAATAAATGAAGAGCTGGGGGGTGGGGAAAGGAGAGCTTCTGCCAGTCTGTGCAGGCAATATTTAGCTACATGGGCCAATGAACAGGTCTGATTCCCGGCCTCTCTAAGCAGGGTAGGAAAGGAGACTGGCTGCTGGTCCGTGCAGGCAATATTCAGCTAGATGGGCCAATGAACAGGTCTGATTCCCGGTATCCCTAAGCAGAGTGGGAAAGGAGAGATGCTGCCAATCTGTGCAGGGAATATTCAGCTAGATGGGCCAATGTGCAGGTCTGATCCCTGGTATCTCTAAGCAGGGTGGGAAAGGAGAGATGCTGCCAGTCCGTGCAGGCAATATTCAGCTAGAGGGGCCAGTGTACAGGTCTGATTCCCTGCCTCTCCAAGCAGGGTGGGAAAGGAGGGATGCTGCCAGCCTGTGCACGTACCTATGCTGCTGTCCGCCCCTCTCCGGCGAGGGTTGTTGGCGTACGGGTAATATTGCGAGCCGCCCTTCACCCCCGTCGGCGACAATGCGCTGGGGCTCGAAATCCCCATTTCGCTGGGCAGGAAGCCGGGCTGCGGGGACGAGAGAGAGAGGAAGACAACAGCATCCGTGAAAAAGAGATAATAATAATAATAATAATAATAATAATAATAATAATAATAATAAATTATGTATACACCGCCCATCTGGCTGGGTTTCCCCAGCCACTCTGGGCGGCTTCCAACAAAACACTAAAATACAATAACCTGTTAAACGTTAAAAGCTTCCCTGAACAGGGCTGCCTTCAGATGTCTTCTAAAAGTTTGGTAGTTGTTTTTCTCTTTGACATCTGACGGGAGGGCGCCACCACCGAGAAGGCCCTCTGCCTGGTTCCCTGTAACCTCGCTTCTCGCAGGGAGGGAACTGCCAGAAGGCCCTTGGTAGAGGGACCCCGGTGTCCGGGCTGGAGACGCTCCTTCAGATATACTGGACCAAGGCCGTTTAGGGCTTTCAAGGTCAGCACCAACAATTTGAATTGTGCTCAGAAACGTACTGGGAACCAATATAGGTCTTTCAAGACCGGTGTTATGTGGTCTCCACTCCCAGTCCCCAGTCTGGCCACCGCGTTCTGGATTAGTTGCAGTTTCCGGGTCACCTTCAAAGGGAGCCCCACGGAGAGCGCATGGCAGTAGTCCAAGCGGGAGATAACCAGAGCATGAACCACTCTGGCCAGACAGTCTGTGGGCAGGGAGGGTCTCATCCTGCGTCCCAGATGGAGCTGCCCTGGACACAGAACTGACCTGCGCCTCCATGGACAGATGTGAGTCCAGAATGACTCCCAGGCTGCACACCTGGTCCTTTGGGGGCACAGTTGTGGCCTGGCTGTGGGTGCGAGAGAAGCAGCCAGACAGCATATGCCATTGTGCGACCCACGGCTCGGCTTCAGAGAAAGCCGTGTTTCAGCTTCCCCCTGAAACCATGAAGACTAGCGCCTTTGGGGAGAAGCAGAAAGTCGCTCTCAGTGCAGAGCTATAGGGGCAGCTTTGCTGCTGCTGCGTTCGGATCCTGCCCCCCATCTTCGCTCCCCCTCCCCACGCCTCCTCCCTGCAAACAACCCCCCCAAACCCCACATAGAAACGCAGAACATTAAAACCCGCCGCTGGCATTTATGCTCCTCTGCTTTTAAAAATTAAATTGCACCGAGGAGCTAGTCCCCACACAGATGTTTCGGAAACGCAACGTCGGGGGAAACCGCTGCGGGTTTTAAAACAGTGTCTTGGTTAGAGGGAGACAAAGTACAGGATTGTGAAGTCGGGAAGGGCCCTCCAGAGTTCATCCAGCCCAACCCGCTGCTTTCTCGACAAAAGCATCTAAAAAGGAGCAGGGAAATCTGATTTCTCGGGTGCAAAAAACGAAGGTGCAAAGGCCTCTTGGAGTTGGGAGTTTTCTCCGCAAACCGCTGGGGGTCTTGTCGCCGAACGAAACCTCCACGTTCTGCAGCAGCCTATCTGCATAAATACCTGCAAATATTCGAGCCTTTCTGCCATTCGCTGGTGGGCTCTGGGAAACCAAACGCCTGCCAAGATCCGTACCGGCAAAACCCCGAACAGCAAAAGGAGATAGTGGGTAAGTTAAGGAATTTTGCTCACCTGGTTCAGAGCCGGCATGTCTCTTCCGAACGGGTAGGCGCCTCTTTCTGTGCCTTTCCCTAGAGAAAAGAAGAAGAGGGAAGAAAAGAAGAGTCTGTGAGCACCCAAAACCGGCGGTTGGATTGCATGACCTCTGGGGTTCCCATTCCAACTTTTGTTTTTGAGGACAGAGCAAAGAATTGAGGGCGAACAGGCCTGGGAGCATTTGAGCTCACGCTTTTAAGCAAAGCTTAAAATAATAATAATAATAATAATAATAATAATAATAATAATAATTATTATTATTATTATTATACCACCCTTTACCCAAAACGTTAAAACCTCCCAAATGAATGCACAGATCAGGGCGAAATCCTGCCGTCCTGGAGTCCGCACTCCTCTGAATTTTGAGAAATTCATTTTGCCGAAGACAGCGCGTTTTTGGAGAGGCGTCCAGGTGAGACAAAAGGAGGTGTTGAAAAAACACATTTTGTGATGAATTTGGGGCTTAAAAATACACATTTCCTTATGGGTTTTCGGAGAGGAAAAAAGGAAATACAGATTAATGTGGGACAGGATGTAGTTGATAAAAATAACAAGAACAACAACTTTAGTTATAAAGGTCTGGGGTGTACAGGGAGGAGGAAATGGTGGGTTCTGCCCCAAATTTTCCCGTTTCCTCCAGTTTTTCAACAACAAATAAAGGGGGGGAGACAAGAAAAAATAGAGGGGGACGTAAGGGGCCTTCTCGGTGGTGGCGCCCACCCTGTGGAAGACCCTCTACGTCCCCCTCTATTTTTTTCCTGCCCCCTCCGTTATTTGTTTTCGAAAAACTGGAGGAAACAGGAAAATTTGGGGGACAACCCCACCATTTCCCTCTCCCTGTAAAACCCAGGCCTTTATATCTTGAGTGATGTCAGATTAAGGGGACTGCCTTACAAAATGGGACTGCCTTTTGTTCAGGCGTATGGCAAGAAGGGTGTTATTTTTTTCCCCCTTCCAAAAATGCCTCCAGGCGTCTCCTAAAAGTTGCATAGATCTTGACATCTGGTGGGAGGGAGTTCCACAGGGCAGGGGCCACCACCGAGAAGGCCCTCTGCCTGGTTCCCTGCAACCTCGCTTCTTGCAGTGAGGGAAGACCCTGGGGAGAGGGACCCCGGTGTCTGGGATGGAGACGAAGGGATGAGGCCGTTTAGGGCTTTCAAGGTCAGCATCAACACTTTGAATTGTGCTCGGAAACGTCCTGGGAGCCAATGTAGGTCTTTCAGGACCGGTGTTATGTGGTCTCCACTCCCAGTCCCCAGTCTAGCTGCCAAATTCTGGATTAGTTGCAGTTTCCGGGTCACCTTCCAAGGGAAGCGCATGGCAAGATTCGCTGCCATGCACCCTCAAACTGCCTTCCCTGGTTCCAATTTGAAGGAGAGGCAGAGCTGGGACGCGGGTGGCGCTGTGGGTTAAACCACTGAGCCTCTTGGGCTTGCCGATCAGAAGGTCGGCGGCTCGAATCCCCGTGATGACGGGGTGAGCTCCCGTTGCTCGGTCCCTGCTCCTGCCCACCTAGCAGTTGGAAAGCACGTCAAAGTGCAAGTAGATAAATAGGTACCGCTCTGGCGGGAAGGTAAACGGCGTTTCCGTGTGCTGCTCTGGTTCGCCAGAAGCGGCTCAGTCCTGCTGGCCACATGACCCGGAAGCTGTACGCCGGCTCCCTTGGCCGGTAAAGCGAGATGAGCGCCGCAACCCCAGAGTCGGTCACGACTGGACCTAATGGTCAGGGGACCCTTTACCTTTACCTTACTAACAAACAAGTAAACTGGCAAAAATGTAATATCGCTTAGGGCTGCTGTACGGCCGTGATTCCCCAGACGAAGCCAGGATCCGTCCGCCAAAAATGGCATCTGGGCAGAATGTCCCAGGGGAAAACCCGGTAATAGGGCATTCCCTTATCGGAATCACTGACTTTCATTTTTTGGCAATGTCCCTTAAAAAAAGGTGTGTGTGTGTGTATGTATGTAAAAAACTTCCATTTTTCTTTTGGAGATTTTGCAAAAAAAACCCCACACAAACAAATGTTGAAATACGGCCACCCTATGCTTTTCTCTGACGCCCACATTCCCCGACTCTCTGGAGAGACTTAGCATTAAGTCAGCAAGAGGTCGCGGGGTTGCAGGGCAAAATCTTTTAACTGACCTAATTCCCCCCCGCCTCTGTCAAAGCGGTTTAGGAGCTAAATTTGCCACGCGGAGGACGGCCTCTCGCAGGGCCCCCCCTTATTTCTCTTTCCTCTCCGCGCAAAAAAATGAACGCCGCCGGGTTTTGTCACCAGATCTTGGGCCTAAATCGCCTCTGCCTGGTGAGAGAACCGTGAGTTTTCCCCTTATTTATTTTCTCACACACATACACACGGCACCAGGGTTAAGGCTAAACCATGGTTAAGAAAAGCAGGCGCAAAACCCAGAGCTGACGCATTTGCCCAGGGTCCAGAACGAAAAATGGACCAGAACGAAAAATGTCTGAACATCTCTCTCTCTCTCTATACCAGCTAAACCATGGTTAAGAAAAGCAGGCGCAAAAATCCAAACCTAAACCGTGGTTAAGAAAAGCAGGCGCAAAAATCCAAACCTAAACCGTGGTTAAGAAAAGCAGGCGCAAAACCCAGAGCTGACGCATTTGCCCAGGGTCCCAGGGACCAGAACGAAAAATGTCTGAACATCTCTCTCTCTCTCTATACCAGCTAAACCATGGTTAAGAAAAGCAGGCGCAAAAATCCAAAGCTAAACCGCGGTTAAGAAAAGCAGGCGCAAAGCCCAGAGCTGACACATTTGCCCAGGGACCAGAATGAAAAATGTCTGGACCTCTCTCTCTCTCTCTCTCTCTCTCCCTCTCTCCCCCCCCCCAGCTAAACCATGGTTAAGAAAAGCAGGCGCAAAACCCAGAGCTGACACATTTGCCCAGGGTCCCAGGGACCAGAACGAAAAATGTCTGAACATCTCTCTCTCTTTCTCTCCCGCTACCAGCTAAACCATGGTTAAGAAAAGCAGGCGCAAAAATCCAAAGCTAAACCGCGGTTCAGAAAAGCAGACGCAAAACCCAGAGCTGATGCATTTGCTCAGGGTCCCAGGGACCAGAACGAAAAATGTCCGGATCATCTGAATATCTATTTTTTTAAACCAAACCAAACCAGGGTTAACGCTAAACCGCGGTTAAGAAAAGTAGGCGCAAAACCCACAGCCGACACGTTTGCCCGAGGTTCCAGGAAGCAGAACGGAAAATGTCTGGATCCAATAATTCAGGCACGCCCAACAGGTAGACTGTGATCTATCGGTAGTTCACGGGGCGTCTGTGGCAGATCACTAGTAGATCACTGGCTCCTCAAGCACAACAACTTTAACCCCTAAAAACAGGGTTTTCCTTGCTAAAAAAAGCTCAGCAACTGTGATCCCTGAACCCCCCAAAAAGGGGGTAGATCTCTGCCAGTTTTGAACTCTGTGAGTAGATCGCCGTCTCTTGGGTATTGGACACCCCTGCAATAATTGTATTAAAAATGCGAATTTTTTTGGGGGGGGGGAAGTGGCAAGAGAGGAAGGAGGCGAGATAAGGTGGAAGAGATTAAAGGCAGCGATTGGCATGGTGGGGGGAGGCCGGGTGTGTGTGTGTATTGGTCAGCCTGAACCGATTAAAAACCATTGTCTAATACGGTAGCGGCTCACAACGCCAGCTAGATTAGCAGGCCGGGTCTTTTCGGAAAAGGAGTTAATTGCTAGAAATAACGACCCACCCAGGGCTTATCGGTTCCCAGACTAGTTAACCGCTATTCGCACCCCCCCCCAATAAAATAAAACCCAAAATTCGTTTGCAGGTATGCAAAGGGAGCCGAGATCAATGGAGATTTGATTGGCATCTATTTATTTATCGGCGCGGGTGAATTAACAGACACCCCCCCTCGTCCTTCCCTCTTTCTCTCCCCCCCCCAAAAACACCCGGATTAGCAGGGATTAGCAGAGTCTCAGACTCAAGGGGGGGCGTTTCGGAAGAGGGGAAGGGCAGGATGCAAACTGTTGCGGCCGGTCAAAGATGGACAAAGGTGCCTCCCCCCAAAAAATTCACTTTGGGGTTCCCCCTTAGGGCGGTTCATTAAAAATTGTGGTTTTTATATACATATATAATTCCTGCTTCAAATGTCTTATTTTACTACACTAGGGATTATATAGCTATATCTGAAATTTCATGCATATCAGTTAATATCTTGACCCCCCCCTCCACTGAACTGAAATTTTGGCTTTCACGACATAGGAAAACAGTCAAGTAAACATCTATTTTTGAGGAGGGGGGTCAAGATATTAACTGATATGCATGAAAATTCCAGGTATAGCTATCTAATCCCTAGTGTAGTAAGAGAAGACCTTTGGAGCAGGTGTTTTCAATAATAAAGTTTAATAATACTATTAAAATAATAAAATAAAATAAAATTTTATTATTATTGAATTGATTTTGGAATGAATTGATTTTAGAATGTATTTCAATTAATCGATTATGATTTTATGTTATTTTTACCGTTGTTAGCCGCTCTGAGCCCGGCTTCGGCTGGGGAGGGCGGGATATAAATAATTTTTTATTATTGTTATTATTACTATTATTATTCCCTATCTTTGTGGATCCCACGCATGTGGTTTAGAGGTTAGGGCGGCAGACTAGGGCGCGGGTTCGAATCCCAAAAGTCAAGCCGTCCGGCCACATCCCTCCCGGCTCTGTGTGCGAAAGCAGCTGACCCGGTACCGAAAAAGCTCGTTCTGGCACTCGGCGCATGCTCAGAGGCGGCCTTGTTCTCCCATCCCGTACACAAAGCGAAACGCAGAGCTGATCCAGCACGCCTGAAGCGACCGCCCTCTGCAACCCCGAACACAGAAAGCTAGCTCTGGCCTGTGATGTTCACTGTACCAAATGCCCCATTGACTTTAGTGGTGTCAGCACTGGCTGGCAGCAGCTACTGCTTTGAAAAATAAAGTTTGGGACACCCCAGCGGACATCTAGCCCACCCCGCATTGTGATGCACCTCTGGCGAGAAATTTGGGAACAGGAAGGTTTTCCCCGCCAACGCAGCGGCTCTCACCTACGATCCCGGACCCCAGGAATGATGACGAAGATAGGCTATTATGGGATGGGAGTTCTCTGTGCTCGCCGTAGTGGGAGCCCTCGCCGTAGCCCTGCTGAAAGAAGGAGAAAGAAAATATTGTAGGAGTGGATCCTTAAAAAACAAAGGCGACAGGGTGGATAAAAATCAGTGATTAAAAAATAAATAAATTGGATTTTAAAAAATTTAAATCAGATTTTTAAAATAAAATGCTTTTTTGGGGGGGGGGGGAGATTTTCTATTTAATTTGCATTATAGTCCAAAGGCTACAAGGAAATAAGGATTTGTTTTAAGCTTTTCATGCGTGCTAAAACTCAGCCTAAGTTGATTATTATTATTATTATTATTTTCATTCTAAGGTATAATCGTTTAACCACATCAGGTAACAAACATATGCTACAAAGTTATTGTTTTAGTTAAATAAATTGTCCAAATTGTTATTCACGAAACGATTATTTTTCTCCTTCCAATAAAGTACAGCAGAAAAAGTCGTCTGAATACACACAGTTAACTCATTAAACCTCGCCATAATTTCATAATTATCTGCTTTCTGTATTGCTAATCGTATCACCAAATCAGTAATTTTGGATATAACTGTAAAAACTACTCTGGAAATTTATTATTCCAAAAATGAAACCTTCATCTGGTTGTCAATATTAAGAGCAAGGCTGAGTCTTTCTGTAAAGAAAATTGATTTAAATCAAGTCTTACTGACTAGTGATTTGACCTGTTCTTTCTATTCTTTTTATATTGTATTGTTGTCTTATTACTATGGCTGACGCAAATAAAGATTCATTCATTCAATTGCATACACCCCTATTTGCAACCCCCCCAAAAAATGATTCTCAAAAAGCAAGAGATTATTAATATTTTTTGCTCTATTCCAAAGTGGTTTTTCTAATTATCCTTACCCTGACTTGGTCAAACGTGGAGTTATTCTGATCTCCTGCTGCCCAGGACCCAGAGGCCGGCCGCTCATCCAAACCTGCTGGAGAAGGGGGGAAAATAAAAATTAAACCAGCCCAGGAAATTATTATTATTATTATTTAAAGGTATCAGCTTTGATAAGCAGTCCCATCATACAAAGCCAGCGTTCTCCTGAAGCTAAAAGCACTTTCCTTCCACAAACAGAGCAATATTTGGAAGTTTGAGAGAGAATAAAGAGACTTTTTCCTGTTTTGCAATGTTCCCATGCAGGGATACTCAGAAGTGGAGTAGAACTGGATGATAGATTTTTAAATTCCATCATGGGATGGAATTGCATGCAGAAAGCTAGGGTGTCAGGATGGGGAAAAGGTTCTATTTTGTGTTTAAACAACAGAGAAGAGGGGAGAGGCGGGGTGGGGAAAACGGCGAACTTCCCATCTTTAGTTAAATCCATATTATTTTCAGTAGCCTTCTCAAAAACAACAACACCCAAAACAAAATATTGGGGGGGGGGGGAGTTGCCCCACACTTAATTTGGTTAAACTGAATTATTTCCCCCGAATTGTTATGGTTCCAGTGGTTTCGTATTCCCCCAGAAACAGACCCTATTGGCCCACGCCCTGAGCTGCTAGCTTTCTGCTTGCAGGGAGTCAAAGCAAAACAGCCCTCCTCAACTTGCTCAGCTGGGGAGCGCAACCCGACGGGCAGAGGCGAGGGGGCTGAATGGGCAGAGCACGTGCGCCGGGTTCGAATCCCGGCGCATCTGGATCGGGTGGAGAATGTCCACGGCCCGAAAGGCAGGAGAGATGCTGCCAGCCTGTGTAAGCAACACTGCCTTGGAGGGACACAACGGTCTAACGGGGCAGTTTCCTACAGGAAGATGGGACTGTTTTACGGTGTTGCAGTGGGACCTTGGTTCTCAAATGCCTTGGTTCTCAAATGCCTTGGTTCTCAAACGCCGAAAACCCGGAAGTAAGTGCTTTGGTTTTTGAACGTTTTTCGGAAGCTGGACGTCCGCCGCGGCTGTCGGCTCTTGTTTCCGGGGCACCAATCAGAAATGTTGGTTTCCGAACATTTCAGAAGTCAAACGGACTTCCGGAACAGATTAAGTTTGGCGCTTTTGCTATTTATTTTGCAGTTTTGTATTCGAGGCTTTCTCGGTTCATTTGTTTTTGTGACTGCGGAACCCAGTTCAGCTACTGATTGACTGATTGATTGTCTGATTGACTGCAATAATGGATTAAAAAAAACCCATCCAAACAATGACCGTCATCAGTGCAGGTGAAGAAAAAAAATGCAATTTTAATTTTTACCATCTCCAATATTGCCTTATTATATAGTACAGCACATTGATTCTTGCTTTCCTTTTATGGATCAATGGTCTCGTTTAGATAGTAAAATCCATGTCGAATCGCTGTTTTAGGGGTTGTTTTAAAAAATTGATCCGTTTTGCATGACTTTCTACGGGAAAGCGCTGCCTCAGTTTGGGAACGCTTTGGTTTTGGAACGGGATTTCCGGAACGGATTACGTTTGGGAACCAAGGTATCGCACTGTGCATGCAAAGGTCTTTGATGCACGTCCCGACGCGAGTGTGCAGGGCTGGGTGTGCAAAAGTGCAACGCCGCGCGCACACACAAAAACACCCCATTGTGAGAATCGTTTCCCGCCCCCCCTTTCCATCTTATTATTATGTGAATCGCAGCCTTCCCCATCTCCCCTCACTGTTCATTTAACCAGAAACTTCTTTCAAAATTGCAAGGCTTCCATTCCGCAGCCTTTTGTGTTAATCATTTCCCCGGAGAATCGGTGTTTAATTGCTGTCTAATTTGCATAATTATGCATATTAATCTCCACGCCTAATGAATATTCATAACCCTCATTTAGATTTTGTTTCCTAATCAAAAAATAAAAAAAAAATACCTCGCTCCTCCTTTCTCCCCCAATCCCTGCTCTCTCCAATGTGATTACTTTGCGGAATCGCGGTGGCGGAAAAAAAGATGTTAATGCGACTTGGGATAGTATTCTTTTTCAGGGGGGCAAGCTGTGCATTCCTGTCGCCTCCGACAATAACTTTTGCTCTAAAAAATGCGCCATTTACTCCCTCCCACCCCCGGTGACCCCCCCTTTTTTTGGACGCTCCGTTCTAGAAGAGTTTAATCTGCGTCGGCCAAAAACTTGAAATTTAGAAAACCCACTAATAAAAAGCAGGATTTGAGAGCTTCGGTAAATCACTATACAGCCGGGTCAATGGACATGGGTCTCTGCCCGCAAGGAGCTTACAGATCCTACATTCTGACACAGAGGAACGGTTAAAGGAGCAGATCAAATGATAGAATCGTGGAACTGTGAAAGGGAACCCCAGCGGTCATCTATTCCAACCCCCTGGCAATGCAGGAATCTAAAGCATCCAGGATAGAGGGCCATTCAAACTTCTCCTTAAACTCCTTCGAGGAAGGAGAGTCCGCCACCGGGTGTCAGAACAGCTCTGACTGCCAGAAAGCTTTCCCAGATGTTGAGTCGGAATCTCCCTTCTCGTCGCCCGAAGCCATGGGTTCGAGTCCTACCCTCGGGAGCCGGAGGAAACCAGCTTGCTTCCTCTCCCACGTGACAGCCCATATTGGAAGATGGCTCTGCTGTCTCCTCTTTTCCAGGCTAAACATCCCCAGCTCCTTCAACCGTTCCTCATCAGGCTCGATTTCCAGACCCTTGATCATCTCGGTCGCCCTCCTCTGCCCACCTTCCAGCTTGTCAACATCCATCTTAAACTGTGCTGCCCAGAACTGGAAGCATTATTCCAGGTGTGGTCTGACCAAGGCAGAATACAGCGGGACTATTAATTCTGCTTAAAAAGCAGAGACATCACCTTGCCAACAAAGGTCCGTATAGTCAAAGCTCTGGTTATCCCAATAGTGATGTATGGAAGTGAGAGCTGGACCACAAAGAAGGCTGATCGCTGAAGAATGGATGCTTTTGAATTCTGGTGCTGGAGGAGACTCTTGAGAGTCCCATGGACTGCAAGAAGATCCAACCTCTCCATCATTAAGGAAACCAGCCCTGAGTGCTCACTGGAAGGACAGATCCTGAAGCTGAGGCTCCAAGACTTTGGCCACCTCCTGAGAAGAGAAGACTCCCTGGAAAAGACCCTGATGCTGGGAAAGATGGAGGGCACAAGGAGAAGGGGACGACGGAGGACGAGATGGTGGGACAGTGTTCTCGAAGCGACCAGCATGACCAAACTGCGGGAGGCAGTGGAAGACAGGAGGGCCTGGCGTGCTCTGGTCCAGGGGGTCACAAAGAGGCGGACACCACTAAACGACTAAACAACAACAAAAATTCCCATGATCTGGACACTAGACTTCTGTGGATGAAGCCTAGAACTTCATTAGCTTTTATTTATTTTTTCTGCTGCATCTCACTGAACCATGTTTGGTTTGTGCTCCACCAAGACCCCCAGATCTGGTTCCCGGTTCCCCCTACCCTATATTTGTGCATCTGGTTCTTCCTGTCTCAGTGCAAAACCTGACATTTATCCCTATTGAAATGCACAGTTTTAGCTTGGGACCAGTTCTCCAATCTGATAAGGTCGCCTCGAACGCCAATTCCGTCTTCTGCTGCGTTTTTCGGCCCCCTCCCAGTTTGGTGTCCCTTGCAAATTTGATGAGCGTCAAAAACAGAATATTCTCCATGCAGGCACTCAGCCATTAAACGGAGGCGGCTTGAAAAGGAACCGGGCACAACACACGCCGGCCAACCTTACAGGGAGGGCGTTGTGGGAAATAAAGCGAAAAGGCCACGGCCCGTCTCTTTATAATGAACTAGAAGCCTTGCACTCAAGGCTGCTCAGATATTCAAATAAACCCCCAAACCAGTTTCGAAAATGTCCGCCTGCAACCCAACAAAATCTGATGGAAAGAAAGCCTACTCCTCAATTACGATTAAAGGTAAAGGGACCCCTGACCATTAGGTCCAGTTGTGGCTGACTCTGGGGTTGCGGCGCTCATCTCGCTTTACTGGCTGAGGGAGCCGGCGTACAGCTTCCGGGTCATGTGGCCAGCAGGACTAAGCCGCTTCTGGCGAACCAGAGCAGCGCACGGAAACGCCGTTTACCTTCCCACCGGAGCGGTACCTATTTATCTACTTGCGCTGGCGTGCTTTCAGATTGCTAGGTTGGAAGAAGCTGGCACAGAGCAACGGGAGCTCACCCCGTCACAGGGATTCGAACCGCCGACCTTCTGATCGGCAAGCCCAAGAGGCTCCGTGGTTTAGACCACAGCGCCACCTGCATGGAAAATAGACAGGACGCAGCAGAATATCCAAATGCACGCAACCATAGTGTGGCGTTATAACCCTTGAGAGCTTCACCCTTGTACTTTTAATTATTGCAGTTACTTGAAACATTTTACACTGTGATGCCAATAAAGGTTATTTGATTGATTGATAATAAAATAAAATAATAATAATAATAATAATAATAATAATATAATAATAATAATAATAATAATAATTATTATTATTATTGCTGAAATGAGTAGGCATGTGTTATTTTCTTCCAGCATGTCTTCTCTGAATAACCACCTAACTGGCTACACGGTCCACTGTAAATAAAAATCAGTATTTTTCTTTAAGCAGAGACCAGTGAAATTAAAAAATATGATGGCTTCCAGCTCGCCAGGAACTTCTAAGCGCCATGTCCTGTCCGGTCGGCAGGAAGGGACAGTAACAGAGGGCTCCCTGTCTCCCTCCCACCATGGCTACGTCAATAGAGTTATTAAAACGGGGGAAAGAGAGAAGGAGAGAGAGACCCCACAGATTAATTATGCATTTTAATAACCCCGATCATGAATATTCATAAAGGATTCGTGTGTTCGTGTTCTAATTAAATACGTACTAATAATATAAAATGTAGCTTGTCAGGGGGGGAAAGTGTGTTTCCCACCACCAACCCCCATTTAAGGGTTTTGCCGCTGCGTGCAAACCCGCCGTCTACTGTGGGAGAAAGTGGACAGACAGAGAGAGACAGACAGACATCTTTCTCCCTTTGTCGTAACACTCGAACTCAGGGTCAGCCAAGGAAGCTGAACGCTGGGAGGTTTGGGACAAATCAAAAGGAGGAATTCTTTCTGCAGAGTTAAACTATGGAACTCCTCGCCACAAGAGGCAGGGATGGCCAATGACCTCGATGGCTTCAAATGAGGGTTAGAAAACTTGGGTCCCTTGCGATTCCTGGAGGATAAGACTATCAATAAAGTGCAAATTCCATTGCAATATTCATATAGCCTCCAACGTTTCTCCCCTGAAAATAGGGACGTCCTATTCCATCCCCTCCAACATTTCCACTAGCCATGATGGCTTCCCTCTGCCTCTGTATTGCTTACCCGAATTGCATTCTTACATTCACAAATCCCACCTCGGTCAGTGGCCCTCCTAACCAGGGTTAGCAACTCAGATGCATAGCCTAGGCTCCTTAAACCAGGGGTAGGCAACCTAAGGCCCAGGGGCCGGATCTGGCCCAATCGCCTTCTAAATCCGGCCAGTGGATGGTCCAGGAATCAGTGTGTTTTTACATGAGTAGAATGTGTCCTTTTATTGAAAATGCATCTCTGGGCTATTTGTAGGGCATAGGAATCTGTTCACCCCCCCCCAAAAAAAATATAGGGGGTGGAGACGCCCCTTCAGGTCTACTGGGCCATTTAGGGCTTTCAAGGTCAGCACCAACACTTTGAATTGTGCTCAGAAACATCCTGGGAGCCAATGTAGGTCTTTCAGGACTGGGGTTATGTGGTCTCCACTCCCAGTCCCCAGTCTAGCTGCCGCATTCTGGATTAGTTGCAGTTTCCGGGTCACCTTCAAAGGTAGCCCCATGGAGAGCGCATGGCAGTAGTCCAAGTGGGAGATAGCCAGAGCATGCACCACTCTGGAGAGACAGTCCGCAGGCAGGTAGGATTTCATCCTGCGGACCAGATGGAGCTGCCCTGGACACAGAACTGACCTGCGCCTCCATGGACAGCTGTGAGTCCAAAATGACTCCCAGGCTGCGCACCTGGTCCTTCAGGGGAACAGTGACCCCACTCAGGACCAGGGAGTCCCCCACACCTGCCAGCCCCGTCCCCCAAAAACAGTCCTTCTGTCTTGTCAGAATTCAACCTCAATCTGTTAGCCGCCATCCATCCTCCAACCGCCTCCAGACACTCACACAGGACCTTCACTGCCTTTACTGGTTCTGATTTAAGAGAGAGGTAGCGCTGGGTATTGGGTACTGAGATCTCTGCATTGCAAAGGGTTGGGCTGGATGCCCCTCAGGGTCCCAACTCTACGATTCCACTGCTGGTTGCTCTTGAGCGCCCCCTCCAAGAAAGCTGGCCAGAAGGCGGAAGTGCAGATCCACCCAACCACGCACAATTTAAAACCCACACAAAAAACTGCATTTTCCGCGGCTAGCCAAGCTTTTGAGGATGTCCTTCGGGGCCACAAGCACCTGAGAATCGCGCACAGCACATGGGAGACGCGTGGATTTTTCGCGAAACTTAAAATAGACGCATAGCAGATGTTCAGCAGAGCGATCTGAGTTTTGCTCAGATTCCTGGGGTGTTTTTACCCCCCTTAAAGGGGGAGAGACCCCAAAGGCAGCTGGGGACGATAATTTGATTTAAACGAAGGTAGCAGACGGCTGCCATGATAAACACTTCCCTATTAAGCTGCTTTTAAGTGGCTAATCGGAGCTGGAATCGGGGGGGGGGGGGAGACGGTGCCGAGCGAGATTTGGGAAGGGGGGGAATCAATAAAAGAAGCCGGCCGATAATTAGGTTTAGCCTTTGTCATGAAAGTTGTTTTCCCTCTATACTCCATCCCTCTGCCCTCATCCCGGACAATCAGGTTACAATAATGATATTTTTTTCTATATCCCGTCCATCTTATTGGGTTGGCCCAGCCATTCTGGGCAGCTACCAACACATATAAAAACGTGATAAAACACTGCACATGAATAGTAACGAAGCAATGTAAAAAGCCGCAATAATTTTGACATAAACCGCTTACGCCGAACAAAGCAACATTCCACCATCGATCCGAATCGAATGGTAAACGGGAAAACCGAACATCGGCAAATAGTAATTAAACAGGTTGCAATGGACAGGCCTCACTGGGACGCGGGTGGCGCTGTGGGTTAAACCACAGAGCCTAGGACTTGCTGATCAGAAGGTCGGCGGTTTGAATCCCTGCAATGACGGGGTGAGCTCTGGACCCCTGACCATTAGGTCCAGTCGTGGCCGACTCTGGGGTGGCGGCGCTCATCTCGCTTTACTGGCCGAGGGAGCCGGCGTACAGCTTCCTGGTCATGTGGCCAGCAGGACTAAGCCGCTTCTGGTGAACCAGAGCAGTGCACGGAAACGCCGTTTACCTTCCCGCCAGAGTGGTACCTATTTATCTACTTGCACTTTGACGTGCTTTCGAGCTGCTAGGTTGGCAGGAGCAGGGACCGAGCAACGGGAGCTCACCCCGTCGCGGGGATTCGAACTGCGACCTTCCGATCAGCAAGTCCTAGGTTTAGCCCACAGCGCCACCCACGTCCCACCAGGCAGATAGGCGGGCTATAAATAATAAAATTATTATTATTATTATTATTATTATTATTATTATTATTAAGCACAGATTCACAGAGAAGCACCATTCAACACTTTGCCGGAAAGACAAAAAGGGGAAAACTACACAGAGCGCACGACGGATCGGCAGGGCCTTTAACTCAGCAGCAAAGCCCCTGAAACAGCGCCTACTCAAGAGTAAGGGGCCTTGCCGCTCGCCTGGGAGAGAACTTCTGAAGATGGGAAGAAACACCACGGGGGTTTTTTTGGGAGAGACCCTTCTGAGAGAGTCACTTCCGAGTCTGAAAGCGCAGGATCGGGCCGGGCAGCCCTAAGCGAGCTCCAAGCCAGAGGTTTAATGCAGCCGCTCACCTGGGGCGAATCACGGATCTCCAGAAAGAAGCCGTTCATGAACTAAACCGCAGACCAGTGGCTCCCAGTGTGTGCAGTGGGATAACTGGGAGGGGGACTGGAATTGCAAAAGACTAACTCCCATATTCTGCAAAGCTTGCTATCGCTGGATCAAGTCCATCAGTTCCATTGAATTAATTAAACGAAACCATTTTAATTGGATTAATGTGCAATTAAGTGGCGCTGTTTCGAATCGTATTCCGTTACGCTCTTTCTTAGCAGGGAGTATTTTCTGCTATGTTTTTCACGGGATAAGGGGGCAACCGGGTACAGATTTATGGGGAAAGCTGCGATAAGGTTACGGCCAGCCGCGTTCTACTCGAGAGTAGACTTAGCCTCCCCGACTCGATTCCCTTTCCGCACAACACAACGCCGGCCTCCTCCCTTTGAAATCCCTACAGCAAAGTTCAGCCAAATGCCGGAGACGATATCTGGCAGCAATTTGGGCTTGGTTCCAGGGATCGGTTAGACGTACGGCTCAAAATCCCATTCTGAACCAACAGTGAAAACAGCAAAAGACTGCCTTTTAAAAAATAAATAAATCACATTCTCATAGTGTGGAAAATAAGGTATCTCTCCCTGCAGGAATTAAAGAACCTTTTAATGAGGGTGAAAGAGGAGAGCGCAAAATATGGTCTGAAGCTCAACATCAAAAACGAAGATCATGGCCACTGGTCCCATCACCTCCTGGCAAATAGAAGGGGAAGAAATGGAGGCAGTGAGAGATTTGACTTTCTTGGGCTCCATGATCACTGCAGATGGTGACAGCAGTCCCGAAATTAAAAGACGCCTGCTTCTTGGGAGAAAAGCAATGACAAACCTAGACAGCATCTTAAAAAGCAGAGACATCACCTTGCCAACAAAGGTCTGTATAGTTCAAGCTCTGGTTTTCCCAGTCGTGATGTATGGAAGTGAGAGCTGGACCATCAAGAAGGCTGATCGCCGAAGAATGGATGCTTTTGAATTCTGGTGCTGGAGGAGACTCTTGAGAGTCCCATGGACTGCAAGAAGATCAAACCTCTCCATTCTGAAGGAAATCAGCCCTGAGTGCTCACTGGAAGGACAGATCCTGAAGCTGAGGCTCCAAGACTTTGGCCACCTCAGGAGAAGACTCCCTGGAAAAGACCCTGATGTTGGGAAAGATGGAGGGCACAAGGAGAAGGGGACGACGGAGGACGAGATGGTGGGACAGTGTTCTCGAAGGTGCCAGCATGAGTTTGACCCAACTGCGGGAGGCAGTGGAAGACAGGAGGGCCTGGCGTGCTCTGGTCCAGGGGGTCACGAAGAGGCGGACACGACTAAACGACTCAACAACAACAACACCTGCATAACAGCCCTGCAAAGCAGACCAAGCAGGCGTGGAACCAGAGGAAGGTTGCCAAGTGAGTTGGTGGCCGGGCAGCAGATTCAAACCCAGATCTCCCTAGAGTGAGAAAGCGAACTAAGATCCGGGGGTGAGGCAGCTTAAATGGGGTCCACCCCCCACCGGGCTGCACCCCACACTGTCCGGCTTGGCCCTGCCCACTGGCCCCACCCACATTTTTAGATTTGGGGGCTGGGAAAAGAAAACTTTTTCTTTTATAGGGAGGAGAAAGCCAGGGGCTGGAGGCAAAATTCGACGCAGATCGTACCAGAACGGGAAGGGAACCCCAGAGTCATCTAGTCTAACTCAATGCAATGCAGGAATATTTTGAACAACGCAGGACTCGAACCCACAACCCGCTCAAAGCGGTTGTGGCGTTTGGAGCTTTTGAGCTCAAGGGGAGAAGAGAGGAGAAGAGGCCTTTTTAAAATGGGTTGGTGGCGGGAATGACTGGCGGTTTTTATTTTTCGATTAGGAATTTTGTGTTTTTATATTGTGGTTTTATCCCGCGGTGCAGCCTGAGACCTGCGGGGCGAGAGTGGTATACAAATTTAACTAATAATCATAGGGACCATGAGGGACATCTGGTCCCCGGCAATTCAGGAATCTTTTGCCCGACTCAGGATTCGAACCCGCAACCCTCAGATAAGGAGTCTCTGCCTCAAACGGTTGCATCGCTTGGGGCGTTTTAGCTTAGAGGAACCGCAGAGAGAGGAGAGGAGAAGGTACCCACGGGGGTCATCCAGCCGAACCCCCTGAAATGCAGGAATTCTTTTCCCCTGCGCGGAATTCAAACCCGTAACCCCAAGATTAAGAGTTGCACACTTTACCCGCCAAGGTCTTTCGAAGTCATGGAACCAACCGCAGAATTGTAGAGCTGGGAGGAACCCCCTGGGGGTCATCCAGCCGATCCCCCCGCTATGCAGGAATTCTTTTCCCTGACTCAGAATTCGAACTCGTAACCCCAAGATTAAGAGCCGCACGCTCTACCCACCAAGCTCTTGCGAAGTCATGGAGCCAACCTCAGAATCGTAAGGCTGGAAGGGGGATCATCCAACCCAACCCCTTGCCATGTATGGAATCTTTTGCCCGATACAGGACTCGAACCTGCAACCCCAAGATGAAGAAACCTACGCTCAGCCGACTCAGCCTGTAAATATAAACCTGGCAGAGGAGGGATGGGGGGAAAGAGATGACGACCAAGAACGGAGTACAGATAAGCCGGAGGGTTGAAAACAATTAAAAGTAAGAAAAACTCTGCAGCCCCCAAAACACTTCCTGGCAGCTGTGAAAACAAGGTCGCCCCACGGTGACCAAACAAAAGACCTCAAAGGGGAAAGCCGCTGAGAAAAAGGGGGGGAGTTTTTTTAAAAAGTCAACACAATAAAATCAATTGTGTGGTTTCTTTTCTTTTTTTTTTTAAAAAAAAAAGAACGTTCACACCCAGACGGAACCAGCCATTAAATACTTGCCCATATGTCTATGCATAGATAGATAAATATATATCCGAGGATATATGTAAAAAATAGTTTTGCAAGTTGTGGGACCTTGTTTCCCCCACCTGGATTTTTTAGAAATCCGTGATTTTAAGAACAGGGATTTTCTGCAAAGTTTTCCAGTTTGCTTATCGAATGGACGACTTGGGGGACGTAAGTCTCCGGAAAACTGGGTTGAAGTTTTTCCTGTTTTCAGAACAAATTTTATTATTATTTACAGCTGCTAAGCCTTAACCTCTCTCCCTAACTTACACCGAAACAGCCTACCTAGCCCCATACTGTATGCACTGACTTGCAGCACCTCCAACTAAAATTCTGAATAAACCTAGTGGCAAAAAGCAGTAAAACCACTAGCAAATTTGCAAAGCTAAGCAGGGGCCGATCTGGTTTCAAATTGCGATGGGAAACTCATCTCGGGGGATGCCATATTTCAAGAAGTGAAAAATCCAGACACAAAAAGCTGTGCCGCTTTTTTTTGGTGGGGGAAACGGTGGATATCGCCCAAATAAAGTTGTTTGTTGTTGTTGTTGAGTCATTTAGTCGTGTCCACCTCTTTGTGACCCCCTGGACCAGAGCACGCCAGGCACTCCTGTCTTCCACTGCGTCCCGCAGTTTGGTCAAACTCATGCTGGTAGCTTCGAGAACACTGTCCCACCATCTCGTCCTCCGTCATCCCCTTCTCCTTGTGCCCTCCATCTTTCCCAACATCAGGGTCTTTTCCAGGGAGTCTTCTCTTCTCCTGAGGTGGCCAAAGTCTTGGAGCCTCAGCTTCACGACCTGTCCTTCCAGTGAGCACTCAGGGCTGATTTCCTTCAGAATGGAGAGGTTGGATCTTCTTGCAGTCCATGGGACTCTCAAGAGTCTCCTCCAGCACCAGAATTCAAAAGCATCCATTCTTCGGCGACCAGCCTTCTTGATGGTCCAGCTCTCACTTCCATACATCACTACTGGGAAAACCAGAGCTTGAACTATACGCACCTTTGTTGGCAAGGTGATGTCTCTGCTTTTTAAGATGCTGTCTAGGTTTGTCATTGCTTTTCTCCCAAGAAGAAGGCGTCTTTTAATTTCGGGACTGCTGTCACCATCTGCAGTGATCATGGAACCCAAGAAAGTAAAATCTCTCACTGCCTCCATTTCTTCCCCTTCTATTTGCCAGGAGGTGATGGGACCAGTTGTTGAATTTCCCTATGTCCCCCGTATGTTGATTCTGCCACTGAAATCCTATGCAAAGCAGAATCTTGCATGTATCAGCTCAAACTTTGAGGAGTAGAATCTTATTTTGGGCTTTGCATGCAAAGGTCTGAGGTTCAATCCTCTGGGTATAGGGCAGAAAATAAACTCAATCATTAATAATAATAATAATAATAATAATAATTAATAATAATAATAATCCACAGTGCCTGAAACCCTGGAGAGCAGGGAACTCTGAACTCGATAGACAATTCGGTTTGATTTAGGAGAAGGCAACATCCCATTGGCTAGTCATGAGGACTACAATCTTAGCACGTTTTTACGAGAAGGAGCCGAGCCGAGCACTGCCTGTAAGAGGGACTTTGGTATTTTTTTGGGGGGGGTGAAACCAAACAAGGCAAAGGTGCTTTGGGGTGGCACAGGGTCACTATCCGCAGCACGCCGTCCGTCCGACGGGTGACTCACAGAGCAGGAAAAGGAGATAAGGACTTGAATTGCTCCTTGCCAGGAAAGGGCCTATTCCCCAGCCCAGAAAAACAAGCTTGCCCCTCCGAGAAAGAAAGAAAAAAAGCCCTCTTTTCTTCCGTAAACAAAGTTGTTCCCTGGCGGCCACCTGCTTTAAACAGAAAACAGGGAGGTGGGAAGAAAAAGGGGGAGGCAGGCAAGCAGCCTGGGAAATCCTTTGTCTTAAAGACTGTTTTTCCTAAACTGCAGTTGCCACAACAATACGGTCAGTGCTCCTTTCTTGCCTTGCAAAGAAGCTCTGCAAAGAAGGACCCTGTTCCGTTTGCAGGTCTTATTCCGTTCCCTCGTTTGCACCCTGCTTTCCCAGCCCAGGAGATTCTCCCTCCTTCCTGGCACATTCAAAACTTACCCTGCTTTGGGGGGCCTCGGGTGCAGGCGCCGGACGAAATCCCCCAGACAGCATTCAAAATCCCCTTTTGCTGGGTGTCCAAATGAGACTTGTTGCAGGAATTTATGTATAGGGTGCGGGGGGGGGGGGTTGCCCCTCCAGCAGATATCATGCACATGCAGCCCACTGCCAAAACCAGCACAATCGCTTTTGTGACTTTTTGTGATTTGTCCCCACAAAACACCTCATCGCAGTTTCTTCCTATCTATTCAAAGGGCCTTTGCTGCACGATACCAAATGTAAGAATTCACTGATCAATGTGTCTATGCACTGGCTCACTGGGAAAACTTCAGAAATTCCTATAGACCTGTGAGCTCAGCTGCTCAGCAGCCCCTCTGCCTGAGGGATAATTCCTGGCCTCCTGATACCTGAGTGCCAGACAGGTAGCCATTCCAGGAATAACCAACCCAGATGAAGACAAAAGGGTGGGATGAACTTGGCTGGGAAACAGGGAAATATCTTTTTTGTTACACTTGATGGGTGTTTGGTAGAGGGCAAGGGGAACCATGGGACAGGGTCCAGGATGCTCAGATTACTGCCACCAGACCTCCCCTTTCATGATGTAACCATGATGTATGAGTGATGTAATTTGGGGGGGTATGACATGGGGATGAGCAGCTAATAAAAGTTTGGGGGCTGTTTTGTTCAGGGCTTCCATCCTGTTTCACCTGGTGGCAGGTGGGAGTCCTGTCGCGACAGTCTTCAATAAAGACCAAGCCTATGGTTTTCCCAGTAGTGATGTATGGAAGTGAGAGCTGGACCCTAAAGAAGGCTGATCGCCGAAGAATGGATGCTTTTGAATTCTGGTGCTGGAGGAGACTCTTGAGAGTCCCATGGACTGCAAGAAGATCCAACCTCTCCATTCTGAAGGAAATCAGCCCTGAGTGCTCCCTGGAAGGACAGATCCTGAAGCTGAGGCTCCAAGACTTTGGCCACCTCAGGAGAAGAGAAGACTCCCTGGAAAAGACCCTGTTGTTGGGAAAGATGGAGGGCACAAGGAGAAGGGGATGACAGAGGACGAGCTGGTGGGACAGTGTTCTCGAAGCGACCAGCATGAGTTTGACCAAACTGCGGGAGGCAGTGGAAGACAGGAGGGCTTGGCGTGCTCTGGTCCAGGGGGTCACGAAGAGGCGGACATGACTAAACAACAACAACAAGTTTGAGAACCAAGTTACCACTGTATTTATATCGCACCCATCTGCTTTTGTGTACTTGCCCTGAGATTCCCAGAGGTCCTTTTGTCGCCTGATGATGCGTTAACAGGAAAGTTTGCTAAGCTGGGGTTCTGGTCCAAATTTTGCTGAGCGAAACCCCAAACGGTAGTCCCAAAAAATTAAAAATAAATAACCGGCAGTTCATTCACCATCCGGTTTCTGGTTCTCACGTGCCGAACGACGAATGGGTGTTTTGTTTTTAAAAAATAAGTATACCAAATTTGGAGGGGGGCGTTGAGAGAGAAAGAATTCCCGAGCCGATTTAAAATAGAACGGAGTTTAAATTTAGGTTTCGGGCCAGCTTCCTGACTTGAAACTGCTGCTCTCCGGATCTGGAATGATCATCAGGTATATAAAAAAGACTTGGCACATTTTGAGATGCAAACTCTCGACCAGAATAATTTGCCCGGAAGGTCCCCCATCAAGGCAGGCTTGTCCTGCTTGCAGAAGGAACGATCTGTACATCTAAAGTGGTACATTGGTTCTCAAACTTAATCCGTTCCGGAAATTCCGTTCCAAAACCAAAGCGTTCCAAAACCGAGGCGCGCTTTCCCATAGAAAGTCATGCAAAACGGATCGATTCATTCCAGACTTTGAAAAACAACAATTCAACATGAAATTTACTATCTAATGAGACCATTGATCCATAAAATGAAAGCAAGAATCAATGCGCTGTACTATAAAATAAATAAGACGGTATTGTAGATGATAAGAATTAAAATTACCTTTTCTCCCCAACCTGCACTGATGATAAGTTATTGTTTGGATGGGGGGCTTTTATCCATTTCCACAGGCACACAATCAATCAATCAGTAGCTGAACTGGGTTCCACAGCGTCACGAAAACAAATGAATCGGAAAAGCCTCAAAAACAAAAACGCAAAATAAAGAGCAAAAACCAAAGCGCCAAGCTTAATCCATTCTGGAAGTCCGTTTGACTTCTGAAATGTTCAAAAAGCAAGGTGCAGCTTCTGATTGGCGCAGGAGCCCTGGAAACAACAGCCGACAGCCGTATCGGACGTCCGGCTTCCGAAAAATGTTCGAAAACCAGAACACTTACTTCCGGGTTTTCGGAGTTTGAGAACCAAGGTACCACTGTACTTGAATCAGTTCTTTGCTGAGAACAGTGGGGACTAGAATGTTGCTTTATCATTAGAGCAAAGGGCTGTAAATTCGATTTTGGATGCCGAAGGTTCTAGATTCCATCTCTAGCTGGGACTAGGAATGTCCGGCACCCCCCAATCTGTTTTATCATAAAACCGATTTATCATAAAACCATTCCACGTTCCCCAATATTTTTCTCGCAAGCCACCAGTGTGGATTTGATTTAAATGAAATCGATTTAAATCAGGATTTGAATCACTAGTCAGTAAGACTTGATTTAAATCATTTTTCTTTTACAGAAAGGCTCATTCTTGCTGGTATCACCTTAATATTTACAAGAAGGGGAAGCTTTCATTTCTGGAGGCAGAATGCAAGGCTAACCTGCGGAACTCCCTGCCACAGTGCAGGCTGCAATTTGCTTTTTTAAAAACCCAAGCAGAACTGCTGGCCTATCATATATTTGGGAGGGGGGCATCGAACACAGGCCACCAGTCTCCTCCCTTGAGAATCATCTGTAGATGCCGCGACGAGGATAAAAGCAAATTCCCCGCTAAAAAGAATAATTCAAAACAAAAACCATGCTGAAAACCCACAGAGATTTCAAGTCAGCAGGAAAGCACAGTGTTGTCGTTGTCGCCCCCCCCAAACCATAGAATCATAGAATCATAGAATCATAGAGTTGGAGTAGACCACAAGGGCCATCGAGTCCAACCCCCTGCCAAGCAGGAAACACCATCAGAGCACTCCTGACATATGGTTGTCAAGCCTCTGCTTAAAGACCTCCAAAGAAGGAGACTCCACCACACTCCTTGGCAGCAAATTCCACTGTCGAACAGCTCTTACTGTCAGGAAGTTCTTCCTAATGTTTAGGTGGAATCTTCTTTCTTGTCGTTTGGATCCATTGCTCCGTGTCCGCTTCTCTGGAGCAGCAGAAAACAACCTTTCTCCCTCCTCTATGTGACATCCTTTTATATATTTGAACATGGCTATCATATCACCCCTTAACCTCCTCTTCTCCAGGCTAAACATGCCCAGCTCCCTTAGCCGTTCCTCATAAGGCATCGTTTCCAGACTCGCGTTCCCCATAGCAACCCCCAAACTTGGAGGCTTTTCAATATGGCGAAAATCCCATTTTGAAACGCAGCCGGACTTTCAAATGCAAATAGCGACAGAGACGGAACATATGGTGGAGGTTAGTTCTTATTTTTCCTAATTAAATGGCACACTGCTGTTTTGTATAACAATGTTAATAGGGCATTTGCAAGCTTTCGGGAGGGAGGCCGAACAGTCTCTCTCGCGCCCCCCCCCCCATTTTTTAAGAGAGAGGCGGCAATTGGCAGAGAAAACCGAAGGCCACGAGACACACACACCCCGTCCCTGATTTCCCTCGATATCAACACGGTGGTTTGGCACGTTCCCAATTTAGGGTGGTGCTGGGGGGGAGAATATTCCCCTCACATCCTATTGCTGCTTTTTTTTTTTGCAGACCGCTAAAAGTAACCTGCAATGACAAACCTAGACAGCATCTTAAAAAGCAGAGACATCACCTTGCCGACAAAGGTCCGTATAGCTCAAGCTCTGGTTTTCCCAGGAGTGATGTATGGAAGCGAGAGCTGGACCATAAAGAAGGCTGATGGTCGAAGAATGGATGCTTTTGAATTCTGGTGCTGGAGGAGACTCTTGAGAGTCCCATGGACTGCAAGAAGATCCAACCTCTCCATTCGGAAGGAAACCAGCCCTGAGTGCTCACTGGAAGGACAAATCCTGAAGCTGAGGCTCCAAGACTTTGGCCACCTCATGAGAAGAGAAGACTCCCTGGAAAAGACCCTGATGTTGGGAAAGATGGAGGGCGCAAGGAGAAGGGGACGGCAGAGGACGAGATGGTGGGACAGTGTTCTCGAAGGTGCCAGCATGAGTTTGACCAAACTGCGGGAGGCAGTGGAAGACAGGAGTGCCTGGCGTGCTCTGGTCCAGGGGGTCACCAAGAGGCGGACACGACTAAATGACTAAACAACAACAAACATAACCCCCCTCCCTTTGGCAAAAACGCCCCCCCCCTCGCAGATTCGCATACCGAACATGGACATCTCCAATGGGTGAATTTTGCAATGGACATCTACAGCGGCACCTTGGTTCTCAAACTTAATCCGTTCAGGAAATTCCGTTCCAAAACCAAAGCGTTCCAAAACCAAGGCACACTGCTTTCCCATAGAAAGCAATGCAAAATGGATTAATCCGTTCCAGACTTTTGAAAACAACCCCCGAAAAAGTAATTGAACATGGATTTTACTATCTAACGAGACCATTGATCCATAAAACGAAAGCAAGAATCAATGTACTGCAGTCACACAATCGATCCATCAGTAGCTGGACTGGTCGTGAAAATGAAACGATAAAGAGCCGCCAAAGCAAAAAAAGCAAAAACAGGCAGACTTCAGCGTAACACTCAAATCGGAAGTGTGGCACTCAAAACGGAGCACGTTTGGCTTCTGAAAAGAGTTCGCAAACCGTAATATTTTCTTCTGGGTTTGCAGTGTTTGGGTTCCAAGTTGTTTGAGTACCAAGGCGTTTGGGAACCCCTGCGCTTCAATTATGGGTCTCTGAAAATCCCAGATGGAAAAACGAAAGGAAATCCTGCGTAACGAGGTGTTTGGGTTAGCAGGACGGTGAGTTGCTGTTTCGAGTAAAGAAGTTTCTCACGCAACACTCCCTTTAATCTTGACGGGATGTTAATATTCTTTTTTTATAAAAAACAAAAATAAATAGAGGGTGTTTCTAATCAGAGGGATCCATCTTGTCAGGGCGGCACGATGGCATCTCCCAGCTCCTGCCAGCTTGACAGGTTTGGCAAAGTTGGTATCATTGCAAAGCCAACGCCGAGCGAGGGTGGTGCTTGCTTGCCCTCACTCTGAATGGGCATGACTTCCCCCCACCACCCCGTTTTGTGGGAGAACGCCAAACTCTTGCTGAAATCGGGGTGGGGGGAACGGGGCCTATTTTGTGGCAGCGTATCACTGTCAGAAGGGACACGGGTGGCGCTGTGGGTTAAACCACAGAGCCTAGGACTTGCTGATCAGAAGGTCGGCGGTTCGAATCCCCGCAATGACGGGGTGAGCTCCCGTTGCTCGGTCCCTGCTCCTGCCAACCTAGCAGTTCGAAAGCACACCAGTGCAAGTAGATAAATAGGTACCGCTCCGGCGGGAAGGTAAACGGCGTTTCCATGCGCTGCTCTGGTTCGCCAGAAGCGGCTTAGTCCTGCCGGCCACATGACCCGGAAGCTGTATGCCGGCTCCCTCGGCCAGTAAAGCGAGATGAGCGCCGCAACCCCAGAGTCGGCCACGACTGGACCTAACGGTCAGGGGTCCCTTTACCTTTACATTTATCGCTGTCAGACGTGGGCAGGTGGGGATAGACGCAACCGTTTCACCTGATTTTGGGGCAGGACTTTCAAGGGGGGGGGAAATCTTTCGGCTGGGGGCCCTACTGGGTTGTTGACTGCAATCCAGCAGTGGGAGAGAGGGGGCTGATTTACTAGGGGAATTTGGAAGAAGGGTTTAAGCCCACTTTCTCCCAGAAATCGCAGCGCCAAGTCCCAAAACGCGCCTGGTCGTAAAACACGCCGACCAAAAGGTAAGACAGAGTTCTAGTTCTCGTGCTCCTGACTTAAATAGCAACTGTGGCTGTTGCAAGGAGGGTGGCAGTTTTTTATTGCGAAGACCTGGAACCCTGGGGAGTCTCGACATGCCAGGACGGGTTGCCAAACCCATTTCACGTAGCTGTTGTTCTGCGAAAATGTGTCCAGGTTCCAGCCCTCAGTCTGACTTATGCAATGTGCAATTTATGCCATTAAAAAAAATAAATTTAAAAAGGATCTTAACGGCCCAGAAGGGTTTTCTTAAAAATGAAATCAACCGTGTTGCAGCTAATGCTGGCCTGACTCAAGAGTAGACGCGCCGAAAACAACAGGCCTGAGGTCTATTAACGTCAATGGGTCTACTTCTGAGTAAGGCAAGGGCCAGATGCAGCCTATGATTTGAATCTTTAGATTGAGCCAACACAAATGATGAAATGAGGTGTGTTTTTTTTCACGGGGGGGGGGGCAGAGAAGGTGTTGCTTAAAAAAGAGAGAGTTTAACCAGGAGATAACACTCACTTTTAAAGCGTGTCAACTCTAATTTGAAAAATTCCAGATTTATACGCAATTCGGAACGAGACCAGCGATGCGCTCCTCCGAATTTTGCAGCGGGTGCGAAAATGAACATTTATGGTGGGGGAACCTGCACCATTTGCAGTAAATGACATTTTTTAAAAAAAATCTCAGTGGGCAGAAAAGCATTTATTACGGAGCACATACAGAACAGAAGCGAAAACATGAGATTGGCGGCCAGGGAATGTGGTCACCTATGGAGGCTGCAAAGCTACGATGGCCACATTTTGAAGAGAAAAAAAGACTTCTACTTTTAACTACGGATCGCTACTATGACGATTCTTGTTCTAAATACCCTTCCTATACGTAGGGCTTCAGAAACGGCGACACACCACATTTACTTGAGTCTCATGCGCCGTCGAATCTAAAGCACACTGCAATTTTCGCAACATCATTTGGCCAAAAAAGGTGAGCAGTGGATTCAAGAAAACTTGGTCTTGCTAGCAGCAAAGTTCTTCACTTTCAACAACAACAAAAGAAGAAGAATAATAATACCTATTGCTCCCTCGCTTGCCACGTGAAAGTATTGGGGCTCATGTTCCCCTCTTTGGGAACATCAGTATGCGCAGAACAATTTATTAAACTGTTTCACATGTATGTATGGACTTTCCTGAAGGACAAAGGGATGGGACCACTTGCCCTCCCAGACTCCTTCTTCGAAATCTTTGAGTCCCAATGCACAGAGATCCAGCTCCAAGGGTCTTCTGGCGATTCCCTCAATGCGAGAAGTGAAGTTACAGGGAACCAGGCAGAGGGCCTTGTCGGTGGTGGCGCCCACCCTGTGGAACGCCCTCCCACCAGATGTCAAGGAAAGAAACAACTATCTGACTTTTAGGAGACATCTGAAGGCAACCATGTAGTAGGAAGCCTTTTAATGTGTCATGTTTTGTTATGTTTTTATAAATGTTGGAAGTGTGGCTGGACAACCCAGTCAGATGGGCAGGGTGCAATAAAAATTCTTCTTCTTCTTCTTATTACTACTACTAACTACTACACAGAGCCTAGAGCTTGCCGATCAGAAGGTTGGTGGTTCGAATCCCCGCAGTGACGGGGTGAGCTCCCATTGCTCACTCCCTGCTCCTGCCAACCTAGCAGTTCGAAAGCACCTCAAAGTGCAACTAGATAAATAGGTACCGCTCCAGCGGGAAGATAAACGGCGTTTCCGTGCGCTGCTCTGGTTCGCCAGAAGCGGCTTAGTCCTGCTGGCCACATGACCCAAAAGCTGTACGCCGGCTCCCTCGGCCAGTAAAGTGAGATGAGCGCCGCAACCCCAGAGTCGGCCACGACTGGACCTAACGGTCAGGGGTCCCTTTACCTTTACTACTAATAAAGACTAGCACATCTACAGCCAATCCATCACGGACATGCATATATCTGCCTATAGACATAAAAACGTAAGGCTGTCATCACGCTGCATTTTGCATGATGAAGGAAGGGCTTCATCGGCTAAATTAGAGAACTGTCAAGTTGGAAGAGACCCTGAGTTTCACCCCTGGGGCAATGGAGGAATATGCACTTGCCCCATGCAGGAATCGAACCCACAACCTAGGCGTTATCACGTTCGCAACCCGAGTGTCCACTGTACTGTTAGAGGGTGTATATACGGAAAAACCAATAAAAATATTTTTTTTCAAAAAAAGGTAGTTTTTATGCCTTTGCAAAACTGAAGAGCTGCCACCTTTAAAACGAGCTCGCTTCATTTTATTTTATTATTAAGCCAGAGTGGCTGGGGAAAGGCAGAACCCTTTTGCAATGTTTTTTTTTTTATTTTCATTTTTAAAAAGCCCTCCGTTTCCTTAATCACGGGACCATATATATATATTATTTCAGGCATTACCGAAATCGTAGAAAGGGATGGCAACAAGCCCCATCTGAAGCTTTTGCAGATCAGGTGAACTTTTTTGCATCCCCAGCTCCACAATAAAGGGCAGAAGAGATTTATACCTAGGTGCGTGCGTACATATAAATATATCTTCCTACAGATATAATCCAGGGTGGCGTTTTAATTCTTTGTTTGGGAGACGAAGGGGGTGGGCAGGGAGAAAGGAGTTGGTCGGAGGGGGGGCGAAGCAACCCTCAGATGCAACGCCAACCTTCCTTTTTGGAGAGAGATCAAAGCGTACCAAATTAACAATTAAAGATGGGGGAAAATCCACAAAGAAGGAAAAGAAAACAGGCGTTTGCTCCCTTCATATGCGGTTGTTGGTTTGGGGTTGTTATGTTTCCTGGTTTTTGCCCAAAGGTAAGCTGCTGTTTTAGGGACGCAGGTGGCGCTGTGGGTTAAACCACAGAGCCTAGGACTTGCCGATCAGAAGGTCGGCGGTTCGAATCCCCGCCACGGGGTGAGCTTAGTCCTGCTGGCCACATGACCCAGAAGCTGTATGCCGGCTCCCTCGGCCAGTAAAGTGAGATGAGCGCCACAACCCCAGAGTCGGCCACGACTGGACCTAATGCACAGGGGTCCCTTTACCTTGATTCTTGCTTTCGTTTTATGGATCAGCGGTCTTGGTTAGAGAGTAAAATTCATGTAAAGCTGCTGTTTTAGGGGTTGTTGTTAAAAGCCTGGAATGGACTGATCTGTTTTGCATGACTTTCTATGAGAAAGCGTGCCTTGGTTTTGGAACACTTTGGTTTTGGAATGGAATTTCCGGAACGGATTAAGTTTGAGAACCAAGGGACCACTGTATTGAGAGAAGGCATTCCCTCCTGATAAAGAGGAGGTCGGGATATGGGGATGTGTCTGCCAAATTCTCAACCATCCCCAGGGCCAAGAGCCAAGGGCGCTGCAACCTGTGAATCTTATCAACATCTGGAAGACTGCAGTCTAGAGCTAGTAGCTTTTGCTTTTATTTTGGCAACCTCTTGTTCCTGCAGCTTAGTTCAATGAGCTTTTGGCTGAAAGCAAAGGAATGAAAACTGTCCTTTCGAAACCGGGTTTTTTTGGGGGGGTCACCCCAAAATCATCAATTTTTGTACAGGTAACTGCATAACACACTATGGAATTGTACATAATAATTATGCATTGGGATACAGGGGAATAACAGAGGTTGCGGGTTTTTTGATACTTGCACAATGTTTTGTGCATTGTACAATGGGACCTTGGCAGTCGAACAAATTGGCTCCCGAATGCCGCAAACCCAGAAGTGAATTTGCAAACGTTTTTCGGAAGCCGAACGTCCGACGCGGCTTCCGATCTGAGTGCAGGAAGCTCTTGCATCCAATCGGACGTTGCGCCTTGGTTTTCGACCGTTTTGGGAGCTGAATGGACTCTCAGAACGGATTAAGGTACCGCTGTATATCCCTTCTTACTGCTTAGAATAAATTGAGGTTGCCGTTTCTCTTTCTTTGCGCTGCAAGCGCCGCAAAGCTTCCACATTGCTTGGATTGCGCGTTCTACACAACAATTATTTCTTGGGATTTGGGGTACTGAGGGCTCCTGCTTCCAGCGATTCTCCAATACCCCCAATGGTTTTTTTTGGCAAGGTTTCCATATTTCCGACAAATTCTTGCAATCGTTTTCATTGAGTTACCTATACGGCGATTCTAGCTTTTCATTTTGGGGCGACCATTCCCCCCACAACTGAGAAGAAGCGGGACCTTTTTCAATGTTCCTAAGCCATGGGTAGGCAAACTAAGGCCCGGGGGCCAGATCCGGCCCAGTCGCCTTCTAAATCCAGCCCGCGGACGTTCTGGGAATCAGCATGTTTTTACATGAGTAGAATGTGTGCTTTTATTTAAAATGCATCTCTGGGTTATTTGTGGGGTACAGGAATTCGTTCATTATTCTTTTCCAAAATATAGTCTGGCCCCCCACAAGGTCTGAGGGACAGTGGACCGGCCCCCTGCTGAAAAAGTTTGCTGACCCCTGTCCTAAGCAAAAGCTCACCCCTTCATGATACAGGAAACTGATTTTGGATGCTTTTTTTAAAAAAAAGTCACAATGTTTTAACCCTGCTGCAGACAGAAAGCAGCCTCTGGCTTCCTAGGGGACCCAATTTTGGGGCACAACAGCTTCAACAGCCCCTTTCTCAGATAGACTGCTCCTGCACATGGAAGCTCCACCTGGCCACAAAACAGAAGCTTCGATCAAACCTTTTGCTTCCCCTCTTTCTTAGAAAGGACGAGCGCTGCCAAGGCGAAAGGAAAGACTACAGAACCGCTCAGCCCATCCCGGAATCTCAAACACAGCTGGGGCGGTTGCGGCAAGAAGCCCAAATTATTTTGCGAAAAGCATCAAAGCCGGGAGTTGGGGTTTGAAGAAACCTCCTCAGATGTGACAAGCTCCGGGCAGAGGGAGTGGAAAGGGGTGGCCAGTGTGTTTGTGTGTTGTGGGGGTGGAAAGGAGAGATTACACTTTGCTGTAACCACCTGTAGCTTCAAAATTCGCGAACGTGCACCAACTCGCCCCCACTCCCAAGACACGCACGGGCGCAGAAGCCTCTATAAACACACGCCCCATATTCAAAGCAAACCCCCTCTATCAAACAAAGCACATTTTGCTTTCATGCTCAAAATCAAAGGATGCACGAAGTCGGGAGACCCCCCCCAAAAATGGGGAAATGTACCTTGAACTTTTGCACCTGCGGTTAAAAATAAAAAACGAAGCCTTCTAGCAACCCGTTCTTGCAAACCAGGCTACAAACCCCATTGCCCTAGACCAGGCATAAGGCAAACTCGGCCCTCCAGATTGTTTTGGGACTACAACTCCCATCGTCCCTAGCTAAAAGGACCAGTGGTCAAGGATGATGGGAATTGTAGTCCCAAAACAGCTGGAGGGCGGGGTTTGCCTAGGCCTGCCCTAGACCCTTGGCCCAGGATTGGCTGCTGGAAGTTGGGGGGCGGGGTCTGGCACAACCTCTGGAAGACCCCTGGGGTTTCCCCATATCCCTGGTCTAAAAAGAGGCCTTCTCTGCTCTTGAGAGGGGAAAACCTCTTTCTAAAAAGCGGTCATTCCTTCAGCTCTCGGGGTTATTTGTGGGGCATAGGAATTCGTTTATTTTATATTTCCCCCCAAAATATGTCTGGCCCACCACTAGGTCTGAGGGACAGCCCACGGCTGAAAAAAGTTTGCTGACCCCTGTAAAATTCATGTTAAATTGCTGGTTTAGGGGTTGTATTAAAAGTCTGGAACAGATTAATCCATTTTGCATGACTTTCTATGGGAAAGCGCGCCTTGGTTTTGGAACGCTTTGGTTTTGGAACGGACTTCTCGAATGGATTAAGTTTGAGAACCGAGGTATAGCACCGTATTTGTCACTTTAACCCGAAAGCCTGCCTTCACGGATCGCATTGTGCTCTGCCTGATCGTGAGTAAAACTTTTTGTTACTTACGAATAAGACTGCGGTGCCTTTATTCTTTTAGGAGGGGTCAAAGGGGTATCACCAGGAATAACAGAACATATCTCAATCTGGACAAGCCAGATTAAATATGCTTATTGTCTTAAAGAGACTCACACAAGTCTGCAACCAGCTTTCTGTAAAAGGGGGAAATGCCCTCTGCTGCATAAAGAAACTTGCTAGAGCAAGTTTAAAAAGGTAAAGGGACCCCTGACCATTAGGTCCAGTCGTGGCCGACTCTGGGGTTGCGGCGCTCATCTCGCTTTACTGGCCAAAGGAGCCGGCGTACAGTTTCTGGGTCATGTGGCCAGCAGGACTAAGCCGCTTCTGGCGAACCAGAGCAGCGCACGGAAACGCCGTTTCCCTTCCCGCCGGAGTGGTACCTATTTATCTACTTGCACTTGGACGTGCTTTCGAATTGCTAGGTTGGCAGGAGCAGGGACCGAGCAACGGGAGCTCACCCCGTCATTGTGGGGATTTGAACCACCGACCTTCTGAGCGGCAAGTCCTAGGCTCTGTGGTTTAACCCACAGCGCCACCTGCGTCCCTTACAGCAGTGTTCCCCAACCTTGGGCCGCCAGCTGTTTTTGGACTACAACTCCCATCATCCCTCGCTAGCAAGACCAGTGGTCAAGGATGATGGGAATTGTAGTCCAAAAACAGCTGGAGGCCCAAGGTTGGGGAACACTGCCTTACAGCAAGTTAGAAAGGGTAATATTAATCAATATATCCTCTCCTGTTCCCCGCAACATTCCCACATGTCACCCCTCTCCAGATGTTGTGCCCGAATCCCCACAACTTCCATCATCACCTCTGATGCTGCTTGCGTCATTTATATTATTATAAATTATTATAAAATTATTATTGCCACGCAGGAAACTGGAGTGCCGGCAACAGCAAAAGCAAGACCTCAGGATCCTCGTTTGCGCAACCCTGGAGGACAAAAACCAGAAATACGGGGAGATATCTTCATGGTTACCTGATCCTCCGAACTGTGTGCTAGCCAGAGTCGTTGGTCTGTTTTTCCCATTGGCTACTGGCAGCGGAAACATCTGGGGAAGAAGAGGGGGGAAACAGCGTTAGACACAGATATATATACGTCAGGCGCCAAAAGGCTCCTTAAACCACGGTTGCAGTCGCAAAAACGAAATTTTCCGGTTGCCATTTTGGGGACAAGGTGGCTCTAACGTCTTGATTTTTCTTCATCATCAACCTTTATTATGGTCCAGAGACCCAACAAATCGTTACAAAGCAATACACAATTCAGACAAGCCTACCTCCAGGTTAAATAAGCATTTTGTTCAGAATATAGGGATCATTGGTTCTTGCAACCACCGAGAAAAACTCGTTGGTCCGGTCTTCCAATAGGAACCTGACATAGTGAGCCTCTGATTTTCCCGGGAAAGGGACCAGCAAGGGTAATATCACTTCAGCCCTGGCTTGCTCGTATTTTGCACAGTGCAACAAAATATGTTTTATGGAATCGATGTCTTGAGCACACGAGCAAAGTCTGTCCTGGGAGGGAACTCCTCTCAACACTGCAAAAGGAAAGACGTTTAGTCTGGCTTGGGTGAAAAGCCTTCGATAGTTTGGTACTGTCAGGGTTTTTAATGTAAGATGTTAACTTAAAGACAGGCCCATATTGGGCATTAGGTCCAGTCGTGGCCAACTCTGGGGTTGCGGCGCTCATCTCGCTTTACTGGCCGAGGGAGCTGGCGTTCAGCTTCCGGGTCATGTGGCCAGCAGGACTAAGCCGCTTCTGGCGAACCAGAGCAGCGCACGCAAACGCCTTTTACCTTCCCGCCGGAGTGGTACCTATTTATCTACTTGCACTTTGACGTGCTTTCGAACTGCTAGGTTGGCAGGAGCAGGGACCGAGCAATGGGAGCTCACCCTGTCACGGGGATTAGAACCACCGACCTTCTGATTGGCAAGCCCTAGGCTCTGTGGTTTAACCCAAGCGCCACCCACGTCCCATGCACTACCCGTGTCCCATAAGTGGCCGATAGCCGGGTGCAAAATGTGCCTGGCAAATTTTGAACATCAGGGAAGAGGTTACCTAGACAAGGAGAAGGGGGTGTCAGGGTGGGCAGGTACAGGCAGTATTTAACACCTCCCAAAAGAGTTGGAAAAGGGACCCTTCAATGTCATCTAGTCCGACCCTCCTGTAGTGCGAGAATCTCAGCTAACGTGGCCATGAAACACAGCCTCCCAAATTCTGCTTCGAAACTTCTAAGGAAGGTTTTTTTTTTAAGGACTTCTAAGGAAGTCTGTTCCGCTGCTTTTTAATAGATTGGGTGGGGAAGCAAAATTTAAAAATTAAAAAAACAATGCCCAGGAAATTTCTGCTCGCCTCTAGTTGCAAACTAATTTGACCACCCCCCCTTGCTTTTTTAAATACGCTACACCCCCCCAACAAGAACAAGAGTCAAAGAAGCAAAATCTATTGCTGAAAAGCCGCACAAAAAGCAGACAGCTATGACACCAATCAGAAATTTCAATTTATCACCTAGGGTTGAAAGCGAAAATTCGGACACAAAAGTTTAGCTTTTTTTTTTTAATGGCCAAAGTTCCAAATGAAGTTTTGACGTACGGCAACCCTAACTTCAACAACCCCCCCCCTTCAAAAACATTCAGATAAATCGGAAACTGCCCGTGTGATCACAGCAATATAAACAAGTTTTGGCCCCAGATCAATGCATAAGCCGATCTCTCCAACTCCAAACACACTTGCAGTCTTCCTGGTCAAAGTTTTGCAGGAAAGATCTGTGAAAATATGCATCTTTGATTTGTTCTTCTTCTGTGCTTTCTATCCAACGCTGGGAAGATCTGGGAAGAGGAATGATTTGTTGTTGTTGTTGTTGAGTCGTTTAGTCGTGTCCGCCTCTTGGTGACCCCCTGGACCAGAGCACGCCAGGCCCTCCTGTCTTCCACTGCCTCCCACAGTTTGGTCAAACTCATGCTGGTAGCTTCGAGAACGCTGTCCCACCATCTCGTCCTCTGTCGTCCCCTTCTCCTTGCGCCCTCCATCTTTCCCAACATCAGGGTCTTTTCCAGGGAGTCTTCTCTTCTCACGAGGTGGCCAAAGTCTTGGAGTCTCAGCTTCAGGATCTGTCTTTCCAGTGAGCATTCAGGGCTGATTTCCTTCAGAATGGAGAGGTTTGAGCTTTTTGCAGTCCATGGGACTCTCAAGAGTCTCCTCCAGCGCCAGAATTCAAAAGCATCCATTCTCCGGCGATCATCCTTCTTTATGGTCCAGCTCTCACTTCCATGCATCACTACTGGGACAGTGTTATGAAAGCTACTAACATGAGTTTGACCAAACTGCGGGAGGCAGTGGAAGACAGGAGGGCCTGGCATGCTCTGGTCCAGGGGGTCACAAAGAGGTGGACACCACTAAACGACTAAACAACAACAACAAGACTTCCAACATTGGATTTCCACAGACCTTTCAGTGCTTTCTGCCTGGGTGCTGCTTCCGGGAACTGCAGTGTTCTGGCTACGTCCAGGAAGTTCCAGACATAGGGCAACCCCTAGCGCTGCCGGTCAGTGTAAGAAATACTGCACTTCCTATGTTCTGGCTTAAGATCAATTCTACCTGCGGCGCTTTAAAGCATCGTAACCAGACCAGGCTTTTAAGAAAGCAGAGATATTCCCTGCAATTCGAGGGATGCAAAATCACACCTTTAAATTTTCCCTACACTGCCACCTTAAAATGAAGACAACCTCCCTTCTGAATCTTTTTACGCAGCATCAGAAAAAGAAACAGATTTGCGAACGTGCAAAGGAAACGAATTCAACAACAGAAGGCAGGAGTTCCCTTAAGTTTCTTCCTCCCTCCCTCTCTCTCTCTCTAATTTCCCATGCAGTGTGGAAAAACCACCTTCAATGCGTGCAGCGCTAGAGGACTACAGCTCCCATGATGCAATGTGCTAAAACAACAACACATACACACAGAGAGCTGGCGCAGAAATACGAAAGGAGCCATCCGGAATCCCAAATCTACAATTCTATGCATCTAGGTAAAGGGACCCCTGACCATTAGGTCCAATCGTGGCCGACTCTGGGGTTGCGGCGCTCATCTAGCTTTACTGGCCGAGGGAGCCGGCGTACAGCTTCCGGGTCATGTGGCCAGCAGGACTAAGCCGCTTCTGGCAAACCAGAGCAGCGCACGGAAATGCCATTTACCTTCCCGCCAGAGTGGTACCTATTTATCTACTTGCACTTTGACGTGCTTTCGAACTGCTAGGTTGGCAGGAGCAGGGACCGAGCAACGGGAGCTCAGCCCGTCATTGCGGGGATTCGAACCGCCAACCTTCTGATCGGCAAGCCCTAGGCTCTGTGGTTTAACCCACAGCACCACCCGCGTCCCTCTATGCATCTAGCAGGCACCGAATTTCGAGAAACCGTGTTTATATAATGTGCCGAATTTAGCAACCCAGGTGACCCCTTGCCTGACCAAATGGACTAGAGAAGAGAAAAGAGACTGACGCTGTCAGCTGTCACTCTCTGGGTTGTCTTTTATCTCTCTCCGTGACGTGGCGCCTCTCCCTGGCCTCCTTCCAAGGCTCCTTATCTTAAAAAGTCAAGACCACACGCCCTTCCAAGGCGTGACACAACGCTCTCATCCGACCGCACGTCCCCCGCCAAAAGTCTGCCTCCGTTTGGCTTCCCTCAAGAAAATCAGCAGAAGGCGCCCGAGAAATGGGAGAATGCGTCTTCTTAGAGGAGGCATTCTTACTTGAGAAAGGAGAAAGCTTCCCCATATCTAAAGCCCACTTGATCATCACCTCCTAGACCTGTTCGTCTTTGACCTCCCACTCCAATAATGTATCATACATTTTGGATATTACCTTAGTTTTGTTTCGTAATAACACTTTTTCGAACAATGAAGGTTCGTTTGAGAAACCTTCTTTCTTATCTGACCTGAACACTCCATGCAATCGATGGTACTGGATCCAACCCGTCAGACGTTGTTTAATTTCCTCATAATCTTTAATTACCAATTTATTATCTTTTTCCTTAATCAGATCTTTTCCCCTTTATATGTGGCCCATTCAAATTCCATATTTTTCTTTTTTATCGTAATTGCTTCTAGAGGTGATGCCCACCATGGTGTTTTCGGTTCTAGGAGATCCTTATATTTTATCCATGTTTTAAATGATGATTATAAAGAGGAAGAATGCCTCTTTTTAGAGGCATTCCTACTTGAGAAAGGAGAAAGCGTCTTCCTAGGCCAGAGGATCTGTCCCCCTACTGACGGCGCTCCCACTTCAACTCCCGCCAGAATAGCCAACGGGGAAAAAAATCTGGAAAAGTCGGGGATTCCCCGTCCCTGATTCAAGAATCAGCATTCAGCACTCCATGCAAGAGGCATTTCTGTTTAGAAGAGGCATTCTCTGCAGAGAGATGGAAGAACAACGCTACAAGTGGTACCTTGGTTCTCAAACGCCTTGGTACTCAAACAACTTGGAACCCAAACGCTGAAAACCCGGAAGCAAGTGTTCCGGTTTGCGAACTCTTTCCGGAAGCCAAACGTGCTCTGTTTTGAGTTTTGCACTTCCAATTTGAGCGCCACACTTCCGTTTTGAGTGTTACGCCTGTTTTTGCTGTTTATCTTGCGTTTTTGCAGCTCTTTTTCGTTTTGTTTTTGTGACTGTGTGGAACTGATAGATTGATTGTGTGACTGCAGTACATTCTTTATTGCTTTCGTTTTATGGGTCGACAGTCTTGTTAGCAAAATCCACGTTCAATTGCTGCTTTAGGGGTTGTTTTTAAAAGCCTGGAACGGATCGATCCGTTTTGCATTGCTTTCTATGGGAAAGTGCTGCCTTGGCTTTGGAACGCTTTGGTTTCGGAACGGAATTTCCGGGACGGATTGAGTTTGAGAACCAAGGGACAACTGAAAGCAGGGAATACCTCTTCTTAGATCTCAGGAATGGGGAAGGGCTACACCAGCCTTTCTCAATCTGTGGGTCCCTAGATGTTGTTGAACTACAACTCCCATCACCCCTAGCTAGCAAGGCCAGAGCTCAGGGATGATGGGAGTTGTAAAGGTAAAGGTAAAGGTACCCCTGCCCGTACGGGCCAGTCTTGACAGACTCTAGGGTTGTGTGCCCATCTCACTCAAGAGGCCGGGGGCCAGCACTGTCCGGAGACACTTCCGGGTCACGTGGCCAGCGTGACAAGCTGCATCTGACGAGCCAGCGCAGCACACGGAAACGCTAGTAAGCGGTCCCTATTTATCTACTTGCATCCAGGGTTGCTTTCGAACTGCTAGGTTGGCAGGCGCTGGGACCGAGCAACGGGAGCTCACCCCGCCACGGGGATTCGAACCACCGACCTTTCGATCGGCAAGCCCTAGGCACTGAGGCTTTTACCCACAGCGCCACCCGCGTCCCGATGGGAGTTGTAGTCCAACAAAATCTGGGGGCCCAGAGGTTGAGAACCGCTGGCCTACACCCTTCCAGATATTGTTGGGGGAAAGCCTCTATTTATAAGAGGCCTTCTGAGAGAAGAGAAAGCCTCTTCTTATTAAGTCAGGAATGGGAAAATCTACAGCCCTCTATGTGTTTGTTGACTCCCTCCCACCCCAGCCAGTATGGCCAAAGACCAAGGATGGTGGAGTTTGGAGTCTAGGCAGGGCTCCCAGCTCCCTCTTCCCTGGAGTAAACGAACAGCCTCAACACAACCCGAAGCTTATTTTAGGAAGGGTCTTGACAAAACGGGAAGGTGTGCCAAGGAGGGACAACCAAAGGTCTGGAGACCAAGCCTGATGAGGAACGGTCGAAGGAGCTGGGTATATTCAGCTTGGAAAAGAGGAGACTGAGAGGAGATCGGGAGAGCCACCTTCAAATATCTCTTAAGGGCTGCCACGTGGAAGAGGGAGCAAGCTTGTTTTCGCCCCCTCCGGAGGGCAGGACTCGAACCCGTGTCTTCAAGGGGCAAGAGAGGAGATTCCGACTCAACATCAGGAAGAACTTTCTGACAGGACGAGGTGCTCGGTGGTGGGATGGAAGGTGGTGGGGTCTCCTCCCTTGGAGGTTTTTAAGCAGAGGTGGGCTGGCCACCTGCCATGGACGCTTTAGCTGAGATTCCTGATTCCTTCCTTCCTTCCTTCTCTCTCTCTCTCTCTCTCTCTCTCTCTCTCTCTCTCTCTCTCCTTCCTTCCTTCCTTCCTTCTCTGTCTCCCTTTCCTTCCTTCCCTCTCTCTCCCTTTCTTTCCTTCCTTCCTTCCTTCCTTCCCTTCTTCTCTCTTTCTCCTTCCTTCCTTCTCTCTCTCTCTCTCTCTCTCTCTCTCTCCTTCCTTCCCACCTACCTTCCTTCCTTCCTTCCTTCCTTCCTTCCTTCCTTCTCTCTCTCTCTCTCCTTCCTTCCTTCTTTTTCTCTCTCTTTCCTTCTCTCTCTCCTTCCTTCCTTCCTTCCTTCCCTCCCTCCCTCCCTCCCTCTCCTTCCTTCTCTCTCTCTCTCTCTCTCTCTCTCTCTCTCCTTCCTTCCTTTTCTTCCTTCTCTCTCTCTCTCCCTCCCTCCCTCCTTCCCCTACTCCGCCCCCACCCTCTCTAAGTCTTCACAACAAGGAGACCGTAGCAATTACGCGTCCCCCTTGATACTGCGACGAGGAACAAACAAGTTGGTACCCGCAACCGCTCGCCTCCTTGTGAGTTGCCTCCGTCCGACTCCCTCACTCCAACACACCCAATCCAGCGTAATGCCACCGCTCCCTCCCCTCGTGTTGACATGCGTGTAAAACCCCCGCAAAAAGACAAATAACTAGAGTCTCACTTACCATGCTAAAATCCAAGAGGTCACTTAGCTCCTTGTCGGTCCCGGCTGCGGCCATTCTCTGCTGCTGGTTCATATTCCCCCCAGATTCAATCGTAGTCCGTCCTTTTTATTATAATTATTCCACACCGACAAAGAGGAGGAGAGGAAGGGATGGGAACAGAGAGAGGAGAGGAGGGAGAGAAAGAAAAAGAGATTTGTTTATTTTTTTAATTTAAAATAATATTTGTGAAACGGAGGAACAAAACCACCCAGAAATAAACGTTTCATTTTGCAAAACTATCCCCTCATGCAGGGATCTGCTTTCAAATCCACAAGTGAAATTGAATGGAGGATCCGGGGGGGGGGGGGGGAATCAGCGGGTGCAAATTCACCCCCGCAAACACTTTGATTTATTTCTTTCCAAATGTTCCACCCCGTATTTCTGGGCTAGACGGACTGCAAGGTGACGTCCACAGTTCCCCCCCCCCCCCAAATTATTAGTTTTCTCTCATAACACACAGACAAAATCACAAAAGAAAAGCATTACATTTGACACAACATAAAAACTTAACAACAATAAAAACACACAAAATAAAAGAAGATTTCTTTTCTTCTTATTCCCCGGTATATTTACATTGCTGAAAGACTTCCTGGACACCCTCTGATCTGGATTTTATCATATGACATATTTAGCAGTTCCCAATTTCATATTTATAACATCGGTATCTGGAGAAGTCCACAGTTTTTGCAGGGGTGGGTGGCGAATTTGTGAAATGAAAACAGGATTTTTATTTTTGCAGGAAGGGAAGGGAGTGGGAAATAGAGAACACTTTTATCCTGGGTACCTTTCGAGGCTCTACATCAAATGCCTTTGGCCATCCTTGAAAAACCGATAAACTATCACTACTCAAGAGAGAAATAAAGGTAAAAGGACCCCTGACCGTTAGGTCCAGTCGTGGCCGACTCTGGGGTTGCGGCGCTTATCTCGCTTTACTGGCCGAGGGAGCCGGCGTCCAGCTTCCAGGTCATGTGGCCAGCAGGAGTAAGCCACTTGTGGCGAACCAGAGCAGCGCACGGAAACGCCATTGACCTTTCCTCCGGAACGGTACCTATTTATCTACTTGCACTTTGACGTGCTTTCAAACTGCTAGGTTGGCAGGAGAGGGACCGAGCAGCGGGAGCTCACCGCGTCACGGGGATTCGAACTGCCGACCTTCTGATTGGCAAGCACAGGAGGCTCAGTGATTTAGACCACAACTAGACTAAAGGTAAAGGTAAAGGGACCCCTGACCGTTACGTCCAGTCGCGGACAACTCTGGGGTTGCAGCGCTCACCTCGATTTACTGGCCAAGGGAGCCAGCATACAGCTTCCGGGTCATGTAAGCCACCTCTGGCGAACCAGAGCAGCGCATGGAAATGCCATTTACCTTCCCGCCGGAACGGTACCTATTTATCTACTTGCACTTTGATGTGCTTTCGAACTGCTAGGTTGGCAGGAGAGGGACCGAGCAGCGGGAGCTCACCGCATCACAGGGATTCGAACTGCCGACCTTCTGATTGGCAAGTCCTAGGCTCTGTGGTTTAACCCACAGCGCCACCCGCGTCCCTTACTCAAGAGAGAAAACAGCACGCAAATAGAAATGCTAAAGCCTTGGGAAGGCGGAGGTTTTCAGAAAAGAAGGGGTAGACCCAGTTTCCCCCCTCCATTTCCCCCCCAAATGGGCATGAGAACTGGGGGGGAGAACCACCCCACAAACCTTCACATAACCACGCACAAAGCTTATTCTTTTGACGACAGCAGATTGCTTTTCTCAAGTTTGTGCATTTGTGAGAGTGTTAGAAACGCAGATACTGTATTTTCCGCTCTATAAGACGCACCAGACCACAAGACGCACCAAGTTTTTGGAGGAGGAAAATAAGGAAAAAATATTCTGAATCCCAGAAGCCAGAACAGCAAGAGGGATCGCTGCGCAGCGAAAGCAGCAATCCCTCTTGCTGTTCTGGCTTCTGGGATAGCTGCGCAGCCTGCATTCGCTCCATAAGACGCACACACATTTCCCCTTTCTTTTTAGGAGGGAAAAAATCAGTCTTATAGAGCAAAAAATACGGTAAGCTTGACGCTAAACGGCTCCTTAAACCAGGGTTGCGGTTGCCAAAATGGAATCTAAGATGGTTCTAAACTCCTATTTTGCAAAGGATGGGCTGGCTGGGATGGATTCTCAGCTGCACATCTGGCTGGGAGTTCGGAGGACAACCTTGAACTGGGCTAAGAGGTCTGGGAACTTAAAAGGAGGAAAGTCCCTTGATCCAAGGACAGTACGGGTATATATTGGCCTCTTCCGACCTCTTTTTTTGAATGGGGACACGGACCATTCATAACGTGGGAATATTCTTCCCAATGGTGAACAGGGGGAAGCAAAGACAAGCGACAAGAATTCACTATAATGCCGTTCGCTGCTCCAGCTCAGGCTGCACAAAAGTAGAATTTTGGTCTCTGAAATTCATTATAATAATAATAATAATAATAATAATAATAATAATTTATTATACCCCACCTGTCTGGCTGGGTTTCCCCAGCCACTCTGGGCGGCTTCCAACAAAACACTAAAATACAACAACCTATTAAACATTAAAAGCTTCCCTAAACAGGGCTGCCTTCAGATGTCTTCTAAAACTTTGGTTGTTATTTTTCTCTTTGACATCTGGTGGCAGGGCGTTCCACAGGGCGGGCACCACCACCGAGAAGGCCCTCTGCCTGGTTCCCTGTAACTTCTCTTCTTGCAGTCAGGGAACCGCCAGAAGGCCCTCGGAGAGGGACCCCGGTGTCCGGGCTGAACGATGGAGGCGGAGACGCTCCTTCAGGTCTACTGGACCAAGGCTGTTCCATTCCAATGGTGCAGATAAAATATTGTGGATAGGATTCTACGGGGTGGGGTCTTAAGTGTCCAGATCCAAGGATCCCCTGATGGCAGAGACGTCAGATGTCATCCTGGCACCCAGGCGTCTTCACATGGTCGCAAGCGGCCGAAAGCAAGGTGCAAAATGCGCCTGGCAAATTTCGAACGCCGTGGAAGGGGTCGCCCAGAGAAAAATACACCTTGCAGATCTCCAATGCTGGCACGGACACTGGGAAAAGGCCACTGATGGCACAACGTTGGAGACCCCCTGCTCTGGCTTCTAGGGTTGTCGGACCGCTAGGTGGGCTCGAATCTCTAGGTGAGCAAGAGGGTCTTTAACAATGACAATAAAGGTATTAAGTATGTCCCACAGAGGAACTTACGGTCTTCAAACAAAAACATCTTGAAGGTCCCAGGCCACAGAGAGGTTAGGCTAGCCTCAACTAGAGCCAGGGCTTTTTTGGCTGTGGCCCCGATCTGGCGGAACGCTCTGTCACAAGAGACTAGGGCCCTGTGGGACCCTGACATCTTTCCGCAGGGCCTGCAAGACGGAGCTGTTCCACCAGGCCTTTGGTCAGGGCACAGCCTGACTCCCTCCCTTTGGCAATCTTCACAGAACTCTAGCCCAATGGTTGTCATCAATTTGATTTGAATTAATTTTATAATGAAATGATTTTAGAATGTTGCACTATTTTATTGTTGTTAGCTGCCCTGAGCTCGGCTCCGGCTGGGGAGGGCGGGATATAAATAAAATTTATTATTATTATTAAGAGGACTGTGCCTGCAGCTTGCAAGCTTCAGTGTGGATGGAACAAGCCGCAAAGCACTGCATGGACTCTGAGAGCAAGTGGCTACCCCCCATCACTTCCCTTCTCCCAATTAACCTCCGTCTCCAAAGCTTAGTAGATGGGGGGGGAAGAATCACCAGGGTGCACCCCTGGGTGTTACCAACCGGCTGCTTTTCTGACGCACACATGCATTTGGCAATTGTGTACTGCACACTTCAGCGTGGCAGGAACAGGCCGCAAAGTATTGCATGGACTCTGAGAGCGAGTGGCTTCTCCCCACCACTTCCCTTCTCCCAATTAACCTCTGTCTCCAAAGTTTAGTGGATGTAGGGCATAGCTGTCAAGAGTCCCTTATTTGGCGGGACAGTCCCTTATCCCAGCGCCATGTCCCGCTGCTGTCCCTTATTGATGATGTCCCTTAAATAAGCTACTGAAGGTAATGGGGGCCTTTCTATGTCCAGCTGTCCTTTGTCAACAACAAATTGTTGCTTTTTTGTGTTGAATATATGCTATATGGTAATTTATGGACCTAAGAGGTATCTAAAGCCATTTGCACGCAACAAAATATGTATTTTATCAAAGTAATTGTTGATCCCTTATTTTGGCTGTTGATCCCTTATTTTCAATTTTGTAAGTTGACAGCTATGATGTAGGGCTTGTTCCTTTTACACATATTTGCACGAGAAAACCTACACACAACTACAGAATCAGATAATCCTTTAATACTGTGCAAACCTTACCGGTGTCTATAAGACCACCATCCCCGCACAGGAATATTATAAATATATCTTCTGTGGAACACTTACGTCCAGCCGGAATGAGCCCTTAAAACTCCAATAATGGGTTGTTCTCCAGAGCCGGTCCAACTCAGAATAGACCCATTAGAGAAAGGAAGGCATGGCTCCCTTGCTTTCCTTACTCAAGAGGAGAAATGAGTTGGCCACAGCCCAATACCCTATTGCAGGCACCCCCAAACTCGGCCCTCCAGATGTTTTGGGACTACAACTCCCATCATCCCTAGCTAACAGGACCAGTAGTCAGGGATGATGGGAATTGTAGTCCCAAAACTTGGGGAATGAGCATAACTCGGTGGCTCCAAACGTAGGCATTCCCAAATTCAATTATCACCATCTCCATGTAGGGCAGTCGGGGTTGGGGGGAGGGAAGACTTGCACCCAAGACCCTGGAGAACTGCTGCTGGTCAGTGTAATAAATAATAATAATAATAATAATAATAATAATAATAATTTATTATTTATATCCCACCCATCTGGCTGGGTTTCCCCAGCCACTCTGGGCGGCTCCCAACAGAAGATCAAAAACACGATAAAGATTCAAACATTAAAAGCTTCCCTAAACAGGGCTGCCTTCAGATGTCTTCTGAAAGTTAGAGAGTTTTCTATTTCCTTGACATCTGGCGGGAGGGCACCACCACCGAGAAGGCCCTCTGCCTGGTTCCCTGTAACCTCACTAGGTCAGGCGGAGAGGCAGCGACTGGCCCAAAGTCACACCCGGTGAGCTTCAGGGCCAGGGGAGATTTGAACCCGGGTCTCTCAGTTCCCAGTAAGTCACTCTAAGCCCTAAATCATACTGGCTCTCTGATTTTCCCATCAGCCACTCTGGGCGGCTTCCAGTACATAGAAAAACAGAATAAAACTTCAAATATTAAAAGCTTCCCTAAACAGGGCTGCCTTCAGATGTCATCTAAAAGATAGTTGTTTATTTCCTTAACATCTGATGGGAGGGTGTTCCACAGGGCGGGGGCCACCACAGAGAAGGCCCTCTGCCTGGTTCCCTGTAACCTCACTTCTCACAGGGAGGGAACCGCCAGAAGGCCCTCGGGAGAGGGACCCCGGTGTCCGGGGTGGAGACGCTCCTTCATGTATACTGGGCCATTTAGGGCTTTCAAGGTCAGCACCAACACTTTGAATCAGGGGTCAGCAATCTTTTTCAGCAGGGGGCCAGTCCACGGCCCCTCAGACCTTTTGGGGGGCCAGACTATATTTTGGAAATAAAAATGAACGAATTCCTATGCCCCACAAATAACCCAGAGATGCATTTTAAATAAAAGCACACATTCTACTCATGTAAAAACACGTTGATTCCTGGACCGTCTGTGGGCCAGATTTAGAAGGCGATTGGGCCATTTCTGGCCCCCGGGCCTTAGTTTGCGTACCCATGTTTGAATGGTTCTCGGAAACGTCCTGGGAGCCAATGTAGGTCTTTCAGGAGCGGTGTTATACGGTGTAGACAGCATTGGCTGAGACAGCACTGAGCAAGGATCTGATTCAGTTTAAAGCAGTTTTCACTTCGGAAACCCTGAGGACTAAAACCTTGTTTAATTTCAGGAAAGAGCGTCATGAGTACCTACATTGAACGCTTAAGTTCCCAGGTTCTGACACCCCCCACAAGCAGCTCTAGGTGGGGCTGAGAATGACCCTGGCCTGAAATTCCCCCAGGGAAGAGAATGTCTCTTCTCTTGTTACGAGAAAGGACGGGTCCATTCAGCGATAAAACGGCCCGCACCTTTGCAAACTCAGCAGGGCCCGGCATGCAGTGGCGTAGCGTGGGTTGTCAGCACCCCCCAAGGCAAGTAATTTGCGCCCCCTAACCCGTGGATTTGCGCCCCCTAACCCTAACCCCCAGATGTTGCGCCCGGTGCGGCCGGCCCCCCCTGCACCCCCCACGCTACGCCACTGCCGGCATGGTTTGGAATTGGATGGGAGACCGTGTCTTGAGACCTCTGGCATTGCGGCGGGCTGGGACAGATATCCTTTGGAGTTCCCTTTCAACTCACAGGTTCTTGGTTCTTATGAAACCTGTATCCCTTCAGACGTTGAAGGATTTCCTCAGCCACAGCCAGCAGGGCCAAAAGACAGGAGTCCAGAAATATCTCAAAGTCACCAGCCCAACAACAGCAGCTTTTCCCCCCCAGCACAGAAGCTGCTCCTGCAATTTCTGGATCCGACCCTCCAAAGCTGCAATCCAGGTTTTTTTTTATCCTACGCTCCTTTGGTCCATAATGCACCCGCGGTTAAGGATCACAGATCCACCAGTTTCAAGGGTCGGTACGAGAAAATAAAAATGGAATTGCGGTCATTTAGTCCATGGGTAGGCAACGTAAGGCCCGGGGGCCGGATCCGACCCAATCGCCTTCTAAATCTGGCCCGCGGACGGTCCGGGAATCAGTGTGTTTTTACATGAGTAGAATGTGTGCTTTCATTTAAAATGCATCTCTGGGTTATTTGTGGGGCATAGGAATTCGTTCATTATTCTTTTTTCAAAATATAGTCCGGCCCCCAACAAGGTCTGAGGGGCAGTGGCCCGGCCCCCTGCTGAAAAAGTTTGCTGACCCCTGATTTAGTCCAAACCCTTGGCAATGCAGGAAGCTTTTGCCCAACGACTGTGGGTTCGAGAAACACCATGAAACTCAGGGTCACGCAACCGACAAAAGGAAACAGACACAGAACGAAACCGGCGGAACTCCCTGCCATTAGACGTCCATTTAATGCAAAAACAATATAATAATGCATGGAGCGATATGCTTGTTTCTGAGAAAGGCCGGGGTGGCGTTGCAAGGAAATTGTACTTTGCACGTGCTCTTCTGCCCACAAACATTGCTGGATACACACACAGGAGAGGACTGGCTCAAATCTCAGAGAATTACAGCAACAGGACCAGATCTCCAGATTTACCATATTTTTTGCTCTATAAGACTCACTATTCCCCTTCTAAAAAGAAAGAGGAAATGTGTGTGCGTCTTATGGAGCGAATGCAGGCTGCGCAGCTATCCCAGAAGCCAGAACAGCAAGAGGGATTGCTGCTTTCACTGCGCAGCGATCCCTCTTGCTGTTCTGGCTTCTGAGATTCAGAATATTTTTTTTCTTGTTTTCCTCCTCCAAAAACTAGGTGCGTCTTATAGAGCGAAAAATACGGCATTTACTTTTCATTTGTTTTGGAAGGAAGTATATTTCCTCTTGACCACAATGGCCACACTAAAATGAGATAGCTGTCGGTTTCTACTCTGGCCTCCCCAAATGTGCTCGGTTGCTGCAAAGTGCAAAGTCAATTTATTCTTCGTGTGGTGCAGTGGTTAGAGTGTGGGACTAGGGACCTGGGAGAGCAGGATTCGAATCCACCCTCCGCCCCAAAGCTGATGAGGAGACCTTGTCTCGGCCAACATCTCTCAGGCTAACCTACCTCACAGGGTTGCCGTGAGCCTTGGTAAAAAGGTGGGAGATAAATGTAATAATGATGATGATGATGTAAAAGTAAAGGGACCCCTGACCGTTAGGTCCAGTCATGGCCAACTCTGGGGTTGCGGCGCTCATCTCGCTTTATTGGCCGAGGGAGCCGGCGTACAGTTTCTGGGTCATGTGGCCAGCAGGACTAAGCCGCTTCTGGCGAACCAGAGCAGCGCACGGAAATGCCATTTACCTTCCCGCTGGAGTGGTACCTATTTATCTACTTGCACTTTGACGTGCTTTCGAACTGCTAGGTTGGCAGGAGCAGGGACCGAGCAACGGGAGCTCACCCCGTCATTGCGGGGATTCGAACCGCCGACCTTCTGATTGGCAAGCCCTAGGCTCTGTGGTTTAACCCACAGCGCCACCCGCGTCCCTACTTGCAAAGCCGCTAGTCCACATCAAACAGACATTTGAAGAGTGGAAGAATCGAATGCATGTTTACTCCGTGGGAAATCCCACTGGGTCCAGTGAGGGCTTACTCCCATGTAAGCAGGCTCCGGACTGCAGCGCAACAACACAACATCTCCCCTGTTTACTTGGTGCAGGATTAAGCCTTGTTAAATGCGGAGGCCTTACTTCTGAGTATGCAAACCCATCCAAACCAGCCATCATTTGTTAAAAAGACAAACAAACAAACCTGCTATTTAGATTGTGTGTGTGTCGTCATTCCCCCAAACACAACCCGGCTTCTATTTTACATCATGTTTAAGAATTTAGAAGGGCTATCTCCAAAAACACCTGGCAATTTTTACCTTTTTCTTTACGCCGGCCTTCCTCAGGCCGCATTTAAAACTGAGAAGCCAACTGGGGATTGGGGAGGGGGCAAAAAAATAATGTGTATTTTTAAAAAATCTGTGCTCAAAAGCGATATATTCTTTGCTGATCCGGAGACCTGTGTGTGTTCATGGGTTGGGAACACAAATTTACTAGCAGGTGGCAATGGGGGGGGGGGGAGAAGCACAGTAAATATGTATCGAACCACACACCCTTGGGGGGGGGGGTCAGTCAGGACACAGGGACCCGTGCCACCCACAGAGAATTTCGCTTCCCCACCGAATGTTTCTACAGATATGGATATTGTTGCATGGGAGAAAAACGTAATGTCAATATTGACTGCTTCCTTGCATTCTGGGATGGTTTGGGAGGGGGGTTAAGCTGTGGGGAGGATTTATCCCACACATACATTCCTCCACCCAGTGGGCAGAACCCCCAAAACAGCTTATGCGTCTTGCCACCCTAAGGCGTTGCTGGAAATGTGTGGGATACCGGGGTTCTCGCTGGTCTGGGAAGGAGACCGGGGGTCCCAGGCCTTGGGGGGGGGGTTGTTCCCAGGCCTGCCCCTTCGCTCTCTGCAAACCCCACCCCCCCATGTGAAAAAGGGCAAGGACAGATCAAGACCCAAGGGCAAAAAATATGGGGGGACGACGACACAGGCAAGGCCCGATTCTGCACTGCACCTGCCTCCGTAAAAAATAAAAATAAAAAAATTCGGTATACAGAAAGGCCACGCCTCCACACACAAAAATATTGTGGAATTAAAAGGGGGATTTCTACCTTCCCGGTGCGCCGCCCCCCCCCAAAGAAAAAAACTCCCTCCCCTATTGCACTTCAACCGGACTCAGTTCCTGAGCCTTCTCCTGCCAGGGCTGAGAGTTTTATGAGTTTAGGACAAAGAGTTTCTAGCCAGTCTCACCCAACCCTCCTCCTTTTTCGACTGCATCCCTCCCCCTTCTCCCTTCCTCCATCTCTCTCTCTTCTCTCCCCCCCCCCCTTCTTGTCCTCCAAAACCAATTCCCACAGCACCCACTTTGTAATAATATATTTTTTAAAAAATCCCAGCAGGCAGGGTTGACAATACTTTGGAGCGCAATCGAAGCGTTTGACCCCCCCCCCAGTGCAATTTAACACACACACTGGGGAAAAATGGGGTGGGGGCGAGGGGGTGGGGGGGAGAGAGAGGGGAAGGCATCGCACACAAAGCAGAAGAAGGGGGCAGGTCCGGCCTCGTGTGCACTCGCAAGAAAAGTTTGCAGAGGCACACACAAAGCTGCCTGCAGCTGCCATTCACACACAGAGAGAGCTTTTTACTGGGGGGGGGGGGGAATCCACAGACAGACAGGCAGACCTTCCCCCCTCCCCCAAAAAATGAGTTTAATTCAGCAGGCCAGACATCTCTTTTGCATGCAAACAGCTGCTGCTTTGGACCCCTCCAAAATAAAAATTCAAAATAATTGCAAGTGCCACCATTATGGTATTACAGTTCAGCCCACAGAGACAAATGTGATCTATCCTATTTTTGCAAGCTACACACAAACAGAGTTGCTAAATCGGAGGATCTGGTCTTACGGCGCAAACCTTGCTGGTGTCCGAAAGATCAGCACATATACAGAAATACCATAAATATGTCTTTCCACGTTTAAAACCTGGGAGTGTGGGCCTGGGGAAACGGCGACTCCATTAATATTAAGTCCTCGTAATTCCACATGCAAACAGAAATATAAATATATCTTCCGACAGCAACTTGTGCAAAACAAGCTTCCAGGTTGTCTGCATAGACAAGGCAGAATAAAATGTATTTTTGGAAGAGTTTTTGCACTCCCTGGTTAAGACACAGACTAGCAGGAGGGACGGGAAATTTGCACACACAATGGGACTTCAGACAAAACTTAGGATGGTGTGTGTGTGTGTGTGTGTTTGGGAGGGGGAGGAGACAGAGGAAGGCAAACTGATGTCCACAAACAGGCCAAATCAACCCGAGACAATTGTTTCAGACAAGCAAACACGTGCAAAAAAACCAAAAAAAACCATCAAGCGGCCTTTTAAGAAACCACCAATGGCCCAAACTTCCCTGAAGTCATTTCTTTTTGTCCAAAAACTCAGCCTTATTCGGGGAGCTCCTTTGTGAAATTAAGGTTTGTTTTGTGCCAAAAGAGTGATACGTTCTATGGCTTCATTTTGCTAACAATAAGGGGAGTTGTGGGGTATGGGGGGAAGGCAGAGAATAAAATCTGTGGTGGAAAAAGGGACATTAAATTTGGGGAGCCTGTCTGGGAAAGGCTGGCTTGTGAGAAGGTGGAGACTGGGAACCTGTAAAAGAGGAATAATCTGCCCATGTGGTAGAGGCCTACCTGGAAAAACACAAAACTCAAGCCATTCCTAATTCTTATTTACTGGATCTTTCAGGGTCAGCGGGCAGGCGTGGATGGTGCACAGTGGCCGGCCGAAATTATGGGACGTCAAGCAAGAGGAATAAAAAATGGGGGATTAAAACGGGAGAGATTATGATGTAACTATATACATTACTTTCTCAGAGGCACCAGCCACTAGCAGAAAGTCGGATAGGCAGAAGTGTATATTCAAAGGGACTGTTAAAAAAACTCTCTGGGAGACGAAGAACTCGGGATCAAGACCACCTCTGGGAACAACTCTGCGGTTGCCCCACACCTCCCCATCAAAACCCTCTTTTCGCACAGGTAAATTTGTGGGGGAAAGTTTGCAGTCAGGGTACTGTACAATTGTACAGTTTGATATAATCTGATACAGTTCGATATACCGTAGGTGGTTGTTAATGGGGTGAATTGGGTGTGAAATTCGGGGTGTCGTCCCCCCCCCCCCACATACACCTCAAGGAAAAATAAACTCCTGGAATTCAAAAGCTGCTAGTGTAACCGGTTCAAAAAAATTTAAGACAACAACAACAACACCACAACAACACACACAGACAGAGCCAACAAGCACAATGTGGCCTGACTGTATTCCATAAGTCCACGAGGCAGGAAAATGGGGAGGCTGGACCCCCCCCTCACACACAAAAAACAGAACTTTCAAATAGTTCTAGATACAGTAGCAGTAGCAGCCCCCCCAAAAAAGAACATTTAACTGGGAGGTGGAAAGAAGTTAGGGAGACCCTCTCTCTCCCCCCCCCTTTTCCTTGCTTCCACTAACTTCCCGCCCCATAAAGTTTAACACCACTTCCGGGGGGGGGGGGAGAGGAGAGAGAGAGAGAGAGAGAAAGAAAGGGCAAGAGAGGGAGAAGGAATCCCTCACCATTTTTTAAAATAAAAAAATAAATAAATTGCAGGGGGGGTGGCGATAGGGATGCGGGGTGGCGGTGGGGTGGGGAGAGGGGGGCCCCCCGAGGAAAGTCTCGCAGAAACGGCCAAGTTAAGTTTCCACCACGGTGGGGTCTTTAAGTCTGACCTGAGCGCGCCCCCCCCCACCCGCCGCCCCACACAAAATAGTTCCGAGGAGGAGGAGGAGGAGTCAAAAGTGAACATCCCCCCCCCCCAAATTAAAAGTAGCAGCCCTTTCCCCCCCTCCCCCCGTTCCTCCAGCTTACCTGCTCAGTTTGTGGCGAAATATGGGGGGCGCGGGTGCGGGTGGGGGGCGTCCGCGTCACATCCACGGCTGGCTCGCGTTGATCCCCGGGGCGCAGCCGGGGTGCGCGCGCCCCGGTCCGTCTCCTAAACCTTCCTATTGTTCTCCCGGCGGCGGCTGTGGCAAGGCTTGGCGGAGGCGGCGTTCCCAAACCCCCCCTCCCTCCCCACCTCTTTTTTTTTTAAATAACAATGTAATAATAATTTTTTAAAAAAAGAGATACAGAGAGGCGAAGGGCTACAATGTAGCAAAAAAAATAAGCAAAACAGGGAAGGGAGCAAGGAAAGGAATTTTAAAAGAGAGAGAGAGGGAGGGAAGGAAGGAAGGAAGGGGAAAGAGATTAAAAGGAGGAGAGAGGACGGGAAGGTTCGGGGTTCCGCGCGCGCCCCGTCCCGGCGCCCGGATTGGCCGCGCCGAGCGTTCGATCGGATGTTTGGCCCGCGCCGAACGTTCGATCGGATGTGCCGAGCGTTCGATCGGATGTGCGAGCGTTCGATCCCCTTTGATGTGCCCTCGCCGACGTTCCACTCGCTCCGGCGGCCGCGGGGGAGGGAAGGAAGGAAGGAGGGAAGGAGGGAGGGAAGGGGGGGTGGGAAGGAAAGTAAAAGTGTCTCTCCTGGGTTTTTCCCCCCTCCCCTCTTTTCTTTCCTCTCTTTTTTTTCCTCCCCCCTTTTCTCTCTCTCTCTCTCTTTTTCCTCTCCCCTCCTTTTTTTCTCTTTCTTTCTTTCCTCCGGCTCCCCCCTTCTTTTTAGGGTTTGATCCGCTGGCTCATCGTTGCAAGAGGCTTTTCGCTTCGCTTCTCTCTCTCTCCGTGGGTTTCTGTTTCTCTGCCCCCCCTCCCTCCCTCCCCCGCGGCTCGCTCGCTCGCTCGCTCGCTGGGGCAGGCAAAGGCGGACGGGCGCCCCCTTCTCCTCCTGTGCTTACACACGCATCCACACACACACACACACGCGTCAAGGCCTGCCTTCCCCGACGTATCCTTCCGCCGCATCAACCACCATTACGACCAGCTGCACAACTTTGAAAAAAAAAATAATTAAAAAAATAATAATGAACGGGGTGGGGAGGGAAGGAAGGAGTTTGGGTGGCTGGCTCTGCCCACGAGGCTCCGTCCCTCTCGTCCGCCGCCCCCTCCTCTCGCCAGCTCCCAAATACTTAAGAAGAGAGAGGGGAGAAATTCGGATTTTTCAGCATTGTGATTTAAAAGGGCTATCTCCCCAGAATAGGGTCTCTAGCAGGGCGCGCAAGCTTTTTCTTCCCCTTTAAGAAAAATACACACACTCCCCCCCCCCACAGCAGATCCCAATGTATTTATTTTAATTTTTTAGGTGTGCGGGGGCCCGTGGAAGAGATGAAAGCGGTCGATTAAATGGCTGCCCTCG
>NC_138043.1:1633634-1803086 GCF_964106645.2 Podarcis pityusensis
CCTGAAAATAGGCACGTCCTATTCCATCCCCTCCAACATTTCTCCTGTGAAAATAGGGACGTCCTATTCCATCCCCTCCAACGTTTCTCCCCTGAAAATAGGGATGTCCCATTCCATCCCCTCTAACGTTTCTCTGATGAAATTTGGGACATCTAAGGAAAAATGGGACATTCTGGGATAAAACCAGAAGCCACGTGGCTGGAGAAATCCAGTTTAATGAGTGAGGTATGATTAATAAAATTATTATTAATATCATGGAACAAGGCGCCCCTGAGACCTGCGGGTATAGGACGGTATATAAATTCATTCAATCAATCAATCAATCAATCCATAAAATAAAATACTCAAGAGTAGGCCCACTGGAATTAAGGTATGACTTTGTTCTACGGCCCTCAATTTAGGTTTAGGAACTTAGGTCTATGACTAAACCTTCAAAGGACTTTTCTGATCATTAGAGCTGTTCCATCCATAGCTGCCAACAAAGGTCCATATAGTAAAAGCTCTGGTTTTCCCAGTAGTGATGTATGGAAGTGAGAGCTGGACCATCAAGAAGGCTGATCACCGAAGAATGGATGCTTTTGAATTCTGGTGCTGGAGGAGACTCTTGAGAGTCCAATGGACTGCAAGAAGATCCAACCTCTCCATTCGGAAGGAAATCAGCCCTGAGTGCTCACTGGAAGGACAGATCCTGAAGCTGAGGCTCCAAGACTTTGGCCACCTCATGAGAAGAGGAGAAACCCTGGAAAAGACCCTGATGCTGGAAAAGATGGAGGGCACAAGGAGAAGGAGGCGACAGAGGACGAGATGGTTGGACAGTGTTCTTGAAGCTACCATCATGAGTTTGACCAAACTGCGGGACGCAGTGGAAGACAGGAGTGCCTGGCGTGCTCTGGTCCAGGGGGTCACAAAGAGGCGGACACAGCTAAATGACTAAACAACAACATCCATAGCTCAGTCGGTAGAGCGTGAGACTTATCAATCACAGGGTGTGGGTTCGAGTTCCCACAAAATTCCTGCGTTGCAGGAAGTTGGGCTAAATTGACCCAACTCAACAATTCTATTGGGGTTTTTTTGCAGGGGGGGGTGTTATTGAGTTGTTTGGATTTCATTTGCATATATTTTGTGGTTTTATATTATGATTTCATCCTGTGAACTGCCCTCATACCTGCGGGTATAGGACGGTATATTATTATTATTATTATTATTATTAATATGAGATCTTCAGCAGTGGAATGGTCTGCAGGTGGCGGACTCTCCTTCCCTGGAAGTCTTTTAGCAGAAGCTGGGTAGCCATCTGCCACGGGATTCTTTAGCTGGGATTCCTGCATTGCAAGCGGGTTAGGCTAGATGACCGCTGGGGTCCCCATTTCCAACACCGCCTTTCTACGATTCTGCGAATTCCAGTGGTTCTACTGGATTGCAACCCAATAGAAATATAATACGTAATAAAGTAAGATCAACAGAATCGGTTGCTTTCTTGCTCGCTTTTTAAAATTAAAATTATTTTGCGTTCTTTAAAATTCACATATACCGAAAAGGAAAAAAAGAATACATAAAAGAAAAAAGAAATAAAAATATTTGTCAAATACACAACATTATTTAAGGACTACAAACCATCATTTGAATAACCTATACACAAAATTTAAAAAAATATGTAAAAGAAATAAAAGGAAAAAGGAAAAAAAATTTGTCAAATGCTCAACATTATTTAAGGACTACAAACCATCATTTGAATAACCTATACACAAAATTTTAAAAAAATATGTAAAAGAAATAAAAGGAAAAAATATTTGTCATATGCACAACTTTATTTAAGGACTACAAAACATCATTTGAATAATCTATACACAAAATTTTAAAAAATATGTAAAAGAAATAAAAGGAAAAAATATTTGTCAAATGCACAACATTATTTAAGGACTGCAAACCATCATTTGAATAACCTATACACAAAATTTAAAGGGGGAAAATTAAAAAATTGCCGGGTGGGGTTTAGGAGAGAGAAGCCAGCAAAAAAAAAAAAGGCAAAACAAAATAGTAAAAAAATAAATAAAAATACATTGGGGGTGTGGCTCCTGAGAGTGGGCGGAGCGAGGAGGAGCCACGCTAGAAGGTGGAGAAATAGGGACTACTTTTCCTCCGGCGGAGGGACACGAGCGAGGAGGAGCTGCGCGATGCGGCACGAGAGCAGCAGCAGCAGCAGCAGCAGCGTGACGAAATGGGAGCACCGGAGAGAGAGAGATGGAATGATAAGGCCGCGGGGCAGGGTCCAATGGGAGGGCGCGGCGGCGCGGAGTAGCGTGAGCGCCGGCCAATGGGAGAGGCCCTCCCTGCCCTCCGCCCCTCCCCTCGGCCTGCCAGCCCTTCTTCGCCCACTGAGCAAGGGGGAGGGGCCCCGCGGGCAGCTGCCGCGATTCTTCGTTTCGCCTGCGCCGCCCGCTCCGCCTTCGCCGTCTCGGGCGTCAATTGGTTTAGCGCTCCCTCGCCTCCCAATATCCAATATATATATTTATTATTCTACTTTAATATCCTGCAAGAAGACAGGTTGTAGCATGTGAAGGCAGCCCTGTTTAGGGAAGCTTTTAATGTTTGACAGACCACTGTATTTTAATACTTTGTTGGAATACTTTGGGGAAACCCAGCCAGATGGGCAGGGTGTAAATAATAAATTATTATTATTATTATTATTATTATTATTATTAGGGAAAGGGCTAGGGGTGAACCAATGGGGGGGGAAATAGGAAAACATAATCTTAGAATATCTCATGGTGAAGATACATAAAACGAAAGGGTTTAAGGTCAGTGAGAAGTTTGAGAAGATATTGAATTTTTGGGGCAGGTTTGAACAATCTGGGGCAATTAGAATGTTAAAAGTTAAATAAACCTACTTTAATATCCCGCAAGAAGACAGGTTATAGCGTCTGAAGGCAGCCCTGTTTAGGGAAGCTTTAAATGTTTGACAGACCACTGTATTTTAATACTTTGTTGGAAGCCGCCCAGAGTGGCTGGGGAAACCCAGCCAGATGGGCAGGGTGTAAATAATAAATAATAATAATAATAATAATAATAATTGGAAATATGCAGAAGAGCTAGGGGTGAACCAACGGAGGGGAAAACAGGAAAAAGTAATTATAATCTTAGAATGTCTAACTGTGAAGATACATAAAATGAAAGGGTTTAAGGTCAGTGAGAAAGGAGGAGGGTTGGTTTGAGAAGATGTTGAATTATTTGGGCAGGTTTGAACAATCTGGGGCAATTAAAATGTTAAAAGTTAAATACACCTTGCAGAGGGAGGAGTGTTGAGGTATATAGAATAGTATGATTGATTTGAATATGTTATTATTGATTATGTATACTCAATGTATCAGCCGCCTGGAGAGTTTCACTTTGTTTTGGTTATTGGTAAAATAATAATAAAATAATATCCTGCAAGAATGTGCCTTGGACTTCAAGAAACGTATCTTCTGAATGTGCCAGAATGTATCTTTTTTCATTGTATCTTTTTCATTGACTTCCAGAACATATCTAAACGTATCTTTGCTCTAAATGCTGTGTCTGTTTCCTGAATGTATCTAAATGTATCTTTTATCTAAATGTAATTTCCCCACTCTCATCACCTAGTCCTAGAGAATATACCTTAATGTAACAATCACTTGTTTCAATTGTATTTGATTATTTGATTCAGCAGTAAAGGCAACTTTGGATTTGCTGAAAGTCTGCAACTTTCGATGATTTGCGACGGGGGTGCAAATTTTACAAGAATGAATAAATAGGAATGAATGGGGAGGCTTGCGGGAAATAAATGCGTATGCACTTACCTCCCCTGTGCTTTCTGCTTCAAACAAGTCGGAATTTGAATTTGTATTTTTGTTGTTGCTGTTTAGTCGTTTAGTCGTGTCCACCTCTTCGTGACCCCCTGGACCAGAGCACGCCAGGCCCTCCTGTCTTCCACTGCCTCCCGCAGTTTGGTCAAACTCATGCTGGTAGCTTCGAGAACACTGTCCAACCATCTCGTCCTCCATCGTCCCCTTCTTCTTGCACCCTCCATCTTTCCCAACATCAGGGTCTTTTCCAGGGAGTCTTCTCTTCTCCTGAGGTGGCCAAAGTCTTGGAGCCTCAGCTTCAGGATCTGTCCTTCCAGTGAGCACTCAGGGCTGATTTCCTTCCGAATGGAGAGGTTTATCTTCTTGCAGTCCATGGGACTCTCAAGAGTCTCCTCCAGCACCAGAATTCAAAAGCATCCATTCTTCGGTGATCAGCCTTCTTTATGGTCCAGCTCTCACTTCCATACATTACTACTGGGAAAACCATAGCTGGTTCCCCCCAAGTTCAGCAGGAAAATGCAACAAGATTTGCTCCTTGCGAATGGCAGAAAGTCTGCAAATTTTGATGATTTGCAATGGGGTGTGTGTGGATAATTTCAATGGCAACTGTTATGTAAGGGAACACCTGTTGGGATCAATGGCCTTCACAGAACCGCAGAGTTGGAAGGGCAAACTAATCCCAACCCGGAACTTGAATCCATGACCCTGAGCTTAGTAGAGTCAACTGTCTTTGTGGATAGATTTCTCTTGAGTTTGACTGCAGACAGAATGCAGGCCTAAAATTCTATTTTTCCAAAAATGGCTTTTTTTGAAAACAAAAACCATTAGCATGTTTTTTTGCTTATTCAATACGAACCTAATTAAATATAATTTATAGGACTGGATGCTGTTTGGATTTCTGCTTTCTATTTATTTAAACATTTTATTGGTGGTTTTAAAAACTGCTTTAAAATAAGAAGGTGATAGGACCGCACCGATTACCAATGTGATGCTTACAAGATAAGTGCATAATAACAACCACGACAATAATTTTATTATATATATATGCTGCCCATCTGACTGGGTGCAATCCAGCCGGCTCCCAATGGAATATTAAATAATGGTATATAATGATGCCAGGCACTGTGCAACCCAAATACAGTTGCCAACTTGTTAAACAGCTTGGGCTCCTGTGCATTCGCTTTTCAGCTGTTCTAGGAGGAGACCATGTTATGAGTTCTGTGTTCTTGCTTTTGAGGGATGAAGGTAAAGGGTAAAGGGATCCCTGACCATTAGGTCCAGTTGTGGCCGACTCTGGGGTTGCGGCGCTCATCTCGCTTTACTGGCCGAGGAAGCCAGCGTATAGCTTCCGGGTCATGTGGCCAGCAGGACTAAGCCGCTTCTGGCGAACCAGAGCAGCGCACGGAAACGCCGTTTACTTTCCCGCCGGAGTGGTACCTATTGATCTACTTGCACTGGTGCTTTCGAACTGCTAGGTTGGCAGGAGCAGGGACTGAGCAGCAGGAGCTCACCCCGTCACAGGGATTCGAACCGCCGACCTTCCGATCGGCAAGTCCTAGGCTCAGTGGTTTAACCCACAGCGCCACCCGCGTCCCTTGAGGAAAGAAACAACCTGCTAATTCCTGCAGATAAAGCTATTGGCTGAAGGCTCAGGAGCAACAACTCATTTCTTTCTTTCTGGAAAGCTGGCAGCCCCAAAAAACAACTCAGCAAAGGCGAACAATCTCTGCAATAGCTACAAGGCTCTGAAATAAAAATCCACAATCGAAACCAATAGTTTTTTTACTGGGACCAGCCGAGGTGTCACCAAAGAGCGACAAATTCCAGAGAGGTTGGACTCTCCTTATTTTGAACGAAACCTTAGGGTTGTAGTAGATATCTCAAAGATGGCACTGTGGCAACTTTGAAGAAGCAGATTCCAAGCTAGCGATTGCTAGGATTGAAAACAAAGCTGCTGATATCATAATGCTGTTAAATTGCAGAGCTGGAACAAGTTCAGAAAAGGGCAACCAAAATTTCAGACCCTCCCAGTGTCCCAATTTTATAGGGACAGTCGCGGATTTACAGAAGCCATCCCAGTTTCTGATCTGATCCCGGAATTTCCTGCTTTTTCTTAGGACAGGCACCCCCAAACTCAGCCCTCCAGATGTTTTGGGACTACAACTCCCATCATCCCTAGCTAACAGGACCAGTGGTCAGGGATGATGGGAGTTGTAATCCCAAAACATCTGGAGGGCCGAGTTTGGGGATGCCTGCCTTAGGATGTTCCTATTTTCATGGGAGAAATGTTGGAGGGGATGGAATAGGATATCCCTATTTTCACTGGAGATACGTTGGAGGGGGTAGAATAGGATGTCCCTCTTTTCATGGGAGAAAAGTTGGAGGGGATGGAAATTGATGCTTTTGAATTCTGGTGCTGGAGGAGACTCTTGAGAGTCCCATGGACTGCAAGGAGATCCAACCTCTCCATTCTGAAGGAAATCAGCCCTGAGTGCTCACTGGAAGGACAGATCCTGAAGCTGAGGCTCCAAGACTTTGGCCACCTCAGGAGAAGAGAAGACTCCCTGGAAAAGACCCTGATGTTGGGAAAGATGGAGGGCACAAGGAGACGGGGACGACAGAGGACGAGATGGTGGGACAGTGTTCTCGAAGCAGCCAACATGGGTTTGACCAAACTGCAGGAGGCAGTGGAAGACAGGAGGGCCTGGCGTGCTCTGGTCCAGGGGGTCACCAAGAGGCGGACACGACTAAACAATGTTGATGGGAGAAATGTTGGAGGGTACGGAGTTATGTGACCCTGAGCCAAGGATATAAGTCACTATACAGCCTTTAGAAGACACCTGAAGGCAGCCCTGGATGGGGGAGTTTTTCGACCTTTAATGTTTTATTATATATGTTGTCAGCCTCCTGGAGTATCTGGCGCAACTCAGGACACTGCCTGAAAGCATCAGATTGGGCAATATCCTGTACCTGTCTACTCCATGGGCCTTCGTCCCGGCTTAGTGCTTAGCACTGCATCTTTAGAATTCCTCTTTCGTTATTTAATTTAACTTTCCAGCCCTACCCGTTCCTTTCCTACGGGAGGCCCCCGGTGACAAACAAAAAACCAATCCGTCTGGCTGTTTGGGGAGGTGATTCATAGACCAGTGGTGGGGAGAAAAGAATGAAAGAAAGGAGGAGTGGAAGAGGTGGGGGTGGAGTGCAGAATCACTTCGGAGGAAAATATAGGGGGAGGGGAGAAGGGGAGATTTGGGTTTGTTAAAGTTGTAGTAACATCCTGACCCCACAGACCAAATAAACTCTCTCGCACCCAGACTTTGCACTTCATTCCAGAGTCAAGAAATTTCTCCCGGTTCTAAATTGCCTTTGTTTATATTATTAGGGCATTGCAAAGTTCCTCAGAAGTTTCTCAGCTGCCGTTGCAAGGAAAGGCGCCCCCAAAAGCTGTGCCACAGTTTTCTCGTTTTTTCAAAGTTTGGAAACCTCTTAACTTGTTTAGGGTTTCTCAAAGTCCTGCTGGAGGAGTCGGATGCCAAATGGCATTCGGGTCCCCAAAAATTGAGCTCTGGGGAGCTTGGAGGCGGAAAAATGACGCTTCGGAGTGAGTTGCCGCGATCCAGAAAGAGATCGGAGACTCAAAAAGAGGAGCGACAGGGAGCCTCCTCCCGGGGCTGGCAGTTCTGTAACGTTCCCCCACGGTGAGGGCAGCTGAACGACACACTAGCACCTGTCACAGAGATGGAAGGGAATCGCCTCTCTCTCCTGCAGAGACTCATTCAGAGACACCGCAGGCAGCCTCCTCTGAACGTGATCCTGCAGAGTCTCTGCAGTGGGAGGGACTGAAAACGATCCAATCAGCTCTGATGGAGGAGCTGACGAGAATTGTCCCCTTCCGCAATGAGCATAGTTTAAGTTTATTGGTAAAGAGGGATCTATGCCCTTCTTAGTAATAGGAGCAAAATTTGGAGCAGGGGAAAATACCGTATTTTTCTGTCTATAAGATGCCCCCATGAATAAAGGTAAGGGTAAAGGGACCCCTGACCATTAGGTCCAGTCACGGACGGCTCTGGGGTTGCGGTGCTCATCTCGCTTTATTGGCCGAGGGAGCCAGTGTACAGCTTCTGGGTCATGTGGCCAGCAGGACCAAGCCGCTTCTGGCGAACCAGAGCAGTGCACGGAAATGCCATTTTCCTTCCCGCTAGAGCGGTACCTATTTATCTACTTGCACTTTGATGTGCTTTCAAACTGCTAGGTTGGCAGGAGCAGGGACCGAGCAACGGGAGCTCACCCCGTCATTGCAGGGATTTGAACCGCCGACCTTCTGATTGGCAAGCCCTAGGCTCTGTGGTTTAACCCACAGCGCCACCCGCGTCCCTCCCCCATGTATAAGACACCCCCTATTTTGGGAGACTCCGATTTAAGAAAATGGAGGGAGAGGGCCTCCGTGTATAAGACGCCCCTACATTTTTTTACATTATTTTAAAGGGAAAAACCTAGTCTTATACACTGAAAAATACGGTAGTTGTTTAAACCACAGAGATTTTTTTTGGGGGGGGGGAGGGAAGAGCAAGTCTCCGATCGACCTCGACGAATTTAACAAGTGGATTGCTTGAAGTGCCCCTACTTCCAAATCTTTAGCGGGGAGAGTGGATTATTTCTGTTTTCGTGCACCAACCGCGGCGATTACAGTCTGAGAAATATTTCAAATGCTTCCTCTCATGCCCATGTCAAGCCCTTCCGAAACGCCGCGTTTAGAAACGTGGTCATTTGGCAACTATCTCCCTGATGAAACACCCAGCCCTGGTATTCCCCCTGTTTGTTTCCCGTTCTGAGCGTGAGGCCTAGGGTAGGATTATATGTCCATCCGCTTTCGGATCTTCTGATGGGTTGCCAACTCCCCGCGCCTCAGCCCTGCTCCTGCGTCTTAGAAGCAGCAGCTGGAAACACTCCAAAATGTGTTTGGAGCTTTCCCGTGATGTCCTCCTCTGCCTCTGCTCAAAAACTGGAGAATTGCCCTTGCAGGAACCCCCAGGCCTCCTTTTGCTAAGGTAGACTGCCTCTGTTGAGAAAGCTTTGTACTGGCTTGAACAAGTTCCTGAGCCTTGGTTTTCCCTCTCTCCACTCCAAGTGCTCAAAGGTATAGCTGTCAACTTACAGATTTGAAAATAAGGGACCAGCAGCCTCGAAAATAAGGGATCAGCAGCCAAAATAAGGGATTTTCCAGGCACAGGTATGATAAACTTCTAAGCCCCTCCGAGCCAAAGGCAGAAAGCCCAGCCAGCAGCCAAACGAAGCCTCAAGCGGTGGTTCCCACAGCGCAGCAACCCGGCAAAGGGGATGCAGCAAGGAAAACCACCGTCAGCTCTCCGCTGGGAAGCGCTGAGCAAAGGCGAGTCCCCAGGCTATGCAGCCGATTTGATCGGCACAAGGCATGCAAGCTCCACCCCCCAGTCGTTCTTAGACTCCTTATTGGGTGAGCAACACAGCCAAGCAACACAGTTGGAGCCTCCCTCCTCCCTGGCCGGCAGGGAGGGAGGGAGAGGAGCTGCTTCCTTTGAAACCCAGGAAATTGAAGGGACATCATCAATAAGGGACAGCAGCGGAACACGGCGCTGGGATAAGGGACTTTCCCGCCAAATAAGGGACAGTTGACAGCTATGATTCTGGGCTGCAGAAGCATATCGCCGTCTAGCCAGCTGCCCTGGCCGAGCCTCTGAGCTAGCTGTCGTCTGGCTGGCCCCCTGCAATCCTAAACCCTGGAGGGTATCCTATTTTCCTGGGGGATTTGGGTCTGGAATGGAAACCGGGGCCCCAGAGGCAAGGAAAGGCAGCTCAGGACCTCGGACAGCTCCCAATGGGCTTTTGCTGTGGCTGAGCTAGAGAAAACGTTGTCTCAGCAAAAGGCCAGAAGCTCGGAAAAACGCTGGACCTTTTTGAGTGGCTCCACCATGCGGACAAGACTGTTTGCAGGATCCGAAGGGGCTGCTACCCATTCTGGAGTGTCATACACCTCTCTGGCCGCAAAGGAATCCAAATCTGAGATTTGTGCTAGGGACACGTCCTCAGGCCGGCAGTAGGGTTGACAGTGTAGGAAGGTGGGGCCGATGTCTTCCTTCCATTTGGGGCGGAAGGTGTGTCATCATCTTCTCAGGCCAAGAAAGGGACCCCCACCCCCTTTCCCCTCTTCCCTGGAAAGAAGACCAGAGAAAGAGTTGGGAGAGCAAGGTAAAACGCTTGATTGAAAGTGGGTTGAAAAAGGGGTGTCTTGCCCACTTTTGACCTGGACTGAAACCACGACCCCCACTATGTGGCCCTTGCAATGTGGCCCTCTGGACCCCTCTAACTAGCCCTCGACAATCTCCCCAGCCTATGACTCTCGCCGGCTCTGTGCTTTCTCTGGCTAGAATGTGGACTCTGTTAACGGATTGTATCCAATGTATGAGAGTCCCTTGAGAGTCCCATGGACTGCAAGAAGATCCAACCTCTCCATTCGGAAGGAAATCAGCCCTGAGTGCTCACTGGAAGGACAGATCCTGAAGCTGAGGCTCCAAGACTTTGGCCACTTCATGAGAAGAGAAGACTCCCTGGAAAAGACCCTGATGTTGGGAAAGATGGAGGGCACAAGCAGAAGGGGACAACAGAGGACGAGAGGGTGGGACCGTGTTCTTGAAGCTACCAGCATGAATTTGACCAAACTGCGGGAGGCAGTGGAAGACAGGAGGGCCTGGCATGCTCTGGTCCAGGGGGTCATGAAGAGGCAGACACGACTAAATGACTCAACAACAACAATCCAATGTATGATGATGGTGATGTGTTCCCTGACACATATAGTTGTCCCTTGGTTCTCAAACGCCTTGGTCCTCAAACAACTTGGAACCCAGACACTGCAAACCCGGAAAGAAGCATTCCGGTTTGCGAACTTTTTTCAGAAGCCGGATGTGCTCCGATTTGAGTGCCACATTTCCATTTTGAGTGTTACACCAAGGTCTGTCTGGTTTTGCTATTTACTTTGCGTTTTTGTTTTCGCAGCTCTTTGTCGTTTTGTTTTCGCGATGGTGTGGAACCCAGTTCAGCTACTGATGGATGGATTGTGTGACTGCAGAACGTTGATTATTGCTTTCATTTTATGGATCAATGGTCTGGTTAAATAGTAAAATCCACGTTCAGTTGCTTTTTTAGTGGTTGTTTTCAAAAGTCTGGAACGGATTAATTGGTTTTGCATTCCTTTCTATGGGAAAGCGTGTCTTGTTTTTGGAACGCTTTGGTTTTGGAAGGGATTAAGTTTGAGAACCAAGGGACATGGGAGGAAAGGGAAGGGTTGGGATTTGATTTTGGGACTCTGAAGGCAACGCTGGGATTTGATTCTGGGACTCCGCAAGTGACATTTGCCAGAGAGCATGGCAGTAAGGTGAATCGCGGGCTCCGAAGAGCTTTGGTCTTTTGGCAGAAAGTTTTCAAGGGCTCCGTAGCTACTCATCTGCTTTGTGGATATGCGGATAATTCAATCCCACTCTTTGAAGCCCTGGGTGGAAAACCAGACAGCAATAAAGGATCGATGAAGGCCTCGCAGACGGAAAACCCAACAGAGTTGGCAGAGATGGACGATGCCGCGGTCCAAATGAGGAAACTGGGGAGGGATGGAGGGAGGAATCCGTCTACCGAGCAAAAGATAATTGACAGCGCTTCTTCTCCACGCAGACCTCAAAATTCCTGCGCATGTGGGATCGTGCTCCCAGCAAGCCAAAGGTGCCAGGAGGTAGCCAAGATATCGCCTGACGACGTTTCCAAGGACACAGCGAAATGTATTCTGCAGATACTCCGCTGGGAGCCTCCGAGATTCCTCGGCCTGTCTGGTTTATTGGGGAAGGAGGGAAATCACAGATTGTTCCTCTGCGGAGGATAGATGGTGCCTAAACAGACTGAGGTTGAATCCTGACAAGGCAGAAGTGTTCATGGGTATCTCAAGCCATTTGCACAGTACATTACTGCTTTCATTTTATGGATCAATGGTCTCGTTAGATAGTAAAATCCACGTTCAATTGCTGCTTTAGGGGTCGTTTAAAAAAGTCTGGAACGGATTAATCCATTTTGCATTGCTTTCTATGGGAAAGCGCGCCTTGGTTTTGGAATGCGTTGGTTTTGGAATGGACTTCCGGAACTGATCCAGTTTGAGAACCAAGGTACCACTGTATATAGAAAGGAGCAAGCCAGTGATATTTTAGGGAGCAGGCGAGCAGGCAGGGCCCATGACTACACAACACAAAACACTGTTGCTGCATGTAGGTTTTATTTTATTTGTTTTTTATCTTATATTTTGGAAATGTACACCCAGTTTTTTCCGTTAATTATTATGGGTCCCCCCAAGAGAGTGGGGCCCTAAGCTATAGCTTGTTTAGCTTATACGTAAATCTGGCACTGCCTTGGATCCTCGCCCAAATTTTTTGTGCCAGCTTCTCTCCCCATCTGGGCAGCTCTGCACAATCATATTATTTTTTTAGTCATACGGTGAATCAGGCATCCCAAAACTTCTGTGGCTAACATACCTCAGCGCTGACTTCTCTCTTTTTCGGACAGATGGTCCTGTTGACTCGCCTCCTTTCTGTTCCCCGTACTTGATCAGCCTCGCTTTCGAGTTCCTTTCTGGGTCAGGTCTGAGACAGGTTTAGTCCCGTATCCTCTTCGACACAGTGACACAACAGAGGCTTCCAAGAATCTCCTAAGTGGGGCGTCTTCCATAAAGATGGTTTTAGCAGTGAGTCCGTAAGTGACTGTGGAGGCCAATTCTGGATCCACACGTCCTTCCACAGTGGGGAACATTGGTTTCCGGGTGGGAGTTGATCATGGCGAGGTTTGCCAAGCGTGCCTTCCTCTTAGCACGTTTCTCCCTCTTGTCCTGAGTTCGAGTGTCTTCAAATCCCACGACACCTTTGGGAAAGGCTGTTCTCCAATTGGAGTGCTCGCAGGCCAGTGTTTCCCAGTTGTCAGTGTTTATACTACATTTTTAAAGATTTGCCTTGAGAGAGTCATCGAACCTCTTTTGTTGACCATCAGCTTTCTATTTTTAAGTTTGGAATAGAGGAGTTGCTTTGGAAGACGATCATCAGGCATCCGCACAACATGACCAGTCCAGCGAAGGGGTGATATGATAGCCATCTTCAAATATATAAAAGGATGTCATATAGAGGAGGGAGAAAGGTTGTTTTCTGCTGCTCCAGAGAAGCGGACACAGAGCAATGGATCCAAACTACAAGAAAGAAGATTCCACCTAAACATTAGGAAGAACTTCCTGACAGTAAGAGCTGTTCGACAGTGGAATTTGCTGCCAAGGAGTGTGGTGGAGTCTCCTTCTTTGGAGGTCTTTAAGCAGAGGCTTGACAACCATATGTCAGGAGTGCTCTGATGGTGTTTCCTGCTTGGCAGGGGGTTGGACTCAATGGCCCTTGGGGTCTCTTCCAACTCTATGATTCTATGATTCTATGAAGTTGATGTTGAAGAATCATCGCTTTGACGTGGGTGATCTTTGCTTCTTCCAGTACGCTGGCCTTAGCTCGCCTGTCTTCCCAGGTGATGTGTAATATTTTTTGGACACACCGTTGATGGAATCTTTCAAGGAGTTGGAGATGGCGTTTATAAGTGGTCCACGTTTCACAAGCATAGAGTAAGGTTGGAAGTACATGAACTTTGCAAAAAAGCGTTTGGGTTTTCCTGCGAACGTCCCGGCCCTCAAACACTCTGCGCTTCAATCTTAGAAGGTCCTGTCTTGGCACACTAAATCTTGCATTTGATGGACCTCTGATGTGATGGAAGATTTTGGGGTTAGTACTAGTGAATTGTCAGTGGCCTTGTCTATTTCTGGTTCATCTCATCAGGGGCCCATGGTCATGATGGGTATTGTTGGAGACAGTCAATGCCACAGGGTAGGACTCGAACCCATGGCTTCAAGTGACAGGAAAGGTCCTTCAGGGGGCACAGTTACCGCATTCTGGACCAGGGAGTCCCCCACACCTGCCCGCCCGCCCCTGTCCCCCCAAAACAGACCTTCTGTCTTGTCAGGATTCAACCTCAATCTGTTAGCCACCATCCACCCTCCAACCAAAGGGATGCGGGTGGCGCTGTGGGCTTGCCAATCAGAAGGTCAGCGGTTCGAATCCCCGCAATGATGGGGTGAGCTCCCATTGCTCAGTCCTTGCTCCTGCTAACCTAGCAGTTCGAAAGCACCTCAAAGTGCAAGTAGATAAATAGGTACCGCTCCAGCGGGAAGGTAAACGGCATTTCTGTGCACTGCTCTGGTTCACCAGAAGCGGCTTAGTCCTGCTGGCCACATGACCCGGAAGCTTGACACCGGCTCCCTCGAGCAATAAAGCCAGATGAGCGCCGCAACCCCAGAGTTGGCCGCGACTGGACCTAATGGTCAGGGGTCCCTTTACCTTTTACACCCTCCAACCACATCGCACGGAACAAACATTGCTTGAGCCACGTTGCCCGCGGACGGCAGCAAAAGTGGTCCCTGCGAGACTGGCGGAGGCGCCAACAAGCGCTCTCTGCAAAGGATCATTAATTTTGCTTGGTGGCTGTTCAGAAACCTTCCTTTGGGGCTCGTTCATTATCAGCGACAGACTCTGACAGGCTCTGGGAGAGCGCTGGAGCTGCTTCGGCGCTGTTATAATTCTATCAGCTGAATTATGACAGTAAATATCTCCCCGTGGGAAGGAGAGGCAGGGAGGGGGGGGGGGGGAGGAACAGGGATCGATCCAACAGGAGTCTTGAAGAGTGACCAGTGGGGTTGTTTTTCCAAGATGTTGCAGCCAGAAGGTGTTTTTGGGAGGAAGCTTCTTCTGCCTGCGGACTGTCTGGCCAGAGTGGTGCCTGCTCTGGTTATCTCCTGCTTGGACTACTGCCATGCGCTCTCTGTGGGGCTGCCTTTGAAGGTAACCCCGAAACTGCAACTAATCCAGAATGCGGCAGCTAGACTGGTGACTGGGAGCGGCCGCCGAGACCACATAACCCTGATCCTGAAAGACCTACATTGGCTCCCAGGACGTTTCCAAGCTCAATTCAAAGTGTTGGTGCTGACCTTGAAAGCCCTAAATGGCCCAGTAGACCTGAAGGAGCGTCTCCACCCCCCCAGTCCATCCCGGATACTGAGGTCCAGCTCCAAGGGTCTTCTGGCAGTTCCCTCCCTGCGAGAAGTGAGGTTGCGGGGATCCAGGCAGAGGGCCTTCTCGGTGGTGGTGCCCGCCCTGTGGAACGCCCTCTTGTCAGATGTCAAGGAAAGAAACCACTATCTGACTTTTATAAGATATCTGATGGCAGCCCTGTTTTGGGAAGTTTTTAATGTTTGATGTTTTGTCGTGTTTTTAATATTCTGTTGTGAGCCACCCAGAGTGGCTGGGGAGGCCCAGCCAGATGGGTGGGGTATAAGTAATTTGTTGTTTAGTCGTTTAGTCGTGTCCAACTCTTCGTGACCCCCTGGACCAGATCACGCCAGGCACGCCTGTCTTCCACTGCCTCCCGCAGTTTGGTCAAACTCATGCTGGTAGCTTCGAGAACACTGTCCCACCATCTCATCCTCTGTCGCCCCCTTCTCCTTGTGCCCTCCATCTTTCCCAACATCAGGGTCTTTTCCAGGGAGTCTTCTCTTCTCCTGAGGTGGCCAAAGTCTTGGAGCCTCAGCTTCAGGATCTGTCCTTCCAGTGAGCACTCAGGGCTGATTTCCTTCAGAATGGAGAGGGTTGATCTTCTTGCAGTCCATGGGACTGTAATAAATAATAAGTAATAATAAGTTAATAATAATTGCTGTTGCTCTCAGAACCTGCTTCTGGTTGGCCACTGTAAGAACAGGATGACGGACTACATGCTGGACCACTCCCCAAATTTTGGCCTGATCAGGAAGATAGACTCTTCCAATGTCCTTCTGGTCTCATTGTAGGACTGTCAATCAAAGCCTGAATGGTGCCTTGGAAAGATCTCGGTTTTTTTGAGAAGTAATGATCGGGAGGATGGCGAACCCTCTTCACCTCTTGGTTTCAGACGGTGTTCCCTCCTCTGTCACATGCAAATGTGCACCGAGTATAGAAGTCGCCCACTTACAGGAAGCCCCTTTCGCTCGCTGTGTGATCACAGAGGCGAAGGGGAATCTCCACCCAGTGGAAAATGGAGAGAAAGAAAGAAAACCTGAAATGTTTATTCATTCATATGAAACGGGGGAACCTCACGCCCAGAATAAAACACAAAACCTTAAAAAAACTAGGGCTGCCTTCAGATGTCTTCTGAAAGTTGCCGAGTTATTTATCTCCTTGGCACGGGGGTCGCATAACTCCATCTCCTCCAATGTTTGTCCTGTGAAAATAGGGATGTGGGTGGCACTGTGGGTTAAGCCACAGAGCATAGGACTTGCTGATCAGAAGGTTGGCGGTTCGAATCCCCGCAACAGGGTGAGCTCCCATTGCTCGGTCCCTGCTCCTGCCAACCTAGCAGTTCAAAAGCACGTCAAAGTTCAAGTAGATAAATAGGTACTGCTCCGGCAGGAAGGTAAACGGTGTTTCCGTGCGCTGCTCTGGTTTGCCAGAAGCGGCTTAGTCCTGCTGGCCACATGACCGGGAAGCTGTACGCCGGCTCCTTCAGCCTGTAAAGTGAGAAGAGCGCCAAAACCCCAGAGTCGGCTACGACTGGACCTAATGGTCAGGGGTCCCTTTACCATTTTATTCCATCCCCTCCGACGTTTCTCCCATGAAAATAGGGAGCAGATTTGTGCAGGGAGATGTCGGAAGCTTGGGTCCAAGCCCTGTGGGGCTTACAACAACCCCGCGAGGTAGAGACATACAGTGGTACCTTGGTTCTCAAACACCTTGGTTCTCAAACACTGAAAACCCAGAAGCCAAATGTTTTCCAGAAGCCAAATGTCCAATGCGGCTGTCAGCTATTGTTTCCGGGGTGCCTGGTTTTCCAAACATTTCAGAAGTCAAATGGATTTCCGCAACGGAGTAAGTTTGGCGCTTTTGTTTTTGCTCTTTATTTTGCGTTTTGGAGCCTTTTCCAGGTTAACTCATTTTTGTGCCTGTGTGGAACCCAGTCCAGCTACTGACTGAGTGATTGCGTCCCTGTGGAAATGGATAAAAGGCCCCCATCCAAACAATGACTATCATCAGTGCAGGCAAGAAAAAAAAATTTAATTTTAATTTTCATCATATACAATACTGTCTTATTTATTTTTATAGTACAGTACATTGGTTCTTGCTTTCATTTTATGGATCCATGGTCTCGTTAGCTAGCAAAATTCACGTTCAACTGCTGTTTTAGGTGTTGTTTTTAAAAGTCTGGGACGGATTAATCCGGTTTGCATGACTTTCTATGGCAAAGCAGTGCACCTTGGTTTTGGAACGCTTTGGTTTTGGAACGGAATTTCCGGAACGGATTAAGACTGAGGACCAAGGTACCGCTGTATCCATTGATGACACATGTTTAAAGGCCTGAACAAAGAACGCTTTCACTCAGCTCTTGAACTGCTTCTCCTTTCTGCAAGCTCCCCCCCCCCCCAAGTGAGGTGGCACCCATCGCAAGGAGGGTTACCCACACCTAAATTTAGAGGTGGGAGAAGGCGGTTGGCACTCCTGCCCAACCACCCACCGTTCCCTTGAGCGGCGGTGGAGAAACGAAAAGAGAAGCGACCGGGTTTTGCGTGTGTGTTGGCGGGTGTGTGTGTGTGTGTGTGTGTTTGTGTAACCAGAAAGGGACTCTGCCACCTGCAAGAGACCAACAAACTTTCTACCCATGTGGAACTCTTCTCTTTCCATCTGAGGTTAACCACAGGCTTACCTCTCCAGGGTGCGTCTTCAGCAGAGCTTTTTGAGCCTTTCTCACGGAGGTGGTGCCCGATTTTCGTATAAGCTCAGCAAGCTCTAGCTCAGGGCCCCGCTCTCTTGGGGGCCCCATAAAAATTTTAAAGAGGAAAAAAACAACTGGATTTAAAGGGGGGAAGAAACAATTTCAGCTCCTCAGAGCAAAAAGCAAAGTACAGTGGTACCTCGGGTTATATACGCTTCAGGTTACAGACTCCGCTAACCCAGTTACAGATGGGTAGCCGTGTTGGTCTGCCATAGTCGAAATAAAAAAATTCCTTCCTGTAGCACCTTAAAGACCAACTAAGTTAGTTCTTGGTATAAGCTTTCGTGTGCATGCACACTTCTTCAGATACACAGATACACTTCTTCAGTGTATCTGAAGAAGTGTGCATGCACACGAAAGCTTATACCAAGAACTAACTTAGTTGGTCTTTAAGGTGCTACAGGAAGGAATTTTTTTATTTCCGCTAACCCAGAAATAGTAGAATCATAGAATCATAGAGTTGGAAGAGACCACAAGGGCCATCGAGTCCAACCGCCTGCCAAGCAGGAAACGCCATCAGAGCACTCCTGACATATGGTTGTCAAGCCTCTGCTTAAAGACCTCCAAAGAAGGAGACTCCACCACACTCCTTGGCAGCAAATTCCACTGTCAAACAGCTCTTACTGTCAGGAAGTTCTTCCTAATGTTTAGGTGGAATCTTCTTTCTTGTAGTCTGGATCCATTGCTCCGTGTCCGCTTCTCTGGAGCAGCAGAAAACAACCTTTCTCCCTCCTCTATGTGACATCCTTCTATATATTTGAACATGGCTATCATATCACCCCTTAACCTCCTCTTCTGCAGGCTAAACAGTACCTCGGTTAAGAACTTTGCTTCAGGATGAGAACAGAAATTGTGCTCTGGCCGTGTGGCAGCAGCTGGAGGCCCCATTAGCAAAAGTGGTGCTTCAGGTTAAGAACAGTCTCAGGTTAAGAACGAACATCCAGAACGAATTAAGTACTTAACCCGAGGTACCACTGTATAAATGAAAGGAATGAAACAAAAACATACTGTGTGCGTCTTTCCAACCTGATTCAACGGAAGTGATCCAAATATCCATGCCTTTCAGGCAGCGGTGACTGTGTTTTCCATAGCCATAGGGACTAGCAACTTGAGTCCCGCCTCCTCTTGCAAAAAGTTTAAACCAAACAAGCTATGGCTTAGGGCCCCGCTCTCTTGGGGGCCCCCCCAAAAAAATGTAAAGGAAAAGAAACACCGGATGTACATTTCCAAAATATAAGATAAAAAGCAAATAAAATAAAACCTGCATACAGCAGCAGTGTTTTGTGTTGTGTAGGCTCCTAGGATGTAAGTCATGGGCCCCGCCTGCTCCCTAAAATATCACCGGTTTGCTCCTTTCTAATATATAGGGTGCTGATATTCTGCATGGACTGGTTGTACGGCAACATGTGCAAATGGTTTGAGATACCTGTTAGGTCCATCAATTCCCATATAGCATATATTCAACACACAAAAAACAGCGACAATTTGTTGTTGAACAAAGGACAGCTGGACATAGAAAGGGCCTCATCAAACCTAAATCCGGCTCTGATTTTGGGCATGGTTTGTGGCACAATCTGGACAAGAATAGCCTAACTCCTGTTGTCTATACTCTGGTAGGTTAGATTCCTGTAACGCGTTCTACATAGGGCTGCCTCTGAAGACGGTTCGGAAACTTCAGCCGGTGCAGAATTCGATGGCCAGGTTGCTCACCGGACGGCAAGACAGTTTGAGGATATTGCACCAATCCTGGTTCGACTGCACTGGCTACCAATTAGTTTCCGGGCCCAATTCAAAGTGCTGGTTTTGACCTATAAAGCCTTAAATGGCTCAGGACCGCAATTCCTCAAGGACCGCCTCTTCCCATATGAACCTAACCAGATCATCTTCTGAGGCCCTCCTTCGTGTGCCTACTCCTTGAGAGGTCCGGAGGGCGGCAACACGAGAGCGGGGCCTTCTCTGCAGTGGCTCCCCGTTTGTGGGAATGCTCTCCCCAGGGAAGTTCGCCTGGTGCCTTCATTGCACACCTTTAGGCACCTGGCAAAGATGTTCCTTTGGAACCAGGCCCTTTGCTTGACCTGACTGACATCCTATATAAAACGTGGCTCTTTTTTGGTGTGTGTGTTTGTGTGTTATTGGGTTACTGTTCTTATTTTGATTTTATACATCACAAACTTTTCTGTGAAGCGCTCTGAGACCTCCGGGTATAGGGCAGCATATAAATAGACAGCATCTTAAAAAGCAGAGACATCACCTTGCTGACAAAGGTCCATATAGTTCAAGCCATGGTTTTCCCAGTAGTGATGTATGGAAGTGAGAGCTGGACCATCAAGAAGGCTGATCGCCGAAGAATGGATGCTTTTGAATTCTGGTGCTGGAGGAGACTCTTGAGAGTCCCATGGACTGCAAGAAGATCCAACCTCTCCATTCTGAAGGAAACCAGCCCTGAGGGCTCACTGGAAGGACAGATCCTGAAGCTGAGGCTCCAAGACTGTGGCCACCTCTTGAGAAGAGAAGACTCCCTGGAAAAGACCCTGATGTTGGGAAAGATGGAGGGCACAAGGAGAAGGGGACGACGGAGGACGAGATGGTGGGACAGTGTTCTCGAAGCTACCGGCATGAGTTTGACCAAACTGCGGGAGGCAGTGGAAGACAGGAGTGCCTGGCATGCTCTGGTCCAGGGGGTCACGAAGAGGCGGACACGACTAAACGACTCAACAACAACAAATAAATTTGATAAATAAATTCCATGCATGGAAAAGTCTTTGCTTTGGTGCCAGTGACAGCTTCGCATGGGGTTCCAGTGCGAATCCTGCCTTGGCTGCCAAAGACCTGGGAAGATGGAAGGAATCTCGCCTGCTCCATCTCTCCATCCGAAGACAGAACCAACCAGGGTGATTTTCCTGCTCTCTCTCTCTTCGGCAAACCTTTCCACCTCTGTTGGCAACAGCTGCAAGACTTATGGAGTCCCTCTTTCTCCCTCCCTCATCACACATTGTTCCCTTCCATTCTTCCCCTGTTTCTCCCTCTCTCCCAAGTGTGATTTCCTCATCCTTCTCCCTTTCCCACCGGCCACCCTTCCCCCTAGAACAGAGGCAAACGCAGCCCTCACCAAAGAGTTGTCTCCCTTTCTGGCTGACGTAGGGAAAAAAACAGCTAGCTGAAGATGTGAGGTAGCAGCTGCGAAGTGGCACAGAGCCAACACCTCGTTCATTCTGAGCAAGACTTTGTCTTTCGGGAGAAAAAAGAGGGAGACGGAGGAAGAGAGAGGATGAAGGCCAACTGAAGGATCTCCGATCGCCAGCTAGGTGTCTTCTCAGGCTGAGGTTTCTGGTCCGCCTTGATGCAGGGCCCATATTGCATACCCTCCAACGTTTCTCCCGTGAAAATAGAGACGTCCTATTCCATTCTCTTTAGAGAAGCCGTTCCAGTTTCTGATTTTATCCCAGAATGTCCCGCTTTTCATTAGGACGTCCCTATTTTCAGGGGAGAAACGTTGGAGGGGATGGAATAGGACGTCCCTATTTTCAGGGGAGAAACGTTGGAAGGGATGGAATAGGACGTCCCTATTTTCAGGGGAGAAACGTTGGAGGGGATGGAATAGGACGTCCCTATTTTCAGGGGAGAAACATTGGAGGGGATGGAATAGGACGTCCCTATTTTCAGGGGAGAAACGTTGGAGGGGATGGAATAGGGCGTCCCTATTTTCAGGGGAGAAACGTTGGAGTGGATGGAATAGGATGTCCCTATTTTCAGGGGAGAAACGTTGGAGGGGATGGAATAGGACGTCCCCATTTTCATCAGAGAAATGTTGGAGAGGATGAAACACAACACAACAACCCCTCCTTCTTTATCCAGGGAAGCAATACGTTTTACCCCACTTCAAAGTTATATCCCACATTGAAGGAGTTTGCTGCACAGAACTGGAGAGCAGTATGGCATTGCAAAAGGGGCAAAGGGCAAGGGGAAGCCCTGAAGGGCCTGGTGAGAATCACCTGGCAGGAAAGATTTGGCCCAGAGGGTGGAGGTTCCCACCCCCTCCATCCCACAACTGGGTTGGGGAAACCCACACAGCCTTCCAAATTAGCATGTAGAGTCTCTGGGGTGCCACCAGCTCCCCCTTCCTCTTTCTAAGCAGGGCTTCCAGAACTGCGTCATCCTCAGAAGAGAAATTGTCACAGAGGAAGGTGAAACACTTCTCTGATAGCAACGGTGTGTGTAAGGGACAAGGCAGGGTCTTTGTCCCTAGCAAACAGGTCCTGCCTGAGAGGTATAGGCACTTGATATGCAGACATTGAAAGTCCTGCAAGTAGGGTGTTATATGCTGGCGGTGATTCCCCACCACCAACGTTATCATTATGGAATGGGACGTCCCCATTTTCGTCAGAGAAGTGTCGGATGTGTGAGACAGATTGATTGACGAGGAAGGAGATAGATGGTAGATAAGGAGGAAGAAGACAGAAGAGGAAGATGGATACAGATCGATGGATAGGTGCTAACTCCCTGGGTGCCAGAGCCCCCACAAAATTCTGCATGGAGGGGCCAGGCACCCACAAATTTTGGTGCACACCTCTTCTTCTTCTTCTCCTCCTCCTCCTCCTTCCTCCTTCTTTCTTCTTCTTCTTCCTCTTCCTCCTCTTCTGCGATCCCTCGTAGCCAAGTAAGATTGTCTTCCATAAACACGGTTTTAACAGTGAGTACGTAAATGACAGTGGAGGCCAATTCTGGATCCACACGTCCTTCCACAGTGGGGACATTGGTTTCTGGGTGGGAGTTGATCCTGGTGAGGGTTTGCCAAGCGTGTCTTCCTCTTAGCACGTTTCTCCATTGTGTCCTGAGTTCAAGCGTCTTCAAAGCCCACGACATGTTTGTTAAAGGCTGTTCTCCAACTGGAGCGCTCGCAGGCAAGCGTTTCCCAGTTGTCAGTGTTAATACTACATTTTTAAATATGCCTGTTGTGATTGAAAATTATTTTGAAATAATTTAAAGAAGAGACTACAGGAGACTCTTGAAAGTCCCATGGACTGCAAGAAGATCAAACCTCTCCATTCCTAAGGAAATCAGCCCTGAGTGCTCACTGGAAGGACAGATCCTGAAGCTGAGGCTCCAATACTTTGGCCACCTCATGACAAGAGAAGACTCCCTGGGAAAGATCCTGATGTTGGGGAAGATGGAGGGCACAAGGAGAAGGGGACAACAGAGGACCAGATGGTGGGACAGTGTTCTCGAAGAGACCAACATGAGTGTGACCAAACTGCGGGAGGCAGTGGAAGACAGGAGTGCCTGGCGTGCTCCGGTCCAGGGGGTCACGAAGAGGCGGACACGACTAAATGACTAAACAACAAATACAGTGGTAGCTCGGGTCACATATGCTTCAGGTTACAGATTCCGCTAACCCAGAAATATTACCTCGGGTTAAGAACTTTGCTTCAGGATGAGAACATAAATCACGTAGCGGCAGCAGGAGGCCCCATTAGCTAAAGTGGTGCTTCAGGTTAAGAACAGTTAAGAACGGATGTCCGGAATGAATTAAGTACTTAACCCGAGGTACCACTGTACTACATTTTTAAAGATTTGCCTTGATACAGTCTTTAAACCACTTTTGTTGACCACCAGAATTACGCTTTCCATTCTTAAGTTTGGAATAGAGGAGATGCTTCGGAAGACGACCATTGGGCATCCGCACAACAGAACCCCGGGCACCCACGGTCGCTGGTCAGAGCTGGCACTCCTGATAAGACAGACAGATAGATGGGCCAAGGTGTGGAGAAATTAAGAGACACGACGAAGGACTACTGCAATGCGCTCTCCGTGGGGCTACCTTTGAAGGTGACCCGGAAACTACAACTAATCCAGAATGCGGCAGCTAGACTGGGGACTGGGAGCGGCCGCCGAGACCACATAAGACCAGTCTTGAAAGACTTACATTGGCTCCCAGGACGTTTCTGAGCACAATTCAAAGTGTTGGTGCTGACCTTGAAAGCCCTAAACGGCCCAGTAGACCTGAAGGAGCATCTCCACCCCCATCGTTCTACCCAGACACTGAGGTCCAGCTCCTTCTGGCGGTTCCCTCACTGCGAGAAGCCAAGTTACAGGGAACCAGGCAGAGGGCCTTCTCGGTGGTGGCACCCTCCCTGTGGAATGCCCTCCCACCAGATGTCAAAGAGATTAACAACTACCAGACGTTTAGAAGACATCTGAAGGGAGCCCTGTTCAGGGAAGCTTTTAATGTTTGATGTATTACAGTATTTTAATATTTTTTTGGAAGCCGCCCAGAGTGGCTGGGGAAGCCCAGCCAGATGGGCGGGGTATAAATAATAAATTATTATTATTATTATTATTGTTGTTATTATTATTAGACGGGTACAATAAGAGAGAATAGCGGATGGATTTGGAGAGGTCTGTCTTAAGACTGTGCGGAAGCGCTCACGGTTTCTCTCTCTCTCTCTCTCTCTCTCTCTCTCTCTCTCTCTCTCTCACACACACACACACAGAGAGACACACACACAGTCTCTTGCACCTGTCATCTTTCTCCCCCCTCCCCACAACCACAGCTGCTCCACCATAGGCAGCCCCACAAGTTCCTATTTCCCCCACCCATTGTAAAAACCGAACCGTTTCGCTCTCAGAGGAAGAGTCGGGCATGTGTATATTCTGCAATGCGTCCGTTCCCCCCAAACATTACGCTTCCTTGGGGTCCAGCCTCGCCCCCCACCCACAACCTTCTTTCTTCTGTTCATCGACTCGCCCCCGCCCTTTCCTCCGCCACCTCGTGGACCCCCCCCTTTCTCCCTGGGCTGTGAGCACGGGCGAAATCTCTCGCCCATCTCCCAGCAAAGGAACCCATAACTTGATATGTCCAGGCAGCTGCCTTGCATGTGCCAGACAGAAGATTGATGGCTGGGTGGCGAGGGTGGAGGGGTGGGGGCAGGGCAGGGGATTTGGGGGGCGGGGGAAGGGCTGCGGCTTGGGGATGGACACACAAGACCCCCAAGCATTTCCAGGTGTTGTTGTTTAGTCATGTAGTCGTGTCCGCCTCTTCGTGACCCCCTGGACCAGAGCACGCCAGGCCCTCCTGTCTTCCACTGCCTCCCGCAGTTTGGTCAAACTCATGCTGGTCACTTCGAGAACACTGTCCCACCATCTGGTCCTCTGTCGTCCCCTTCTCCTTGCGCCCTCCATCTTTCCCAGCATCAGGGTCTTTTCCAGGGAGTCTTCTCTTCTCCTGAGGTGGCCAAAGTCTTGGAGCCTCAGCTTCAGGATCTGTCCTTCCAGGGAGCACTCAGGGCTGATTTCCTTCAGAATGGAGAAGTTAGATCTTCTTGCAGTCCATGGGACTTTCAAGAGTCTCCTCCAGCACCAGAATTCAAAAGCACCCATTCTTCGGCGATCAGCCTTCTTGATGGTCCAGCTCTCACTTCTATACATCACTACTGGATTTCCAGGTAGGTCTGTCCAAAACCTGAGAGAGACACCACTGGCCAATGTAGACAACACTGAACTTGATGTACCAGCGATCTGACTTGGTATAATAAGGCCACTTCCTAGATTCCGATGTGGACCAGCCCATTTATTCAAAACCATGAGGAATAGGATCTTGCATTCTTTCCAGGAGAAGGACCGGGGCCTGGTTCTTGGGTCCCTGCAGGAGGCTGCAAGTTAAGTTCCTGGCATCTCCTGGTACAGATGTTGATCGTAATCATGGTGATTCCCCCTCTCTCAGGAGAGAATGCCTCTTCTGGGGAAAAAAAGATGCATTCCTCCATCTCTAGCATGCAGTTAGAAAATGCTGCTTCACCTACCAGGAATGGGAGAAAACATCTGCAGCCCTCCAGATGTTGCCAAACCCCAACTCACAGAATATCTGACCACGCGGCAGCTAGACTGGGGACTGGGAGCGGCCACCAGGACCATATAACACCGGTCCTGAAAGACCTACATTGGCTCCCAGGACGTTTCCAAGCACAATTCAAAGTGTTGGTGCTGACCTTGAAAGCCCTAAATGGCCCAGTAGACCTGAAGGAGCGTCTCCACCCCCATCATTCAGGCCGGACACCTGGGTCCATCTCCTGAGGGCCTTCTGGCGGTTCCCTTGCTGCGAGAAGCCAAGTTACAGGGAACCAGGCAGAGGGCCTTCTTGGTAGTGGCACCCTTCCTGTGGAATGCCCTCGAGGAGATAAACAACTACCTGACTTTTAGAAGACGTCTGAAGGCAGCCCTCTTTAGGGAAGTTTTCAACGTTTGATGTTTTGTTTTTAACATTCTGTTGGGAGCCGCCCAGAGTGGCTGGGGAGATCATCACACATTTTACATTTAAGGGCCATGTGAGCTAAAGTTTCCACCAGGTGGGCATCGCAGATGGGCCGATCCCATCTCCTTCTGCCGAACCCACAAACCTACCCCAAAGGAGGTTATAGAAGGGTCAGAATCCAACCTAGCCATCGAAAAGGCCCTTCTTTCTTGCAGATTGAATAGAAATTGCAAATAATGAAGATTGAATCGACTCATGGAAGCTGGAAGGGAACGCAAGGGTCGAAGGGGGCAGATTCTCCGCCCTGGGGTGTTTCTCAACAGAGGTGGGGTGGGTTCTCGGGTCATGACCCCTGTGTTGGAGGGGGTTGGTCTAGATGACCGCATGGGGTCCCTTCCCCACTCGACACTCCTGCAGTTCTAATCGCCGCACAAGAGGCCTCGCCGTGTGCAGCCTCACAACATTCTCCACGTGTGGTGATTTCCAATGTTCTGAGCTCGTGACGGTGGTGTGGTTTTTTCGGGGGGGGGGGAAGGGAAAGAGAAGAAGACGAGAAAGCTCTTTTATTCTCGCCCCACATCGCCGCACGTACTTCGCACCTGAGCAGAGAGGCAAGCTGTTCCTCTTAGGTTGTCCCTCCCTGGGAACGACACCCCCCCAAATAAAAGCGGGCGTCGAGGGCACCCCATCCCCATCCCCGAATATAAAGCTGCCATCACTGTGCCTGCCTGCCTTTCCCTCCCTGACAATAGAATTCATTATGATGGAAATATCCTCCAGAGGACTGCAGCTTAATTACCTCCTCATTTGCATTTTTGCATATTAATGACTGCAGTGCTGCTAATTTTTTTTTTTTTTTTTTGCTGCAGTGTTTTTCCAAGACGAAGACGGAGTGGAGTTCTTTGCGGGGTCCTTGTCTTCGAACGTCCTCCATTTTCTTCTCTCTTTGCAGATGGCGGCAATTTGGCCACTGCCCCCCCCCCAGGACGAAAAAGCCTAGAAAAAGGGGTGCCCTGAGCACTCCATGAGGATCTCTCTTAAATTCTGCGGGTTCAAGTGAAGACGCCAATCTCCTTGGCGGCTGCAAAACGTTTTGGCTTTATTTCCCATCAACACTGCCCCCCCCCCGCCTGTGACCTTTGCACCCCAGTACCGCTGTCCCCAAACCTCCTTCTTTTCTTCAGCAAATTTGCCCCTACCTTCCGGCTGACTTTTATGCCTGCAGCTCCCAGAGTCCCACAAACCTCCTCCTCCCTCAGACAAAGATGCCGTATCAATAATTTTAGGAATAATAATTTATTACTTAGACCCCGCCCATCCGGCTGGGTTTCCCCAGCCACTCTGGGCAGCACCCAACAGAAGATTAAAAACACGATAAAACATCAAACATTAAAAAAACTTCCCTAAACAGGGCTGCCTTCAATATGTCTTCTAAAAGTCAAGTAGTTGTTTATTTCCTTGACATCTGGCGGGAGGGCGCCACCACCGAGAAGGCCCTCTGCCTGGTTCCCTGTAACCTCACTAGGTCAGGCTGAGAGGCAGCGACTGGCCCAAAGTCACAGCCAGTGAGCTTTAGGGCCAAGGGGAGATTTGAACCCGGGTCTCTCAGTTCCCAGTAGGACGCTCTCTAACCCCTAAACCATACTGGCTCTCTGATTTTCCCATCAGTCACTTTGGGCGGCTTCCAGTAGATGTAAAAACAGAATAAAACTTCAAACATTAAAAGCTTCCCTAAACAGGGCTGCCTTCAGATGTCTTCAAAAAGTCAGATAGTTCATTTCCTTGACATCTGGTGGGAGGGCGTTCCACAGGGCAGGTGCCACCACCGAGAAGGCGCTCTGCCTGGTTCCCTGCAACCTCGCTTCTCGCAGGGAGGGGACCGCCAGAAGGCCCTTGGGAGAGGGACCCAGGTGTCCGGGCTGGAGACGCTCCTTCAGGGAAACTGGGCCGAGCCGCACGTTGGGTAGAAGATTCCTGCATTGCACGGGGTTGGAATAGATGACCACTGGGGTCCCTTCTGAATCGACGGCTTTGTGGTTCTGTGATTACGGGCTGGACAGCTGCTGGAACCAGTCTTGTTGCTCCGGAGAGTTTTGTGACACCGGCAGGTCTCTGAGACCAGTGGCGGCAAATTGCGGAAAGGGCCAACCGCAGGGTGAGAAAGGAGTCTCCGCGTCCTTGCTATCGGTCTCCATTGTTTGGCAAGCGGCTTTTTCGGCTGGTATGTCACAATCCATTACTTCCGCCTGAGGGAGCCCAACCGCAGCCTGCGGCCAAGGCAGAGCCTTTAACTGAGTTTGACACCAGCCCAGATAAAGTTCATGGTGGCAAGGGGCGTTTTTGGGTGTGTGTAGGGGGAATACACAGGGACGCGGGTGGCGCTGTGGGTTAAACCACAGAACCTAGGACTTGCCGATCAGAAGGTTGGTGGTTCGAATCCCCACAATGACGGGGTGAGCTCCCGTTGCTCAGTCCCAGCTCCTGCCAATCTAGCAGTTCGAAAGCACGTCAAAGTGCAAGGAGATAAATAGGTACCGCTCCGGCTGTACGCCGGCTCCCTCGGCCAGTAAAGCGAGATAAGCGCCGCAACCCCAGAGTCGTCTGCGACTGGACCTAATGGTCAGGGGTCCCTTTACCTTTTTAGGGGGTATGCAAACCTAGGCAGCATCTTAAAAAGCAGAGACATCACCTTGCCAACAAAGGTCCGAATACTTCAAGCTCTGGTTTTCCCAGTCGTGATGTATGGAAGTGAGAGCTGGACCATAAAGAAGGCTGATCGCCGAAGAATGGATGCTTTTGAATTCTGGTGCTGGAGGAGACTCTTGAGAGTCCCATGGACTGCAAGAAGATCAAACCTCTCCATTCTGAAGGAATGAGAGTGCTCACTGGAAGGACAGATCCTGAAGCTGAGGCTCCAAGACGTTGGCCACCTCAGGAGAAGAGAAGACTCCCTGGAAAAGACCCTGATGTTGGGAAAGATGGAGGGCGCAAGGAGAAGGGGACGACAGAGGACGAGATGGTGGGACAGTGTTCTCGAAGCTACCAGCATGAGTTTGACCAAACTGCGGGAGGCAGTGGAAGACAGGAGGGCCTGGCGTGCTCTGGTCCATGGGTCACAAAGAGGCGGACACCACTAAACGACTCAACAACAACAGGGGGAATTTGCAGTCAATTTCAGGCCACTGATTGCACCTGACCAGCTTGTTCTCCCCATTCCTCATTTTTCCATTTTCGCCACATCAAGCAGTTGGTCCCTTGCCTTTCCCGCCCCACAGTGATCCATGCGACAGGCACCTCCAGGCTTGACTACTGTAATTCACTCTACGCGGGGCTGCCCTTGAAGCTGTCCCAGAAACTCCAGCGGGTGCAGAATGCTGCAGCGAGTCTCCTCACGGGGTCTCTGCCATGGGAGCATATTCACCCAGTGCTTTTCTAGCTGCACTGGCTCCTGGTGGAGTACAGGATCAGATTTAAGGTGCTGGTCTTGACCTTTAAAGCCCTTCATGGCCTAGGATCCTCGTACCTACGGGACTGCCTCTCCCGGTATGCCCCACGGAGGACCTTAAGGTCCATAAATAGCAACACCCTAGTGGTCCCGGGCCCTAAGGAAGTCAGATTAGCCTCAACCAGAGTCAGAGCCTTTTCAACACTGGCCCCAACTTGGTGGAACGCTCTGCCTCATGAGACCAGCGCCCTGCAGGATCTGATTTCTTTCCGCAGGGCCTGTAAGACAGAGTTGTTCCGCCTGGCCTTTGGCTTGGAGCCAATTTGATTCCCTCCCCCTCTTTCTTTTTTCCTTTCTCCTCCTGTGATGAGGCTGCATTTTAATGTTTTAATGCTGCATTTAACCTTGTTTTTTAAGTTGTATTTCAATCAACTTGTTTTTATTATTGGTTGTTAGCCACCCTGAGCCTGGCCTTGGCTGGGGAGGGCGGGGTATAAATTATTATTATTATTATTTATTATTATTATTATTATTATTACCCCCCCCGGTGATCCCTGGAAACCGTGAAAATAGGGACGTCCTGAGGAAAAGCGGGACATTCTGGGATCAATTCAGAAACTGGGACGGCTTCTGTAAATCCGGGACTGTCCCTGGAAAATAGGGACACTGGGAGGGTCCTAGCCCAAGGGCCGTGTAAAAGGAAGCCAAGGGCCGCAGGTTTCCCATTCCTGTTTGAGCCGATGATTTTTATTCAGAATGTGTATGTTGAGCTACAGGGCTGGGTCTGTCCTTTTTATTGGGGGTGGGGATGGGGGTTGGAGCATCCTTCTGAGCCAAGCAGGACCCCAAGGCGGCCCGGCCCCTGAACCCACCAAACCTGGACCTGAGAGGGCGGCTAGTTTCAGACATTTCCCAGCAAAGAACAAACAGCAAATGATAGGCCCCGTAAACTTACTCTCGCGTTTCAAGAGACAGCCGACAGAGGTTGCAGGAAGCAAGGGAGAATTCCCTGCATGCCAAATCCCAGCTTTTTTTAGGCGGGAACCCCCAAACTCCCTGAAACCCCCCCGCCCTAAAATCCCGCCCCCAGCCTTCAAAGAACTCTTCCCAAATCATCAATTGAGCTCATCATGATAAAGTCTATTGTGCCACCTGCCGGCAGTGGTGCAGAATGACACCCTATTCTTCTTCTTAAAGGTAAAGGTAAAGGGACCCCTGACCATTAGGTCCAGTGGTGGCCGACTCTGGGGTTGCGGTGCTCATCTCGCTTTACTGGCTGAGGGAGCCGGCGTACAGCTTCCGGGTCATGTGGCCAGCAGGACTAAGCCGCTTCTGGCGAACCAGAGCAGCGCACGGAAACGCCGTTTACCTTCCCGCCGGAGCGGTACCTATTTATATACTTGCACTTTGATGTGCTTTCGAACTGCTAGGTTGGCAGGAGCAGGGACCGAGCAATGGGAGCTCACCCTGTCGCGGGGATTCGAACCGCCAACCTTCTGATCAACAAGTCCTAGGCTCTGTGGTTTAACCCACAGCGCCACCCGCGTCCCTATTATTACAGGAAAGGTAAAGGGACCCCTGACCATTAGGTCCAGTCGTGAATGACTCAGGGGTTGCGGCGCTCATCTCGCTTTACTGGCCGAGGGAGCCAGTGTACAGCTTCCGGGTCATGTGGCCAGCAGGACTAAGCCGCTTCTGGCGAACCAGAGCAGCGCACGGAAACGCCGTTTACCTTCCCGCCAGAGCGGTACCTATTTATATACTTGCACTTTGATGTGCTTTCGAACTGCTAGGTTGGCAGGAGCAGGGACCGAGCAACAGGAGCTCACCCCATTGTGGGGATTCGAACCACCGACCTTCTGATCGGCAAGTCCTAGGCTCTGTGGTTTAACCCACAGCGCCACCTGCGTCCCTATTATTACAGTAGCCTACACTAAAAAAAGGTTGGTTTGCCACAAATCCAACTCAATGGTGTAATGTTGGAAAATGTTGATGGCTTCTCCTACCTGGGCAGTTCTCTTACCACAAGGGCTGACATGGATCGCCTGAGCTCTGCGAGTGCGGCTTTCTCCCGATTGAAGCGCAGAGTGTTTGAGGACCAGGACATCTGCAGGGAAACAAAAATGCTTGTGACATAAACGGATTTACAGTACAGTGGTACCTCGGGTTACATACACTTCAGGTTACAGACTCTGCTCACCCAGAAATAGTACCTCGGGTTAAGAACTTTGCTTCAGGATGAGAAGATAAATTGTGCAGTGGTGGTGTGGCAGCAGCGGGAGGCCCCATTAGCTAAAGTAGTGCTTCAGGTTAAGAACAGTTTCAGGTTAAGAACAGACCTCCGGAACGAATTAAGTACTTAACCCGAGGTACCACTGTACTTTTGTCCTTTTCACTTGTTTACAAAGCTCTTGTACTACCAACCTTACTGTATGCTTGTGAAACATGAGCCACTTATAAACGCCATCTCCAACTCCTCAAAAGATTCCATCAACGGTGTCTCCGAAAACTTTTACACATCACCTGGGAAGACAGGCGAACTAATATCAGTGTACTGGAAGAAGCAAAGATCGCCAGTGTCAAAGCGATGATTCTTCAACATCAACTTCGTTGGACTGTCCATGTTGTGTGGATGCCTGATTATCGTCTTCCAAAGCGACTACTCTATTCCGAACTGAAAAATGGAAAGCGTAATGCTGGTGGTCAACAAAAGAAGTTTTAAGACTCTCTCAAGGCAAATCTAAAAAAATGTAGTATAAACACCGACAACTGGGAAACACTGGCCTGCGAGCGCTCCAGTATTGTGAGAGTATTGTAGATGATAAAAATTTAAAACAAAACAAAAACTTACCTGCACTGAGGATAGTCATTGTTTGGATGGGGGGGGGGGGTTTAATCCAACATTTCTCCTATGAAAATAGGGACATCCTATTCCATCCCCTCCAACGTTTCTCCCGTGAAAATAGGGATGTCCTAAAGAAAAGTCCTAAAGGATGTCATAGAGAAAAGTGATGACAAACCTAGACAGCATCTTAAAAAGCAGAGACATCACCTTGCCGACAAAGGTCCATATAGTTCAAGCTCTGGTTTTCCCAGTAGTGATGTACAGAAGTGAGAGCTGGACCATCAAGAAGGCTGATCGCCGAAGAATGGATGCTTTTGAATTCTGGTGCTGGAGGAGACTCTTAAGAGTCCCATGGACTGCAAGAAGATCAAACTTCTCCATTCGGAAGGAAATCAGCCCTGAGTGTTCACTGGAAGGACAGATCCTGAAGCTGAGGCTCCAAGACTTTGGCCACCTCAGGAGAAGAGAAGACTCCCTGGGAAAGACCCTGATGTTGGGAAAGATGGAGGCACAAGGAGAAGGGGATGACAGAGGACGAGATGGTGGGACAGTGTTCTCGAAGCTACGAACATGAGTTTGACTAAACTGCGGGAGGCAGTGGAAGACAGGAGGGCCTGGCATGCTCTGGTCCAGGGGGTCACCAAGAGTCGGACACGACTAAAGGATAAAACAACAAAAAAAGTGGGACATTGCAGGATCAAATCAGAAACTGGGACGGCTTTTGTAAATCCGGGACCGTCCCTGGAAAATAGGGTCACTTGGAGGGTCTGCAAACTTGGATGGCTTTAACAGAGAATGGGACAAATTGTTGTTGGAGGAGAAGGCTCTCAATGGAGGTTGTACTCTGCTTCTGTGGTTGGAATCATAGATTCTTTGAAAGGGAGCCGAGGGTCATCCAGACCAACCCCGTTTAATGCAAGAATCTCAGCTAGAGCATCCCTGACAATTGGATCTGTCCACTCCTCTCTTAAAGCCATTCAGGTGATTGGCTCCTGTGGCAGCGAGTTCTGTAGTTCAACCAAGCGCTTCATGAAGAAGGAATTTCTTGTATCCGTCCCAAACCCAGGGCCGGATTTCGGTTTGATGAGGCCCTCAGCTCCTGAAGGTAATGGGGTCCTTTCTATGTCCAGCTGTCCTTTGTCAACAACAAATTGTTGCTGTTTTTTTTTGGGTTGAATATATGCTATATGGTCATTTATGGACCTCATAGGTTTCTCATACCATTTGCACATCACAAAATATGTATTTTATCAAAGTCACTGTTGAACTGAAATACAATTAAAGGTAAAGGTAAAGGGACCCCTGACTGTTAGGTCCAGTTGTGGCCAACTCTGGGGTTGTGGAGCTCATCTCACTTTACTGGACGAGGGAGCCAGCGTACAGCTTCCGGGTCATGTAGCCAGCATGACTAAGCCGCTTCTGGCAAACCAGAGCACGGAAACACCGTTCACCTTCCCGCCGGAGTGGTACCTATTTATCTACTTGCATTTTGAGGTGCTTTTGAACTGCTAGGTTGGCAGGAGCAGGGACCGAGCAACGGGAGCTCAGCCCGTTGCGGGGATTCGAACCGCCAACCTTCTGATCAGCAAGTCCTAGGCTCTGTGGTTTAACCCACAGCGCCAGCCGCGTCCGAAATACAATAAATAATTGTATTGTATACTAATATTGAAATAATTATTAAGCCCTAACTTAAAATGATTTTTTTATTCATAACAAACACATTGGCATTTGGCAAGAACAAAAGTTCCTTTAGAAACACAATTGGGAAAAACGCATAACCCAGTCTCTAGAAACTTGCTGTCACATGAAATAATAATAGGTGTTAATATATGATGCAAAGTACTAATAATGATAAACAGCAGAATGTAGGCACCCTATATATAGAAAGGAGCAAACCAGTGATATTTTAGGGAGCAGGCGGGGCCCATGACTTACCGTATTTTTCGCTCTATAAGACTCACCAGACCACAAGACGCACCTAGTTTTTGGAGGAGAAAAAAAAGAAAAAAAATATTCTGAATCCCAGAAGCCAGAACAGCAAGAGGGATCGCTGCGCAGTGAAAGCAGCAATCCCTCTTGCTGTTCTGGCTTCTGGGATAGCTGCGCAGCCTGCATTCGCTCCATAAGACGCACACACATTTCCCCTTACTTTTTAGGAGGGAAAAAGTGAGTCTTATAGAGCAAAAAATACGGTACATCCTAGGAGCCTACACAACACAAAACACTGTTGCTGTATGTAAGTTTTATTTTATTTGTTTTTTATCTTATATTTTGGAAATGTACATCCAGTTGTTTTTTCCCCTTTAAATTTTGTTGGGGGTCCCCAAGAGAGTGGAGCCCTAAGCTAGAACTTGTTGAGCTTATACGTAAATCCGGCACTGGTCCCAAACCTTTCAACGTTCACCTTCCTTCGATGTCTGAAAGTCCCAGTGTTAGGAAAGAGGGTGCAATGCAACGATTTGCCGCTAAAGGGCGGCAGATGCCCAGAAAATAAAACTGCATAATAAGTCGAAGCGTTGGCTCTGGCCAAATTGTTCTCATAGTTGTTGTTGTTGTTTAGTCATTTAGTTTGTCCACCTCTTCGTGACCCCCTGGACCAGAGCACGCCAGGCCCTCCTGTCTTCCACTGCCTCCCACAGTTTGGTCAAACTCATGCTGGCAGCTTTGAGAACACTGTCCCACCATCTCGTCCTCTGTCGTCCCCTTCTCCTTGTGCCCTCCATCTTTCCCAGCATCAGGGTCTTTTCCAGGGAGTCTTCTCTTCTCATGAGGTGGCCAAAGTCTTGGAGCCTCAGCTTCAGGATCTGTCCTTCCAGTGAGCACTCAGGGCTGATTTCCTTCAGAATGGAGAGGTTTGATCTTCTTGCAGTCCATGGGACTCTCCAGAGTCTCCTCCAGCACCAGAATTCAAAAGCATAAATTCTTCCCAGAGTTCTCAGAGTAGACTCCCTGAAATGCGTTTGCATTAGGGGATGTCCTGAAGTAGAGGACCTTATGTATTATATCTTGCGCTGCCCCTTATATAATGAAGCAAGATAACGATTTTTAGCACCTATAATGACAAGGTCCCCTGGCCAGAACCCCTCTGACGTGATTTTATATCTCCTCGCAGACACAGATAAGTATGTGACCTGGCGTGTAGCACTCTTTGCAACTGCCGCTAGGAAAATTAGAGCAAATTATATAGCCAAGATAGCCATCAACTGTAAAGGAGGTGAATTTTTTTGACCCTAAGCTATATTCTATCTTTATCACCAAACTCCGAATATAATTGCACATTGTATTAATTAACATTAGGAATTAAAGAACCTTTTAATGAGGGTGAAAGAGGAGAGCGCAAAATATGCTCTGAAGCTCAGCATCAAAAAAACGAAGATCATGGCCACTGATCCCATCACCTCTTGGCAAATAGAAAGGGAAGAAATGGAGGCAGTGAGAGATTTTACTTTCTTGGGCTCCATGATCACTGCAGATGGTGACAGCAGTCACGAAATTAAAAGACGCCTGCTTCTTGTGAGAAAAGCAATGACAAACCTAAAAGCAGAGACATCACCTTGCCAACAAAGGTCCGTATAGTTAAAGCTATTTCTGGGTTAGCGGAGTCTGTAACCTGAAGCATATGTAACCCGAGGTACCACTGCACACAGATTTATTAGTTGATAACCTGGTAGATAGATAATGTAACGGCATGTATAATTTTATAACATGCAGAGAGTAATATGTGCTGAGTCCCTGTCTTCCTCCATCTCTCTCTTTCTCTTTCTCTTTCTCTTTCTCTCTTTCTTTTTTCTGCTCATCCTCATCCTAACCCCCTCCATGTGGCACTGGGACTCGCGCCCACAAACTCCAGCTGCCTCGCCGCCTCGTAAATGATCTCCTCCAACCCCCCTCCCAACATCCAATTTCCGAAACGGTGACGTCCTAAACGGAAAGGTCGCGGCGAGGAGGGGAGAAGATCAAGCTGAAAGGTTGAGAGGTCAGAGGTGGCAGCCCAGGGTTCACCAGATGCCAGCAAATCGTTTAAAGTGGGTGGGCAAGGAACAACGTCTGAGTCTCTGGGCTCATCCGTACGGTCTTCGAAGGTGGGGTGGAAGCATCCCATAATTCGAGCCGTCCTCCCTAATTCCCCCAGACCTTGTTCTCCTCCAAATGGCCACTGCTGCACATTTTCCCCTCCCTTGAAGTGGATTCCCTCCAACTTTCAGAGCAGGGTTAGGGTAGCAGGAAGGAGAGGCAGCGGTTGTGCAGTGGTTAGAGTGCCGGATTTGGGCTACGGAAAGCCACACTCATCCCATGATGCCCACTGAGTGTGGCCTTGGAAGCTGGCCACTGCCTCTCTAGGTGGTTTGGGGGATTAAACGAGGCAGGGGATAATAATAATAATAATAATAATAATAATAATAATAATAATAATATATTATTTATACCCCGCCCATCTGGCCAGGCCTCCCCAGCTACTCTGGGCGGCTCCCAACAGGATATTAAAAACACAGTAAGACAGCAAACATTAAAAACTTCCCAAAACAGGGATCACGCTAAGGGTGGCCAAATTCTGTGTGACTGCCATAAAACTTAGGGAACAAGCTGTGCTACCATAATGACTAAGGCCATAAATGACAATTTTAGGTTATATTTTAGTGATTAAGATTTAACTTATATATATTTTTAACTGCTGCTATAGAGCCTAGGGCTTGCCGATCAGAAGGTCGGCGGTTTGAATCCCCGCGACAGGGTGAGCTCCCGTCAGTGGCGTAGCGAGGGGGTGCAGGGGGGGCCGGCCGCAACATCTGGGGGTTAGGGTTAGGGGGCGCAAATCCATGGGTTAGGGGGCACAAATTACTTGCCTTGCCCTGGGTGCTGACAACCCACGCTACGCCACTGGCTCCCGTTGCTCAGTCCCTGCTCCTGCCAACCTAGCAGTTCGAAAGCACGTCAAAGTGCAAGTAGATAAATAGGTACCACTCCGGCGGTAAGGTAAACGGCGTTTCCGTGCGCTGCTCTGGTTCGCCAGAAGCGGCTGAGTCCTGCTGGCCACATGACCCAGAAGCTGTACACCGGCTCCCTCGGCCAGCAAAGAGAGATGAGCGCCGCAACCCCAGAGTTGCCTGTGACTGGACCTAATGGTCAGGGGTCCCTTTACCTTTACCTTTATGCATCATTTTCCTAATAGCTGATGTGTAATGTCCACATCGAGCAGTAGGGGGTGCAGCCGGGTAGGTTTCTGGGTTAGGAAACACTTTGATCAGGAGCCCTTCGTCTTTTTGGGGGGTGTGGGGAGAAAGGGCGTTTGGCAACATGGGTTTGCATGCGCAACGTGCCCATATCACTGGATCCCCGGGGGGCCGACCAGGGAATAAGAGAATCCTAACTAGGACAGCCTCAAATATGGTTCTGCTCCATCGTTGGCACGGCAAACATTTGAAGGTGGCGGTCGAAGCTGAGCCGGACCCCCTTGAAAAAGGCTCTTGGGTGGGCAAGTCTAGGACTGTTGTTTAGTCTTTTAGTCGTGTCCGCCTCTTCGTGACCCCCTGGACCAGAGCACGCCAGGCCCTCCTGTCTTCCACTGCCTCCCGCAGTTGGGTCAAACTCATGTTTGTAGCTTCGAGAACACTGTCCCACCATCTCGTCCTCTGTCGTCCCCGTCTCCTTGTGCCCTCCATCTTTCCCAACATCAGGGAGTCTTCTCTTCTCCTGAGGTAGCCAAAGTCTTGGAGCCTCAGCTTCAGGATCTGTCCTTCCAGGGAGCACTCAGGGCTGATTTCCTTCAGAATGGAGAGGTTTGATCTTCTTGCAGTCCATGGGACTCTCAAGAGTCCCCTCCAGCACCAGAATTCTGGACACCCGATGGACTTTCCTGGGGAGAGAGGCTGGCTCAGCCTTAGCCCCATGCTGCAGATGGAACAACCGAGGCCGGTGACGAAGCAGAGAGCTGCTTGAGTAACGCTGCAGAGCTGGATTTAAGGTTGGGTCTTTGCGGCTATCGGAGACTAGCCTGCTCTGGGCCCACAAAGTTCTCCTTACCTGTGGTTCCTGCATTGCAGGGGGGTGAGAATGGATGAGCTTTGGGGTCCCTCCCCGCCAACTCCCCGTCTCCTACCTGCACTGTCCAAGCACCCTCCCCCTTCCCCACCTGCTTGCGTCAACCACACTGACACATTGCACAGTGGACAGCGGAGGGGTGGGCTGGGGGGTGGGATGGATGTCCGTCGCCTTGGCAACGGGAGCTGGTCAGCATCTTAGTGACCTCGGAGACCTCAGAAGAGACCTTTTCTCTGCCAGGGTCAAGAAGGTCAATAGATTGCATTCAAATGAAAAAGGTCATTGCAGAATGCCGATCGATAGGCACGTGTGTGGGGGGGGAGGGGGGAGGAAGAAGAAGAAGAAGAAGAAGAAGAAGAAGAAGAAGAAGAAGAAGAAGAAGGGCAGGGAGAGAGGGAAGGAGAGTTAGAGGAGATGAAGGAGGCAAGGGCAGCCGTATTTGGAAAAAGCTGTGGGTCATCTGGGCTGTGGCCAGCTAACCTCAGAGTAGACCCACCGAGGTGACAGGTATCCTTGCATTTTGATGGGTTGATAATCCAGCCAAGTTATACTGGACGTTTCCAGGAGTCTGCTCTGAGAATGACTCTTGTTGAGTGCAAAAGAAGAGGAAGGAAGAGGGACTGTTTTGGGGGGACAGGAAGTGGGCGGGTGTGGGGGACTCCTTGGTCCTGAATGGGGTCACTGTGCCCCTGAATGACCAGGTGAGCAGCCTGGGGGTCATTTTGGACTCACGGCTGTCCATGGAGGTGCAGGTCAATTCTGTGTCCAGGGCAGCTCCAACTGGTACGCAGGATGAGACCCTCCCTGCCCGCAGACTGTCTCTCCAGAGTGGTGCATGCTCTGGTTATCTCCCACTTCAACTACTGCCATGCGCTCTCCGTGGGGCTGCCTTTGAAGGTGACCTGGAAACTGCAACTAATCCAGAATGCGGCAGCTAGACTGGGGACTGGGAGCGGCCGCCAAGACCACATAACACCGGTCCTGAAAGACCTACATTGGCTCCCAGGATGTTTCCGAGCACAATTCAAAGTGTTGGTGCTGACCTTGAAAGCCCTAAATGGCCCAGTAGACCTGAAGGAGCGTCTCCATCCCCATCGTCCAGCCCGGACACTGGGGTCCATTTCCCAAGGGCCTTCTGGCGGTTCCCTCCCTGCGAGAAGCGAGGTTACAGGGAACCAGGCAGAGGGCCTTCTCGGTGGTGGCACCCGCCTTGTGGAATGGCCCAAGAGAGTGGGGCCCTAAGCTATAGCTTGTTTAGTTTATATTAGTCTTGCTGGCCACAAGACCCGGAAAAAGTGTCTGCAGACAAACGCCGTCTCCCTCGGCCTGTAGAGAGAGATGAGCGCGCGACCCCAGAGTCGTCCGCAACCGGACCTTGCGGTCAGGGGTACCTTTACCTTTACCTTGGGTTACAAACACTTTGGGTTACAAACTCCACTGACCCAGAAGTAGTACCTCGGGTTGAGAACTTTGCTTCAGGACGAGAACGGAAATTGCGCGGCGGCGGCGGCAGGAGGCCCCATTAGCTAAAGTGGTGCTTCAGGTTAAGAACGGTTTCGTGTTAAGAACGGACCTCCGGCACGAATTAAGTTCATAACCTGAGGTAGGTAAAGGTAAAAAAAATAATCTAAAATAATCTCTGGTTTGCTCCTTTCTATATATAGGGTTCCTCCATTCTGCATGTGCAAATGGCTTGAGATACCTATTAAAAAGGTAAAGGTAAAAGGACCCCTGACCATTAGGTCCAGTCGTGGCCAACTCTGGGGTTGCGGCGCTCATCTCGCTTTATTGGCCGAGGGAGCCGGCGTACAGCTTCCGGGTCATGTGGCCAGCAGGACTAAGCCGCTTCTGGCGAACCAGAGCAGTGCACGGAAACACCGCTTACCTTCCCGCCAGAGTGGTACCTATTTATCTACTTGCACTTTGATGTGCTTTCGAACTGCTAGGTTGGCAGGAGCAGGGACCGAGCAACGGAAGCTCACCCCGTCATTGCGGGGCGGGGATTCGAACCGCCGACCTTCTGATCGGCAAGTCCTAGGCTCTGTGGTTTAACCCACAGCGCCACCCGCATCCCTTAACCCAAGCTACCACTGTACTTAAATCCAGCACTGAGCATAAAGACATCCGTGCTCCCACCGTGTTTTATTATCATTGCCAATCAAAGAGGAAATAAATATCGCTTCGGCGCCTCTTCCCTTATTCCGCCGTTGAAAGATCTCGCTCCCATCTTACTGCTGGCCCTTCACTCCCTGCCTGTGGGGTGTTGGGCAACTATCGGGGCGATTCCTGGCCGGGGTCCCTCTTTGACCGGCGCGGTCGATCCTCAGACAGATTCCTTGCCTCGCCTCATGCGCTATTTCGTGCCCATCGATTTCTCCCGGAGTAAATGAGTTTGTATGGATCATTCAGCAGTGAGGCTGCCTCTGTCCATTGGTTTAGGGCAGAGAGAAGGGGAGAGAGGGGGGTTTGGTGGGGGGAAGAGAGAGATGGGAGGCTGAGGGATTTGGCGGCGAGTCTGGGCACACATGTATTGGGTACATATGTGCAGGAGGCAAGCATAGAGAGGAGCATGAAAGCTGCGTTGGAGCATATGAGAAAGAGAGCGCGAGCGCTGAACAGTCAGAATCAATGTTCGGGGTGTGAAGTGAATTAATGGAAGTCACGTAGCCTGGGATGTTAGAGGAAGATGGAGACCGGGAGAGACTCCCTCTGGGATTTGGCTGTGGCTAAATGCAACCCAACCAGGGCAAATAGGAAGAAGACAGGGGGCACTACCCCACTGCGCAAATTTAATATCTGAACCAGATTCCCATTGGGTCCTGGTTCGGCTTGAGGTTTAGAGCCACGAAAGAGCCAAGGCTGTAAATTGGGGGCGACAGGGTGGCATAGAAACCAGTGCTGGATTTACGTATAAGCTAAACAAGTATAGCTTAGGGCCCAACCTCATGGAGCCCCCCAAAAAAATTGAAGGAAAAAAAACCCTGGATGTACATTTCCAAAATATAATCTCTCTCTCTCTCTCTCTCTCTCTCTCTCCCAGTGTCGGATTTACATATAATCTAAACAAACTATAGCATAGGGCCACACTCTCTTGGGGCCCCCAAAAAAAATTCAAAGGGAAAAACCACTGGATGTACATTTCCAAAATATAAGAAAAAACAAATAAAATAAAACCTTACCTACAGCAACAGTGTTTTGTTTTGTGTAGACTCCTAGGATGTAAGTCATGGGCCTCGCCTGCTAGCCTGCTCCCTAAAATATCTCTGGTTTGCTCCTTTCTATATATAGGATGCCCACATTCTGCATGTGCAAATGGCTTGAGATACCTATTAAAAAGGTAAAGGTAAAGGGACCCCTGACCATTAGGTCCAGTCGTGGCCGACTCTGGGGTTGCGGCGCTCATCTCGCTTTACTGGATGAGGAAGCCGGCGTACAGCTTCCGGGTCATGTGCTTTCAAGGTACAGCTTTCAAGGTTAGCACCAACCCTTTGAATTGTGCTCGGAAACGTCCTGGGAGCCAATGTAGGTCTTTCAGGACCGGGGTTATATGGTCTCCACTCCCAGTCCCCAGTCTGGCTGCCGCATTCTGGATTAGTTGCAGTTTCTGGGTCACCTTCAAAGGTAGCCCCACGTAGAGTGCATGGCAGTAGTCCAAGCAGGAGATAACCAGAGCATGCACCACTCTGGAGAGACAGTCTGTGGGCAGGGAGGGTCTCATCCTGCATACCAGATGGAGCTAGCTGCCCTGGACAAAGAACTGACCTGCACCTCCATGGACAGCTGTGGGTCCAAAATGACCCCCAGGCGGCTCACCTGGTCCTTCGGGGGCACAATGACCCCATTCAGGACCAGGGACCCCCCACACCTGCCTGCCCCCTGTCCCCCCAAAACAGTCCTTCTGTCTTGTCAGAATTCAGCCTCAATCCATTAGCCACCATCCGCCCTCCAACCGCCTCCAGGCACTCACACAGTCTGTAGAGCATGAGACTTTTAATCTCAAAGGTCGTGGGTTTGAAACCCACAATGGGCCAAAACAGTCCTGTGTTGCAGAGGGTTGGGTAGATGATCCACGTAACGTGCTTCCAACTCTCCAATTCTGTGATATCGAGGAGGGCTACTTTCTACACTGCACTGGCCACACAAGCTAGAGGAATCTGCATTGGTTCCGGGCCAACCTTGTTGTTGTTGTTGTTGTTGAGTCGTTTAGTCGTGTCCGCCTCTTGGTGACCCCCTGGACCAGAGCACGCCAGGCCCTCCTGTCTTCCACTGCCTCCCGCAGTTTGGTCAAACTCATGCTGGTAGCTTCGAGAACACTGTCCCACCATCTCATCCTCTGTCGTCCCCTTCTCCTTGCGCCCCCCATCTTTCCCAGCATCAGGGTCTTTTCCAGGGAGTCTTCTCTTCTCCTGAGGTGGCCAAAGTCTTGGAGCCTCAGCTTCAGGATCTGTCCTTCCAGGGAGCACTCAGGGCTGAGTTCCTTCAGAGTGGAGAGGTTTGATCTTCTTGCAGTCCATGGGACTCTCCAGAGTCTCCTCCAGCACCAGAATTCAAAAGCATCCATTCTTCGGCGATCAGCCTTCTTGATGGTCCAGCTCTCACTTCCATACATCACTACTGGGAAAACCATAGCTTGTACTATACGGACCTTTGTTGGCAAGGTGACTCAAGAACTCAAGGAGGGTGCAGAAACAAAGCTGGGGAGGGCGTGGCCTTAGGAAAAGGGGTGTGGCTTCAGCAGAGCCCCCAGGCCAGACAAAGAGGCTTAGAGGGGCTGCGTTTGGCCTGAGATGTTCGCAAATGACCAGAGGTTGTGTGTGTGGTGTTTTTTTACTTGTCCACATGTTGAGGACTTGCATTTTTGCCTTCTTTTAAAAAAATTATTTAATAATTTTATTAAATAAAAAATAGGAAAAAAATGTACAAATATACAAAGAAATAAAGAAAATACACGTAACCAAAGGAAAATGAGAAAATATAAAGAATGCAAATATTTTACTTCTTCACATGCATGTAATTATTTACAACATCTGTAAAGCAATGTTCACACAAAAAAATGAAAGATGAAAAAAAGAGAAAAAGAAAGCCAAGAATGAAGATTTTAAAAGTAGGTAAGTATTCGCTATACACAAATCTGTATTTATGTTCAATTATGTAATTCCATCTTACTCATATCCATCTTAATTAAAATATTTTAAAAAGACTTCCACCGTTTGCCTGGCGCGTTTTTCATAATCCATTCACCATATCCTCTGTTCTTCATGTTTTTCTTTTAGGCCTCCTTAATATCTCACTTTATGTTTTTTATGTCACTCACAAGATTATTCTAAACACAGCCAGATTTTGTTAGCAGAGCCTTGGTTTTGTAAGTAATCCTTTAGACACTCCCACTGTTTCACGACCATAGTTTTGGGTTTTCTCCTTATTCAATCTGTCAATTTTGCTAGCGCCAAGTACTCGCACTTTTGCCTTCTTGAAAAGGCCAACGAGGAGGAACTGGGAAGCCGCCTGTGGCACGCTGTTCCTTTAAGAGAGAAGGGGGGGGGCGCGTTTAAATCCAGCCCTGGCTTGCTGGGTTATTGATCAGTGCTATGGTAACGTATATTAGATTATGGATAGCTGGAAATGTGTGGTGGGCTGGGAGGGCTTGTTTGGGAAAGGGGGCCGGGGCTCTTCTTGTAAACGGGCTCCCTGCAGAACGTCTCGGGGCTGGAGAAGGTTTGCGGCGTGTCGTTTCGGACGGCAAGGGGGTTTATAAAAGAAAGAAAAAGAAGAGGGATGGAAAAGAGGGATGGAGGGGGGGAAAGGAAGGTTGCAGCTCAGGCGAAGACCACCTGCTTTGCATACAGAAGGTCCCATCTTCTGCCCCAATGGCGACTCCAAGAAACCACATAACACCGGTCCTGAAAGACCTACATTGGCTCCCAGGACGTTTCCGAGCACAATTCAAAGGGTTGGTGCTGACCTTGAAAGCCCTAAACGGCCCAGTAGACCTGAAGGAGCGTCTCCATCCCCATCGTCCAGCCCAGAAACTGAGGTCCAGCTCCAAGGGCCTTCTGGCGGTTCCCTCCCTGCAATAAGTGAAGTTACAGGGAACCAGGCAGAGGGCAGACGACGACGACGATGATTATTGATAGGCCGTCCCTATTTTCATTGGAGAAACGTTGGAGGGTATGTGCAAGACTTACATTGGCTCCCATTGGGGCTGACCTTTCAAGCCCTAAATGGCCTCTGTCCAGTAGACCTGATGGAGCATCTCCACCCCCATCGTCCAGCCTGGACACTTGAGGTCCAGCTCCAAGGGTCTTCTGGCAGTTCCCTCATTGCAAGAAGTGAGGTTACAGGGAACCAGGCAGAGGGCCTTCTCGGTGGTGGCACCCGCCCTGTGGAACACCCTCCCGTCAGATGTCAAGGAGATAAACAACTACCTGGATTTTAGAAGACATCTGAAGGCAGCCCTGTTTAGGGAAGTTTTTGATGTTTTAGCGTGTTTTTTATATTCTGTCGGGAGCCGCTGAGAGTGTCTGGGGAACCCAGCCACATGGACGGGGTATTATTATCAAACAACAACAACAACAACAATATCCAAGTGGGGGTGGAAATATTCCATCTACAACTCCAAGGAGCTGCTGACAGCCAACGTAGACCAGCCTTTCTCAACCTCGGGTCCACAGGTGTTTTCGACCCCTAGGTATAAATAAAAATTTATTATCATTATTATTATTACAGTGGTAAAGTAAAAGTAAAGGGACCCCTGACCATTAGGTCCAGTCGTGGCCGACTCTGGGGTTGCAGCGCTCATCTCGCTTTACTGGCCGAGGGAGCCGGCGTACATCTTCCGGGTCATGTGGCCAGCAGGACTAAGCCGCTTCTGGCGAACCAGAGCAGCGCACGGAAACGCCGTTTACCTTCCCGCTGGAGCGGGAAGGTATCTACTTGCACTTGATGTGCTTTCGAACTGCTAGGTTGGCAGGAGTATTACAGTGGTACCTCGGGTTAAGTACTTAATTCGTTCCGGAGGTCCGTTCTTATCCTGAAACTGTTCTTAACCTGAAGACCACTTTAGCTAATGGGGCCTCCCGCTGCCACCGCCACGCGATTTCTGTTCTCATCCTGAAGCAAAGTTCTTAACCCAAGGTACTATTTCTGTGTTAGCAGAGGCTATAACCAGAAGCATATGTAACCTGAAGTGTATGTAACCCAAGGTACCACTGTATTATTATTATTATTATTATTATTATTATTATTATTCAGGGTTTTCCTCGTCCGCCCCAAGTGCAGCAAGGCAAGATGGAGAAATTGAGAGAAATCGCAGACACACACACACACACACACACACACACACACACACAACGCAGCCAGCCTTGTATAATCCCAGATGTTGGGATGATTATCTGCATTTAGCAAGCGCCTTTCAAAAAGAGCTTCCTGAGAAACACCGCCTGCCACCCCCTTCAGCATGGAGATTTTTTGCACACACACACACACACAGAGAGAGAGAGAGAGAGAGAGAAAACGAGAGAGAAAGAAAGAAAGAAGCAGAGAGAGGGAGCTTTGACCTTGAATACAATGGCGGTGCTTTTGCCTTGCCGTCCAGGCACCCTCTCAGCGACATTCTGAAGGAAAACCAGATCAATACGTAAGTGCAAAGTAGTGCCTGCTATGGATGGGATGAGAGACAAGTGTCTCTCTCTTTCTGTGTCTCTACTGTCATCGCAGAGAGCCGAGGACTAGACAGACAGGGGAAATCAAGAAATATCTTCAGGCTCTGTGATGTAGAGCGATCTGGACAGGAGCGAGAATTGAGGGACACGTTCGTCAGTTTTCGTGCTGCTGGGCGCTTGCCCGAGGGACTGGTTCCAAAATAATAATAATAATAAATAATAATAATTGCTTTATTCATTCAGTTCCGGCACCTCTCTGGTGGGCTCCATTGCTGTTATAAGAGTGGGGACTGTGGTCTTCTAGGTCGCAGCCGTTCTCAACCTGTGGGTCCCCAGATGTTGTTGAACTACAACTCCCATCACCCCTAGCTAACAAGGCTGGAGCTCAGGGATGATGGGAGTTGTAGTCCAACAACGTCTGGGGGACCACAGGTTGAGAAGCGCTGTCCTAGAACAACGCTCCAACCACTACACTCGCAGGGTGTAATCACCGGGTTCTTGTGTCCCTCCTGAGAGTAGACCCATTCTAATTAAGGGGCACGGCAACATAGCCGTGCCCATCCATTTCAAGGGGTCTACTTTGACTAAATTTAGAGACTGTGGATTGAATGGTGTGAAAAGAGGGACGTCCTATTCCATCCCCTCCAACGTTTCTCCCTTGAAAATAGGGACGTCCTATTCCATCCCCTCCAACATTTCTCCCCTGAAAATAGGGACATCCTATTCCATCCCTTCCAACATTTCTCCCCTGAAAATAGGGACGTCCTATTCCATAGCCTCCAACGTTTCTGCCCTGAAAATAGGGACACCCTATTCCATCCCCTCCAATGTTTCTCCCCTGAAAATAAAGATGTCCTATTCCATCCCCTCCAACTTTTCTCCCATGAAAACAGGGACGTCCTAAGGAAAAGCAGGACATTCTGGGATCAGATCAGAAACTTGGGCATCTTCTGTGAATCCAGGACTCTCCCTGGAAAATAGGGACATTTGGAGGGTCTGCAAATCTGTGGCCATCGAAAGATAATAAAATCAATATAGGGTTCCATCCAGCTGAGTCCTACACAGAGTAGACCCATTGAAGCGGGCTGGCCTAAGTCGATGGTCTCCGCACGTTTGAACCGACTGACTCCGAGAGCGGCTCCCACTGGGCGCAATTCGATTGCCCAGCGATTTTAAAAAACGAATGTGCCCCATGGAGTGACTACTATTATTCCTGGTGAATAAGCAGCTGTTCTTCTGAAGAGTCAAAGCATCTTTTCCCATCGTGGGGGAATCCTTCCTCCTACCCGACCGCCATCTGCACCTATCCCCTCTTCAGTCCGTGCCGGCCAAACCCCCCACATAAACCCCGCTCCCCACCCCTCATTTCTGTCTTACAGCTCGCAAGCTGAGCGGATCGATGCATTTTTATGTTAGATTTAAAGAAAGGGGGGGAGAGACGGGGGGGTTTGGGAATCTCTCCCCGCGCATTTAGCAACACACCAATTGAAGATAATTGCTTCCCAACATCTCGGGCTGGGTAATTTCTGTTTTTCCTTGTTTCCACAAAAAGAAGAAACAATTTGAGTTATCGCCCATGTTAGCCCTGCTCAGGGTAGACCCACTGGAATCAGTGGGCCTCAGCTTGCCAATATTATTATTATTATTATTATTATTATTATTATTATTATTATGCACCACCCGTCTGGCCCATGGAATAGGACAGGCTTCCTCAACCTCGGCCCTCCAGATGATTTGAGACTACAATTCCCATCATCCCTGGCCACTGGTCCTGCTAGCTAGGGATCATGGGAGTTGTAGGCAAAAAACATCTGGAGGGCTGAGGTTGAGGAAGCCTGGAATAGGACATCCCTATTTTCATGGGAGAAATGTTGGAGGTGATGGAATAGGACGTAATCTGCCCTTATCTGAATTTTGCAATCCAATTCTCCAACCAAACAACATTGACCTAGAAACATATCTTAGGGGGGAGTGTATAAACCCATGAAGCCATTACTGAATCTAACACAAAAAATGGATTATATTAGGAAACATCGCTTGCAAGAGCATCGCATGTAAATGCTGTCTATCGGGAGAAATTTGCATTGAAGTGTGAGCGAATTTTCGTGAGCTTTTTAAATCATTGTGTCAGATTGAACTGAATTTCAGCTTTAAGCGGGCCAGTAAAGTTTGGTGGATCGAGCGTTGGACTAGGACCTTGGAGACGCGGGTTCGAATCCTTGCTTGGCCATGAAGCTCAGTGCTTGGAGGCCAGTCGCTGCCTCTCAAAGCCTAACCTACCTGGTTGCGGGGTTCAGGGGTGCCAATTTGAATAAAATATTGGGTGGCAGGCATGGGCGTAGCCAGGATTTATTTTAGGGGGGCAGGCTTTGCATTGCAGAGGGGCAGAACCCCGTTATCTGCGGTGCAATTGGTCAGTTAGGTAAGCATTTTTATTTACTGTATTTTTCGCTCTATAAGACGCACCAGACCATAAGATGCACCTAGTTTTTGGAAGAAGAAAACAAGAAAAAAAATATTCTGAATCCCAGAACAGCAAGAGGGATCACTGCGCAGCGAAAGCAGCAATCCCTCTTGCTGTTCTGGCTTCTGGGATAGCTGCGCAGCCTGCATTCGCTCCATAAGACGCACACACATTTCCCCTTGCTTTTTAGGAGGGAGAAAGTGAGTCTTATAGAGCAAAATATACGGTACTTGATTTGCAACCCCGCTGGCTATGCCCATACGCCAAGGTAAGCCCTGCCCCACATAATAGATCACAAGATGTGATACACACACACACACCAATTGAATGACAACGCCTATCATCTTAAGGGGGAGAAATATGTAAATATATTGGATATGCAGTAATAAAAAGATACGAAATAAATAGCCACAGAAGGGAGGGGAAGGAAGTGAAAGGGGGGAGGTAAATGGGATTTGTAAACGTTTTGTGGTGTTTGTTTTGTTTTTTGTTGAAGTATTTGCAAAGGCTGAAAATGAAAAAATAAATGAAACAAATAGATAATCTACGGTCACCTCAAGCAACTTCAAGGGAAAGGTATCCTGGACATGGAAGAGAAAGGTAAAATGGGTTTGAGAATCGAGAAACGGAGAGAAAGACGAATTTTCCCAGCTGAATGCCCCCTTCTCAATCCAGGCTGATTGCGAAGCAGTGATTTTTCTTCTTCCTTTCAGAAAATAGTTTTAGCTCCCAGATAGAAGGAGCGAGAGGTGAGCGGAAGATGGACTCTGTGGGAAAGGATGAAGAAATTAGGTGGATGAGAGAGAAGTGTACCACGAACGGGCAGACCCGGGGGGGGGAGGCAGCCCCCGATAGACGGACCACATCTCCCGAACGATCTTCCATCAAGCACGCCAAATCAATCTGTCCCAGGCGCTGGGACTCCTTCAGATCTATTTAAAGGATCTGTCTGACCAGCTCTGAAAAGGGAGAAGCTTCTAATAAGCTCCTTTTTTCCCCTCCTCCCCTCCATGCCTTCAACCTTGTTACTTTGGTCAACACGTCGAGACAGGGGGTGGGGTGGGGGGGAAGCGATTCTGAAATAGATCGAGCCTTGCTTGTTCACGAGTGTGTGAAGGAAGCGGCGTACCCCCCCAACATTTATCAGATGAAAAGAGGGACGTCCTATTCCACCCCCTCCAGCGTTTCTCCTATAAAAATAGGGATGTCCTATTTCATCCCCTCCAACGTTTCTCCCATTGAAATAAGGACTTCCTATTCCATCCCCTCTAACATTTCTTCTATGAAAATAGGGACGTCCTATTCCATCCCCTCCAATGTTTCTCCCGTAAAAATAGGGGCGTCCTATTCCATCCCCTCCAACGCTTCTCCCGTGAAAATAGGGATGTCCTATTCCATCCCCTCCAACGTTTCTTCCCTGAAAATAGGGATGTCCTATTCCATCCCCTCCAACATTTCTCCCCTGAAAATAGGGACGTCCTATTCCATCCCCTCCAACGCTTCTCCCGTGAAAATAGGGATGTCCTATTCCATCCCCTCCAACGTTTCTTCCCTGAAAATAGGGACGTCCTATTCCATTCCCTCCAACGTTTCTCCCCTGAAAATAGGGACGTCCTGTTCCATCAGTACCTTCAGTAGCTTAGGGCCTCATCAAACCTAAATCCAGCTCTGGTTCCTAGCATTATTGTAAACACTGGCCCGTCGGAGAACAACATCGCAAAATTCGGATGAGTGCAAATTTTGAAAGGCGGCCATTTTTCGGTTCCCCCCGCATTGCACCGAAAATTTCAACACATTTAGCAAAGTTGTTGAGGGCTTTGTAGACCAACAGCAGCACCCTGAACCTGGTCTGGTAGCCAAATTCGACCGGTGCAGACCTCAGAACAAGGATATTAGATGCTCAGTCTGTCGCCATCGCTGGAGATGCAAAGGTGGTCTTCAAAAACCCATAAGCATCTTTACCACAGGTGGGGAGGCAGCGAGAGTCGCTCTTTGGGAGAAAAAGGGGTGCCTCTCAGAGACGCAGACTGCATTTGAGGACCAAAGGCTGTACGGCACGCTCCTTCCCTCCTCCGAAAACACCCACTTCATCCCTCGCTCTCGATCCCTTAATTAGAGGCGCCACAGAGTGGTTTGAGAGCCGGGCGCCCCCCAACCCATAAAGTCTTTGCGGCAGCAATTCTCCCCTTGTCTCCCTCCCCACAATACACACACCGTCTCTCTCTCTCTCTCTGCTCACCCCATCAAGACTTGAACCATTTCCCCATCAAGTTCATTAAGGCTCGATGTGAGGAGCGACACGCAACGAGAGATGAAAGCCGCAACCGGAGCGCCCGTCACGACGCGTTTGGAACGGGATAAAAGGAGCTTTTCATGCCTAACAAAGGCTCTTGAAAGGGAGAGATGCAGATGGACGGCTCGCACGAGCCTGCCTTTAATCTTATTACACTTTCTCCTTTCCCTTTTTGTCCCCCCCCCCCTTAGTCTCTGTCTCGCCTCTTTCCACTCCTTTTCTCTCTCTCTCCCCCCCCCCGGTCCGCACTCACCCCAGACAAATTGAGAGACACGTTTCAGACTTTTGTGGGGAGCAGAACAGGAGCACCAGTGACGGCTCCATTAGCTAAGAACCCCAAAATTTCACAACGCCTCTGAACCGGCACCAAAGTTTCTTGTTTAATAATAATAATAATAATAATAATAATTTATACCCTGCCCATCTGGCTGGGTTTCCCCAGCCACTCTGGGCGGCTCCCAACAGAAGATTAAAAATAGAATCAAACATTAAAACTTCCCTAATCAGGGCTGCCTTCTAAAAGTCAGATAGTTGTTTATTTCCACAGGGCGGGTGCCACCACCGAGAAGGCCCTCTGCCTGGATCCCTGTAACCTCGCTTCTCGCAGGAAGGAAACCGCCAGAAGACCCTTGGCGCTTGACCTCAGTGTCCGGGATGGGGGTGGAGATGCTCCTTCAGGTATACTGGACCGAGGCTGTTTAGGGCTTTCAAGGTCACCACCAATACTTTGAATTGTGCTCAGGAACGTACTGGGAGCCAATGTAGGTCTTTCAAGGCCGGTGTTATATGGTCTTGGCAGTCGTTCCCAGTCACCAGTCCAGCTGCCACATTCTGGATTAGTTGTAGTTTCCGGGTCACCTTCAAAGGTAGCTCCACGTAGAGCGCATGGCAGTAGTCCAAGCGGGAGATAACCAGAGTATGCTTTTTGATGTCTTCTAAAGGTTATATAGTTAATCGATAACTGATGGGAGGGTGTTCCACAGGGTGGGTGCCACCACCAAGAAGGCCCTTTGCCTGGTTCCCTGTAAGTTTGCTTCTCGCAGGGAGGGAACCGCCAGAAGGCCCTCAGAGGTGGACCCCGGTGTCCAGGCTGGACAATGAGGGTGGAGATGCTCAAGAAGAAGTTATCTCCAATAAGGCCACCCCGACAACCCGCCCGTTTGACAAGGCATGGTGTTTAAATCACTCTGACGGCAAGGTAGTTAAAGTGCCCGGCTAATGAAATCAATTTCAAAACGGGCTTAATTAAAACTAGGGACGCCTTGATGTTCAACGTCGCCATTCCTCCAATGCGACCGGCAACAGCTTGGCAGAAGGAATATCCCACTTGAGTCTAGGAAATTTAGGGCACGGCGAGGAATTTTGAGTCTCACTTTGGAGGGAATGGAAAAGGACGTCCCTCTTTTCAGGGGAGAAATGTTGGAGGGGATGGAATAGGATGTCTCTATTTTCGCGGGAGAAACGTTGGAGGGGATGGAATAGGATGTCCCTATTTTCAGGGGAGAAATGTTGGAGGGGATGGAATAGGACGCCCCTATTTACAGGGGAGAAACGTTGGAGGGGATGGAATAGGACGTCCCTATTTTCAGGGGAGAAACGTTGGAGGGGATGGAATAAGACGTCCCTTTTTTCAGGGGAGAAATGTTGGAGGGGATGGAACAGGACATCCCTATTTTCAGGGGAGAAACGTTGGAGGGGATGGAATAGGACGTCCCTCTTTTCAGGGGAGAAATATTGGAGGGGATGGAATAGGACGTCCCTATTTTCAGGGGAGAAACGTTGGAGGGGATGGAACAGGACATCCCTATTTTCAGGGGAGAAACGTTGGAGGGGATGGAATAGGACGTCCCTCTTTTCAGGGGAGAAATATTGGAGCCAATGCTGAACAAGACAGGCAAAAGTCTAGTGAAAAACGAGACCGCTAATTCCTGAGATCATGGAGTGATGGCTATGGCCAAGCACATTATCGCTCAACCGGCAGGCTGCCCTGGCTCCAGAAGGGGTAAAGGACCCGTTTAGAGACCTGTCCTTTCACGGGCCGCTGACCTGATAAACCTCCCTCCTATCTCTGCATGTTCCAAGGGGTCACTGCGAGGTCTGGCCATGCTCCATAAACCCGATGTAATAGACCTTCCTCAACCTCTTGACGTCTCTATGGCTGGACAACAAACCAGCCGTGGCGGACGGATGTTGCCTATCTTTCAGAGGACTGGCTTACGCAACTGGCCGACGGCCTGCAAAGGATTCTCTCTACTTAGAAGACACACAGACACACACGGTGTCCACGACTCACATCCATGAGAGATTTGCATCATTTAAGACACTGGCTGGAAAAAACAAGAGAGAGAAATGGAAAGTGGGTAAAATACAATGGTGCCTTGGTTCTCGAACTTAATCTGTTGCGGGCATCCGCTCGACTCCTGAAACGGTTCGAAAACAAAGGCGTAGCTTCCAATTGGCATCAGGAGCTTGTCTATTGAGAGTTCATCACAACTTCATGGATGCTTGTGGTTTTTGAAATGAAATGGTTTCGTTGTATGGTTTCTATCTCTTGAAAGTTTTAGGATTTAGCAGGATACAAATATTTTTTAAGGAAGGAAGGACTTTAAAGGTTCAGTGGCCCTTTTGCCTGATCTTGCAGAGTGCATGCTCTGGTTATCTCCCGCTTGGACTACTGCCATGCGCTCTCTGTGAGGCTGCCTTTGAAGGTGACCCAGAAACTGCAGCTAATCCAGAATGCATCAGCTAGACTGGGGACTGGGAGTGGAGACCACATAACACAGGTCCTGAAAGACCTACATTGGCTCCTAGGATGTTTCTGAGCACAATTCAAAGGGTTGGTGCTGACCTTGAAAGCCCTAAATGGCCCAGTAGACGTGAAGGAGCGTCTCCACCCCCATCATCCAGCCCGGACACTGAGGTCTAGCTCTGAGGGCCTTCTGGCGGTTCCCTCCATGCGAGAAGTGAGGTTACAGGGAACTAGACAGAGGGCCTTCTCGGTGGTGGCACCCACCCTGTGGAACGCCCTCCCATCAGATGTCAAGGAAATAAACAACTATCTGACTTTTAGAAGACATCTGAAGGCAGCCCTGTTTAGGGAGGTTTTTAATGACTGATGTTTTACCTTGCCAACAAAGGTCTGTATAGTTAAAGCTCTGGTTTTCCCAGTAATGATGTATGGAAGTGAGAGCTGGACCATCAAGAAGGCTGATCACCGAAGAATAGATGCTTTTGAATTCTGGTGCTGGAAGAGACTCTTGAGAGTCCCATGGACTGCAAGAAGATCCAACCTCTCCATTCTGAAGGAAATCAGCCCTGAGTGCTCACTGGAAGGACAGATCCTGGAGCTGAGGCTCCAAGACTTTGGCTACCTCATGAGAAGAGAAGACTCCCTGGAAAAGACCCTGATGTTGGGAAAGATGGAGGGCGCAAGGGGAAGGGGATGACAGAGGACGAGATGGTGGGACAGTGTTCTTGAAGCTACCAGCATGAGTTTGACCAAACTGCGGGAGGCAGTGGAAGACAGGAGGGCCTGGCGTGCTCTGGTCCAGGGGGTCGCGAAGAGGCGGACATGACTCAACTACAAATTATATTATTATTTTGCTCTAACGACTGTACCATGTAAGTCTCTGCAAGTCGGCCTTTGCATTTAGCTGGTCTTTCCTTCCCTCTCCCTTTCTCGATTGCTTTCCCCTTGCAGAGGTACATCGCCCCCCTTTCATTGCTGTTTTTCCTGGTGCCCGCAGGACTCTAGGGCTAGGGGAGGGCCAGCTGAACGGAGCTGGAAGCCTCAGAGAACAGAGAGTTGTGGGGAGGGGAAGGGGAGCAGACACGCTCCTGGAAAAGGCCGGCTGGCTCCTTGGCTAATGGAATCCTCTCCTGAAGTAATTAAGATGGGGCTACTGCTAACCGTAATGTGATATATATATGCCTTTAACTAATCATTTATTAGGGCCGCTGATGGTTTGTCAATATTAATTCATTTATTTAAACAACTCGGAGCTGTAATGAAGATGTTTGCTTTCCTGGGATGGGGGTGGTGGTGGTCGGGTAGATGGGAGATTGCAGGGAGCACGGACGGAGATGGAGGAGCCGCGAGACTTTTCTGCATCCTCGATGGATGGATGGAAGGATGGCGAGGGTGGAGCCCAGGCATTCGCTTTCCCCTTTTGCAAACCACCCACAAACTTTCTGGCATGAGGAAGGCTTTGTCAGAAAGCCCACCTGAACAGAGCGTCCAGTCTTGAAAGGCAGTGTGGTGTAGTGGTTGGAGTATCGGACAAGGAGCTGGGAGACCAAGGTTAATCTGGTCTGCCACGCAGAGGACCTTAAGGTCCATGAATAACCATAGTTTAGAGGTCCCGGGCCCTAAGGAAGTCAGACTATCCTCCACCAGGGCCAGGGCCTTCTCAGTGATGGCTCCGACCTGGTGGAATGCTCTGTCCCATGAGACCAGGGCCCTGTGGGATTGAACCTCCTTCCGCAGCGCCTGTAAGACAGAGCTATTCCGCCTGGCCTTTAATTTGAATTCAGCCTGATCTTTTATTTCCCTTCCCAGGCCCTCCTGTCTTCCACTGCCTCCCGCAGTTTGGTCAAACCCATGCTGGTAGCTTCGAGAACACTGTCCCACCATCTCGTCCTCTGTCGTCCCCTTCTCCTTGCGCCCTCCATCTTTCCCAACATCAGGGTCTTTTCCAGGGAGTCTTCTCTTCTCGTGAGGTGGCCAAAGTATTGGTCCTTCCAGTATTGTCCTTCCAGTGAGCACTCAATAATAATTAATAATAATAATAATAATAATAATAATAATAATAATAATAATAATAATATTTTATTTCTACACCCGCCCTCCCCAGCCAAGACCGGGCTCAGGGCGGCTAACACCAGGTATAAAAACAATTGATTAAAACACAACTTAAAAACAAGATTAAAATCCAACATTAAAATGCAGCCTCATTTCAGTTGAAACTCAAATCAAAAACTTCTGAAAAGCTCAGATGAAATTATTGGACTATGCAGAATTGGACCAAATGACAGGAAGGATTCAAAACCTGCGGGACCAGAGATTGACAGAAGATTGGAAGAAGTATATGAAGAGCAACTGTAATCAGCAAATTACGCTAGTAGGACTACAAGAAGTTTTGTAAGGAGAAATATACAAAGTGTTACAAAGTAGAAAAAGATAGAGATATTGGTCATGAGTTTGAAATGTAATAGGGAAGATAAGAAATGCATACTGAGAGATTAGATTGGAAAATTTTCAGACAGGACTGATGGAAGTCAAAAATTTTAATAAGATGTAAAAGTATGTTTAATTACTGTTGAAAATGATATGTTAAAAAAACATATCATTATCGAACATATCAAAAAAAACATATATATATACACACTTCTGAAAAGCCGTAGGTTCTCCACCTTGGGGCAAAATATTTATAGTAAACACAGCCAGAGATTCATACAGCTGCTCCCATTTCTCACAATTCCTTCCCTGTCTCCATCCCTGCATTCCGGCCAATCTGGTTCCTCTCTGCGTGTTGAACTCAGTCGCATTAAAGTTAACTTTCTCTTAAAGAGACTTAATTAGGGTTCTCTTGACAAACATAAATTAATCCTCCGGCCGCGGCGCGAGGATGGAGAGATTCCCTTCTCAATCAATAGCTTGCCCAGCCTTCGAGCTGTTACAGAAATCCAAGTCTCTTTCATCTCCATCCATAACGCTATCAGACTCTGGAGAAGCCACCTGACGGAACATCTTAAGCTTCTGGGCCTTAATGTTGTTGTTGTTTAGTCATTTAGTCATGTCCGCCTCTTCGTGAACCCCTGGACCACAGCACGCCAGGCCCTCCTGTCTTCCACTGCCTCCCGCAGTTTGGTCAAACTCATGCTGGTAGCTTCGAGAACACTGTCCCACCATCTCGTCCTCTGTCGTCCCCTTATCCTTGTGCCCTCCATCTTTCCCAGCATCAGGGTCTTTTCCAGGGAGTCTTCTCTTCTCATGAGGTGGCCAAAGTCTTGGAGTCTCGGCTTCAGGATCTGTCCTTCCAGGGAGCACTCAGGGCTGATTTCCTTCAGAATGGAGAGGTTTGATCTTCTTGCAGTCCATGGGACTCTCAAGAGTCTCCTCCGGCACCAGAATTCAAAAGCATTCATTCTTCGGCGATCAGCCTTCTTGATGGTCCAGCTCTCACTTCCATACATCACTACTGGGAAAACCAGAGCTTGAACTATACGCACCTTTGTTGGCAAGGTGATGTCTGGGCCTTAATAGGGGTATTTTTTGGCAGCCACCCTCTGGCCTTTCCCCACCTAAGGAAAACTGGGCGAGGGACAAAGGTGAGAGCTGTTTCCTAGTTCTGCTGGATCTCTCAGCGGCCTTTGACACCATCGACCATAACATCCTTCTGGACTGTCTTGAGGGGCTGGGAGCTGGGGGCACTGTCATACAGTGGTTCCGCTCCTTCCTCCTGGGCCGTGTCCAGAAAGTGGTGGTGGGGTTCAGACCCCTTGGCTCTCACTTGTGGGGTGCCTCAGGGTTCCATCCTCTCCCCCATGCTTTTTAATATCTATATGAAGCCGCTGGAAGAGATCATCAGGGGGTTTGGGCTGGGTGTTCATCAGTATGCGGATGATACCCAGCTCTACCGCTCTTTTAAATCAGAACCAGTGAAGGCAGTGAAGGTCCTGTGTGAGTGTCTGGAGGCGGTTGGAGGATGGATGGCAGCCAACAGATTGAGGTTGAATCCTGACAAGACAGAAGTACTGTTTTGGGGGGACAGGGGGCGGGCGGGTGTGGAGGACTCCCTGGTCCTGAATGGGGTCACTGTGCCCCCGAAGGACCAGGTGTGCAGCCCGTGAGTCACTTTGGACTCACCGCTGTCCATGGAGGCGCAGGTCAGTTCTGTGCCCAGGGCAGCTCCATATGGCATGCAGGATGAGACCCTCCCTGCCCGCACACTGTCTGGCCAGAGTGGTGCATGCTCTGGTTATCTCCCGCTTGGACTACTGCCATGCGCTCTCCGTGGGGCTCCCTTTGAAGGTGACCCCGGAAACTGCAACTAATGCAGAATGCGGCAGCTAGACTGGTGAATGGGAGTGGAGACCATATAATACCGGTCCTGAAAGACCTACATTGGCTCCCAGGACGTTTCAGAGCACAATTCAAAGTGTTGGTGCTGACCTTGAAAGCCCTAGCTCTTGAAGCTACCAGCATGAGTTTGACCAAACTGTGGGAGGCAGTGGAAGACAGGCGTGCCTGGCGTGCTCTGGTCCAGGGGGTCACGAAGAGGCGGGCACAACTAAATGACTAAACAACAACAATGTAATATGATAATGTATACATATGTGACATAAGAACTTTAATTAAAAATATCAGGGATGTACCTGGAAAATAGGGACACTTGAAGGGTCAGGAGGGGGAAGGGAAGGGATTTCATCTGAACATTAGGAAGACTGTCCTCATGGTATGAACTATTCAGCAATGAAAGACAGGCTGTCTTGGAAGCAGAGACCGTCTGTCCCTAACCCGTCAGGGATCCCAAATCAGCTGATTTCCTTCATTGCAACGACTAGACACCTCCTTGTCTCCTGTTCCCGATGGTCACCGACATCCACGCAAAAGCAGATCCCCAAAGAAACCCCGGTCGCCAAGCTCGTCACGTCGCAAGGTGCCGAAACAATCAATAGCAATTCCAATATCATACAAGTCAATTTCAACCTGTCATGAGCGGAGTCTACTCGATAGCCGCGTGCGCTGATAAATGGGGCCCTGGAAAAAGCATATTTATAGGAGTGGGGGCAGGGAAGCCATAAAATTTGGACGTGGGGCAGAAGTGGGCCAAGAAGTTGGGGGTGCAGAGAGAGAGGGGAGGGGAAGGTGAGTTTTGCTGCTTGCCTGGAAGCCTCTGGGTAATAAAAGGTAAAGGGACCCCTGACCATTAGTCCAGTCGTGGCCGACTCTGGGGTTGCGGCGCTCATCTCGCTTTACTGGCCGAGGGAGCCGGCGTACAGCTTCCAGGTCATGTGGCCAGCAGGACTAAGCCGCTTCTGGCGAAACAGAGCAGCGCATGGAAACGCCGTTTACCTTCCCGCCAGAGTGGTACCTATTTATCTACTTGCACTTTGACGTGCTTTCGAACTGCTAGGTTGGCAGGAGCAGGGACCGAGCAACGGGAGCTCACCCCGTCGCCTGGATTCAAACTGTCAACCTTCTGATCGGCAAGTCCTAGGCTCTGTGGTTTAACCCACAGTGCCACCTGCGGCCCTCCTCTGGGTAATAAACACCTGCAAATTCTTCTATCCTTGTTTCGAATCCTGCCTCAAAAGGCAACTTTTCTGGGGAGATTTGTGGCTACGCTGGAAGCCAACGGCAACTAGAACAATATGCGGATGTCCTATCCCATAACAACAGCAACAGCAGTATATTTATACCTTGCACATCAGTCTGTTTTTAGCTGAGATTCCTGCATTGTTTGGGGTTGGACTAGATGGCCGTTGGGTCCCTTACGGCTCTAAGGATTCTATGATCAGACATGCCCCAGCAACTCTGGGTGGCTTTGAACACATATAAATACATAATAAAACAGTAAGCATTAAAAAAAATCCCTGTACAGAGCTGCCTTCAGATGTCTTCTAAAGGCTATATAGTTATTTAACTCCTTGACTTGGGCGTTGTATAACTCAGTACCCACCAATATTTCTCTAATGAAAATAGGGACGTCCTATTCCGTCCCCTCCAATGTTTCTCCCATGAAAATAGGGACTTCCTATTCCATCCTCTCCAACGTTTCTCCCGTGAAAATAGGGACGTCCTATTCCATCCCCTCCAACGTTTCTCCCCTGAAAATAGGGACGTCTTATTCCGTCCCCTCCAACGTTTCTCCCCTGAAAATAGAGATGTCCTATTCCATCCCCTCCAACGTTTCTCCCCTGAAAATAGGGACGTCCTAAAGAAAAGCGAGAATTTCTGGGATAAAATCAGAAACCGGGACGGCTTCTGTAAATGCAGGTATTATTCTGTGAAATAATAGACAGGCAGTGGCAAGCATGTGGACCCTGAGAGGTAGCTTCTCAATGCTGTCTGTGCTGATTTTCCCCTCCCAGGGCTGGTCGGGAAGGGGAAAACATTTACGCCTTCTGGAATGCAGAGACGAAAAGGCGTTCCTCTCAGCCATCAACTGTTCCCCTCCGCTCTGCCCCCAAATCCCTAATGGAAAACTGCAACGATCAGGCCCCTGCGCACATTATCTATAGAACGCTTGACACTTCATAAATATTAAACTATGACATTATGGACCGCCAAGCAGGGAGTCTGTAAACCCAAGAAATCAAAGCCAGATAAATAACCAATCAACACTGCTGGCTATCACTCAAACAGAGACTTGTTCGCTGCTGCTGCTGCTGCTACTGGAGATTTCAGGCAGGTAGATGTCCTTTTGTGGTATGGCAGATGTGGATTCGGGGATTTATGAATCTTTTTCAGGCTTTTAGACGGTGTTGAAATCAACAATAATTTATAATTATTATAGTTATTTTATTTGTATGCCGCCCATCTGGCGGGGTTGCCCCAGCCGTTCTGGGCAGCTTCCCAAACATATATAAATACAAAACAAAACATCAAACATTAAAAACCTCCCTAAACAGGGCTGCCTTCAGATGTCTTCTAAAAGTCAGGTAGTTGCTTATTTCCTTGATATCTGATGGGAGGGTGTTCCACAGGGTGAGCGCCACCACCAAGAAGGCCCTCTGCCTGGTTCCCTGTAACCTCACATCTCACAGGGAGGGAACTGCCAGAAGGACCTCGGGAGGAGGACCCCGGTGTCCGGGGTGGATGGTGGGGGTGGAGACACTCCTTCAGGTCTGCTGGGCCATTTAGGGCTTTCAAGGTCAGCACCAACACTTTGAATTGTGCTCGGAAACGTCCTGGGAGCCAGTGTAGGTCTTTCAGGACCGGTGTTATGTGGTCTTGGCGTCTGCTCCCAGTCCCCAGTCTGGCTGCCGCATTCTGGATTAGTTGCAGTTTCTGGGTCACCTTCAAAGGTAGCCCCACGTAGAGCGCATGGCAGTAGTCTAAGCGGGAGATAACCAGAGCATGCACCACTCCGGTGAGACAGTCCGCGGGGAAGGAGGGTCTCATCCTGCGTACCAGATGGAGCTGCCCTGGACACAAAACTGATCTGCTCCTCCATGGACAGGGGTGAGTCCAAAATGACCCCCAGCCTGTGCACCTGGTCCTTCAGGGGCACAGTTGCCGCATTCAGGACCATGGAGTCCCCCACACCTACCCGTCCCCTGTCCCCCAAAACAGTACAGTGGTGCCTCAGATTACATACGCTTCAGGTTACGTACGCTTCAGGTTAGAGACTCCGCTAACCCAGAAATATTACCTCGGGTTAAGAACTTTGCTTCAGGATGAGAACAGAAATCACACAGAGGCCCCATTAGCTAAAGTGGTGCTTCAGGTTAAGAACAGTTTCAGGTTAAGAACGGACCTCCGGAACGAATCAAGTTCTTAATCCGAGGTACCACTGTACTTCTGTCTTGTGGGGATTTTGGACTGATCTATCGGCAGACTCTCCTTGTGGTATTGAGTGAGAGGATCTAAGAAACACCTTTTTATTGAATTGAAAGCCTAAGCCAGGGGACCAAACCCCCAGATCCAGGGATTCTCTGGGGCCTCTGAGCTGCCGGCGCCTTTCCCCGAAGCTGCATCACCCCCCCCATCTCTTGTCTTGGCTCTCCCCTTCCTCTACTCCCCTCCTCCCTTCCTCCTTCCCACCCGCCTCTCCGAGAGCCGGGTCAGGCTCGGCCGCCACGGGGCCCCGGTAATGGATCTGCAGGAGTTTGCCTGCCAACCTCATCCCGGCTGCTGACAGGAAGCGAGTCCTGCCTCAGACACCCCTGGGCCCTCTTTCCGCCGACTGCTCTTCCAGAGACGCCGCTCCCCGAAGACCTGCGCTGAGTGAAAGAACGCTTCGAGATTTCCAGTAGCTCTTTGCTTCCTCAAGGCCTTGATGTGGAAAGACATTTCTCAGAAAAAGCGGCGGCGGAGGCGCTCGCTCAGTCGCTCATGAGAGTTGTTGTTGAGTCGTTTAGTGGTGTCCGCCTCTTGGTGACCCCCTGGACCAGAGCACGCCAGGCCCTCCTGTCTTCCACTGCCTCCCGCAGTTTGGTCAAACTCATGCTGGTCGCTTCGAGAACACTGTCCCACCATCTCGTCCTCCGTCGTCCCCTTCTCCTTGCGCCCTCCATCTTTCCCAGCATCAGGGTCTTTTCCAGGGAGTCTTCTCTTCTCATGAGGTGGCCAAAGTCTTGGAGCCTCAGCTTCAGGATCTGTCCTTCCAGTGAGCACTCAGGGCTGATTTCCTTCCGAATGGAGAGGTTTGATCTTCTGGCAGTCCATGGGACTCTCCAGAGTCTCCTCCAGCACCAGAATTCAAAAGCATCCATTCTTCGGTGATCATCCTTCTTGATGGTCCAGCTCTCACTTCCGTACATCACTACTGGGAAAACCAGAGCTTGAACTATACGGACCTTTGTTGGCATGAGAGAGAACCCCCCAAAACTTTCACTAAACCTACGAGAAGCACTATTTCATTGATCAAACATGTTTGGGATGAGTTATTAAATTTATCGTTGTCCCTGCCATCGTTAATTACAGCCGTAACTTGGAAGCCGGATGCCTTGGCTCCCGAACAAATCGGCTCCCGAACGATCAAAACCCGGAAGTGAGCGTTCTGGTTTTCGAACGGTTTTCGGAAGCTGGAGGTCCACCGCAGCTTGTGATTGGCTGCAGGAGGTTCCTGCAGCCAATCAGAAGCCATGGTTTGGTTTTTGAACGTTTTGGAAGTCAAACGGACTCCCGGAACGCGTTCTGTTCAAAAACCAAGGTACCAGTTTATGAGCCTTCATTGATTGATTGATTGATTGATTGCATTGTATATAAATAATCTTCCTTGTTGTTGTTGTGATGATGATGATGATGATGATGATGATGATGATGTATATTCCATCTTTCTTCCAAGGACCTTGAGGTTGTGTACATGGTCCTCCCTATTTCTTCTAATCCAAGCAATTTTTATTGATTTTCATGTAAATACAAGAACGTATAACTGCACCTCTGAATTTTGCCCTGCAATTCACCGCCCAGTAATGTGTGCAAACACACACAAATAATGTCAAGGTGTGCATTTGAATGCATAGATCTGTGACCACGACACACAAACATGTTTTATTTTAGGGAATATCGCGTCACAAAACAATGGGTACTTCTGGCAAAACGGCGTAGGAATGTGTATGTATAAAGAGAGAAGGACGATGAAACGCTCATGGGTTTTCATGAGAATGTTCGGAAAAATTGCAAAACTTGATGGGAGAAAGTAAATACAGCGGTACCTCAGTTTTCAAGTGTCTTGGAAGCTGAACGTTTCGGTTTTCCAACGCTGAAAACCCGGATGTAATTGCTTCTGTTTTCAAACACACCTCGGAAGTCGAACTTTGCTTGTTTTTCCATTTTTCCAATTTAACCTGCAGCCAGCCCTTTGCGCCTCGGTTTTGAACATTTCGGAAGTCGAGTGGTCTTCCGGAACAGATTACGTTCGAGAACTGAGGCACCACTGTAAATGAGAAACAGTCGATCAGGTCTCAAGCCATTTAAAAAAATATATAATACAGATAGTAAAAGCACAAGAAACAGCACAGTGCTGTTAAGAGCCATTTCCTTAAAAGCAGTCGGTTCTCAAAGACCTGTCAGAATGAAACAATATTCACTTGTACGACAATGAGGGAGCTTAGCCTTTCAAAACTGAACTGGTTGTGAGCAAATTTTGCATTACCATTGGACTCCGTTTTGAACCAAGAGGGAAGACGGCGCCTTTCAAAATGGCGCTGGTTTTTAAGCAACGCCCAGGTATAAGGCTACTAGTTTTGCCAAAATGTCACTCGCTTCCCAGCCAGTCTCACCTTGCCGTTTTGCGGCCTGAGGACCACCCAAAGTTGGGTGTGCGAAAGAAGCCACCCATTGAGGAAGAGTGCATAGGACCAATTGAAAAAAACCATGGTTCATAAGCCAACAGCAAGCCATGACTTCAGATCCCAGATTACTAACAGTAGATGAACCATTGCCAAGCCACAGAACTGTAGAATTGGAATGGATCCCCAAGTAATCTCAGCTAAAGCATCCATAAAGTCTCCCTGGGTAGGGCTCAGTTGATCTTAAAGCCATACCTTGGTTGTTGGACTTAATCCGTTCCGGGAGTACGTTCAACTCCCGAAATGGTTAGTAAAACCAAGGCACGCTGGATGTCCGGCTTCAGAAAAACGTTCGCAAACCGGAACACTCACTTCCGAATTTGTGGTGTCCAGGAGCCAAAACTTACAAGTACCAGGGCGTTGGACAACCAATGTACGGCTGCAATTTAATGGCTAAGCACTCTGACGAACCAGGGTAGGAAGACATTACCAGGAACAAATTCTTCTGTCATGGTCTGGTTCACGGGCGATCGAAGTCCCGGCTGGGGACGTCAGGACCGGGGGCAAGATGGCGGGGTGGGAGCAGGAACGGGAGTCCAGAAGCCAGGAGTCCAGAAACCAAGAGTCCGAGGGTCAGAGAGCTGGGAGTCAAGAAGCCAAGGGTCCAAGGGTCAGGAAGCAAGGAGTCACGAAGTTAGGGGTCTGAGGATCAAGAAGCAAGGAGTCACGAAGTCAGGGGTCCAAGGATCAAGAAGCAAGGAGTCACAAGTCAGGTGTCCGAGGATCAAGAAGCAAGGAGTCACAAAGTCAGGGGTCCGGGGATCAAGAAGCAAGGAGTCACAAAGTCAGGGGTCCGAGGATCAAGAAGCAAGGAGTCATGAAGTCAAGGGTCCGAGGGTCAGGAAGCAAGGAGTCAGGAAGTCAGGGGTCCGAGGATCAAGAAGCAAGGCGTCACGAAGTCAGGGGTCCGAGGATCAAGGACTCAAACACAGCAAGGCAGGAAACGTGTTGCTGTGGCAAAGAGCTGAAGGGAAAATGCTGACCTTATATCCCTTCCCGGCTCTTGCCACCAGGTGCTGTGAGTTACCAATCGGCCTCACCTGTGTGGCCGCGCCTTGCCTCTTCAGAACAAACTTAGGAAGGCCCCAGTCCTGCAAAGTCCTATTGGTCACAGGGCCTGGCTCTTTCATGCAACACCGGACATCTTCTCCGCCTTCCTTTCCCCCACCAGCTTCTCTGACAGGCTCGCCATCTTTGTTCTCTATTTTTGTCCTCACCATTCCCTTTCCAGGCGCACACAGTCGGATTCCCCTCCCGTTGTGCTTTGACGATGCAGCTGCTGTGGTCGAGAGTGCCTTGAATAAGTTATAGCAGCTGCCGGGATCTCAGATGCCTAAGGCTAGTTGCTCTCTCGAAAGAGCCTCCAGGCAACCCAACGGGAGACTTCAAGGCACTACTCCATCTTGCCCCATATTTTCACAAGTCTGGAAGTAGCCCAGGTCAGGAAGAGGCGTGGCTTGAGGGAAGTGGGTGTGGCCTGGGAAGGGGCCTTGAAGATTCCAGGAGGCCAGGCAGAGGCCTAATAATAATAATAATAATAATAATAATAATAATAATTAAGGTCAGCACCAACACTTTGAATTGTGATCAGGAACGTCCTGGGAGCCAATTATTATAGGCCTAATAATAATAATAATAATAATAATAATAATATATTTATAACAAACCTAGACAGCATCTTGAAAAGCAGAGACATCACCTTGCCGACAAAGGTCTGTATAGTTAAAGCTATGGTTTTCCCAGTAGTGATGTGTGGAAGTGAAAGCTGGACCACAAAGAAGGCTGATCACCGAAGAATGGATGCTTTTGGATTATGGTGCTGGAGGAGACTCTTGAGAGTCCCATGGACTGCAAGAAGATCAAACCTCTCCCTGGAAAAGACCCTGAAGACTCCCTGGAAAAGACCCTGATGTTGGGAAAGATGGAGGGCACAAGGAGAAGGGGACGACAGAGGACGAGATGGTGGGACAGTGTTCTCAAAGCTAACAGCATGAGTTTGACCAAACTGCGGGAGGCAGTGGAAGACAGGAGGGCCTGGCCTGCTCTGGTCCAGGGGGTCATAAAGAGTTGGACACGACTAAACGACTAAACAACAACCGCAACAACCCTGCCCATCTGGCTGGGTTTCCCCAGCTACTCTGGGCGGCTTTCAACAGAACATTAAAAACAGAATAAAACTACAAACATTAAAAACTTAACTCTCTCGGGGTCCTTTACCTTTACCTTTTTACCCCACACTTGACTGACCCCCTTCTCTTTGTTGTTGTTGTTTAGTCGTTTAGTTGTGCCCACCTCTTCGTGACCCCTGGACCAGAGCACACCAGGCACTTCTGCCCTCCACCGCCTCCCGCAGTTGGGTCAAACTCATGCTGGTAGCTTCGAGAACACTGTCCCACCATCTCATCCTCTGTTGTCCCCTTCTCCTTGCACCCTCCATCTTTCCCAGCATCAGGGTCTTTTCCAGGGAGTCTTCTCTTTACACCTCGACAATCCCCCCCATAGTTCACCCCACCTTCTCCTCCCACGGCTCACCCTAGCCTCACCCCCACAGCTTTCCCCAAGCAAGTGGCCGGCAGCCTTGTATATAGGATGATAGACACACACAAACACGTATGCATATATAAATAACCCATATGGACTATTCTGCATCGCGGATGTTGTGTTACCCCGTGAATTCCCTGCGGGTGCTTCCTCTCTCTCTCTCACCACCATCTCCCCAAGCCCCCAAACGCCTGAGCTAAATCCAGATGCTTATAAAATATACAAGAAGCCTCTGGGCTTGGGGCGAAGGCTTCAGGATTCAGGTTGCTCTCCAGTTCACGTATTTGGCATAGAGAGAGAGGGGGGGGGGGAGAGAGAGAGAGAGAGAGAGAGAGAGAGAGAGAGAGAGAGAGACCTGTTTTATGCAGGACAGGTGACAACCCCAAACTCAACTATAGCAGCTCTGCAATGGCCCCAGAGGCAGAAGCAGGGCCAGATATAGGTTTAATGAGGCCCTCAGCTCCTGAAGGTAATGGGGCCCTTTCTATGTCCAGCTGTCCTTTGTCAACAACAAATTGCCACCGTTTTTTGTGTTGAATATATACTCTATGGGAATCGATGGACCTAAGAGGTATCTAAGGGACGCGGGTGGTGCTGTGGGTTAGACCACGGAGCCTAGGACTTGCCGATCAGAAGGTCGGCGGTTCGAATCCCCGTGACGGGGTGAGTTCCCGTTGCTTGGTCCCTGCTCCTGCCAACCTAGCAGTTCGAAAGCACATCAAAGTGCAAGTAGATAAATAGGTACCACTCTGGCGGGAAGGTAAACGGCGTTTCCGTGCGCTGCTCTGGTTCGCCAGAAGCGGCTTAGCCCTGCTGGCCACATGACCCGGAAGCTGTACGCCGGCTCCCTCGGCCAATAAAGCGAGATGAGCGCCGCAACCCCAGAGTCGGCCACGACTGGACCTAATGGTCAGGGGTCCCTTTACCTTTACCTTTAAGAGGTATCTAAATCCATTTGCCCACGCAGAATGTAGGCACCCTATATATAGAAAGGAGCAAACCAGTGATGGTTTAGGGAGCAGGTGAGCAGGCGAGGCCCATGACTTACATCCTAGGAGCCCACACAACATAAAACACTGTTGCTGTATGTAGGTTTTATTTGTTTTTTATCTTATATTTTGGAAATGTACATCCAGTTTTTTCCCTTTAATTTTTTTTGGGGGGGCCCCAAGAGAGTGGGGCCCTAAGCTAGAACTTGTTTAACATACACATAAATCCAGCACTGAGGACAACCCTAAGCTCAACTATAGCAGAACTGCAGATATCTATAGGGCTGTCACATGGAAGAGGGAATACATAGTTGTTTATTTCCTTGACATCTGATGGGAGGGCGTTGCACAGGGCAGGCGCCACCACCGAGAAGGCCCTCTGTCTGGTTCCCTGTAACTTCACTTCTCACAGGGAGGGAACCGCCAGAAGGCTCTTGGGAGATGGACCCCGGTGTCCGGGGTGGAGACGCTCCTTCAGGTCTACTGAGAGCCAGTGTGGTGTAGTGGTTAAGAGCGGTAGTCTCCTAATCTGGGGAACCGGGTTTGCGTCTCCGCTCCTCCACGTGCAGCTGCTGGGTGACCTTGGGCCAGTCACACTTCCTTGAAGTCTCTCAGCCCCACTCACCTCACAGAGTGTTTGTTGTGGGGGAGGAAGGGAAAGGAGAATGTTAGCCGCTTTGAGACTCCTTAAAGGGAGTGAAAGGCGGGATATCAAATCCAAACTCTTCTTCTTCTTCTTCTACTGGGCCAAGGCCGTTGAGGACTTTGAAGGTCAGCACCTTCAACACTTTGAATTGAAGAAACTTTTCCCTATATTGCATAATTTTATAAACTGTCTCTTACTTGCCTTTTCTCCAAACGAAAAAGCGCCAAACACTGCAGTCTTTCCCAACAGGGGAGGTGAGCAACAGCTTAACTCTACCAGCTTCCTTGCCCTGTTCCTGCATTGGGGCTCCTTGAGCTCTGTCCGTGGTCCTGAAAGAGTTCTGTGCTGCCTTGAGCTCATGGGCAATACTTGAAGCCATCTCCTTGCTTCCTTGACCTCCAGGTCAAGACTCTCACTGCAGGCCTTAGTCACAAATGCTTCACTAGAGAACTCCTTTGTTCCTTCCATTCATTTGTTAAGTGTCTACCGTGTCTCTCCAGCAAAGTAGGGAGGAAACAAAATTAAAACAGAAACACATTTTGTTTAAATAATAATAATACAGTGCTACCTCGGGGTACCTTTTGAATTCTGGTGCTGGAGGAGACTCTTGAGAGTCCCATGGACTACAAGAAGATCAAACCTCTCCATTCAGAAGGAAATCAGCCCTGAGTGCTCACTGGAAGGACAGATCCAGAAGCTGAGGCTCCAAGACTTTGGCCACCTCATGAGAAGAGAAGACTCCCTGGAAAAGACCCTGATGTTGGGAAAGATGGAGGGCACAAGGAAAAGGGGATGATGGAGGACGAGATGGTTGGACAGTGTTCTTGAAGAGACCAACATGAGTTTGACCAAACTGCGGGAGGCAGTGGAAGACAGGAGTGCCTGGTGTGCTCAGGTCCAGGGGGTCACAAAGAGGCGGATATGACTAAACGACTAAACAACAACACCTCGGGTTAAGAACTTAATTCATTCTGGAGGTCCGTTCTTAACCTGAAGCACCACTTTAGCTAATGGGGCCTCCTGCTGCCGTCGCGCTGCCGGAGCACGATTTCTGTTCTCATCCTGAAGCAAAGTTCTTAACCCGAGGTACTATTTCTGGGTTATCGGAGTCTGTAACCTGAAGCGTCTGTAACCCGAGGTACCACTGTATTCAAGAACATCTAAAAACGTCAAGAACATGTAAAAAAACCAGCCACATTCCCTCACAGTGAATAATGTCAAGGTATCTTTGAGCTACCCAATGCCTGAGTGAGCCAGGAATGGTCCAAAATTTCTTCTTGGGTGTCAGTAGTGAAAGCGACAGGTGCACCTCAATATGAAGAGCATTATGCAAAGGGGATATCTCCACCGAGAAGTCCACGTCATGGGTCAATGCCAACCAGGCAGAACCCATCAACGGTACCGCCACCAACAGGACCTTCTCCTGCAGATTGTAGGGTCAGATATGGTGGGTCTTTGTGGAGGTGGTCTTTTTAGGTTCTCAGGTCCCATTACATGGGTCTCTTTAGTCACCGTTGATGGTAGATCCGGACCTGGAGCACTGAGGAGACACCACAGAGGGCTTTGAAAGTGACGCCAACCCGTCCTAGCTTGGCTTATCGGAAGCAGAAAGAGGAGATTGAGCAACGGGAGATCACCCAGGCGTGGTAGCTATCAAGAAGTGTTTGGCAACCTGGGAATCGATACCCCCGCACTCAACTGGGCTATCAGCGATCGTCTGGGGAGCTTAGAAGGACATATGGTCGCCACCTCATCTCCTCCCTTGGAGCAGCCAACCAGGAGACCTCTCCATCGAAGCTATCTCCTCTCTGGAGCCTGTCAGTTCCTGTATTGCCCCCGCCATCGCGGCTGGCGAAGCCCTAATGGCCCATCTCTATGTTTTATTATCTCTTTTAAAAGTGTAATTAGTTCAAGTGTAAACAAAAAACAAGCCCTTTGGTTAATTAAGAATTTTTAAACAGGGGAAGGGAGACAGTAAGCAAGAGGATGTTCCGGAAACATTAACGGACCCCGGGCAGGTATCATAAAATTGATTGAGGGACGGGACGGAAGGATGGGGAGATGTCGGCGGGGAGGACCGGCCGCCGTTGAGAGGGGAAATATGGGCAAGGGGAGGGGGGGAGAAGCGAGCCCTCCTGAAAATGGACCCTAGTTTATCTCTCCCTACCCACCCACACAACGGAGTGCATTTTGACGGCAGGGTTTATGGCCCCGGGGTCTCCATAGAAATGGCTAATGATTTTTTATGCATTAATGGGAATAATGGACAGCGGTAATATATTGTTTAAAGAGATGGATAGGATCCTTTTAACACCGACATGTATATAGATCTCAAGAGCGACCGGGGTATGGACCACGTGAATCCTGAACCTCCGTTCGGGCCACGATAGGATCCAGGGCCTGCTTGGGCCTTTCGTTCCATTTCATTTTTAAAAAATACTTTTCATTGGTTTTTACAAAAACAAATTCAAAGTAATAAAAAGAATAAACTTCTGCCATATCCATATATGCTGCAGTGAGGCTCCTCACGGGGTCTCTGCCATGGGAGCATATTCACCCAGTGCTTTTCCAGCTGCACTGGCTCCTGGTGGAGTACAGGGTCAGATTTAAGGTGCTGGTCTTGACCTTTAAAGCCCTTCATGGCCTAGGATCCTTGTACCTACGGGACCGCCTCTCCCGGTCTGCCCCACGGAGAGCCTCAAGGTCCATAAATAGCAACACCCTAGTGGTCCCAGGCCCTAAGGAAGTTAGATTGGCTTCAACCAGAGCCAGGGCCTTTTCAACACTGGCCCCTGCCTGGTGGAACGCTCTGCCTCATGAGACCAGGGCCCTGCAGGATCTGATTTCTTTCCACAGGGCCTGTAAGACAGAGTTGTTCTGCCTGGCCTTTGGCTTGGAGCCAATTTGATTCCCTCCCTCTCTTTCTTTTTTCTTTTCCTTCTCCTCCTGCGATGAGGCTACATTTTAATATTTTAATGTTTCAATATTTTAATGTATTTTAATTTTGTTTTTAAGTTGTAATCATTCAACTTGTTTTTAATATTGCTTGTAAGCTGCCCTGAGCCCGGCCTTGGCTGGGGAGGGCGGGGTATAAATAAATTATTATTATTATTATTATTATTATTATTATTATTATTATTTATGAGATTCGCTGTCACGACTTCCTCCATGTTACCTGCATGGGTCCTTAACATACCATACTTTTCCGTGTATTAGATGAGGTTTTAATACCCCAAAAAAAGGTTTAAAATTTGGGGTCGTCTTATACACGGATAGTGCATAGGGGGGCGTGGGATTGGCTGCTGCTGCGAGCCAGAGATTGTCAGTGGATATTGGGTGTGGTGGTGTTGACTGTGGCAAGGGTTTTTGTTGATTGGCCAAAATCAAACCCCTGTGCAATAAGAACCAATCACAACAATACAAACACAACATGTGGACTAATAGTTAGTAGAGAATATATTCTCTACTATTAGTCTGGGGGACGTGGGTGGCGCTGTGGGTTAAACCACAGAGCCTAGGACTTGCCGATCAGAAGGTCGGCGGTTCAAATCCCCACGACGGGGTGAGCTCCCGTTGCTCGGTCCCTGCTCCTGCCAACTTAGCAGTTCGAAAGCACGTCAAAGTCCAAGTAGATAAATAGGTACCACTCCGGCGGGAAGGTAAATGGCGTTTCCATGCGCTGTTCTGGTTCTCCAGAAGCGGCTTAGTCTTGCTGGCCACATGACCCGGAAGCTGTACGCCGCCTCCCTCGGCCAATAAAGCGAGATGAGCGCCGCAACCCCAGAGTCTGCCACGACTGGACCTAATGGACCTTATTAACTATTAGTCTACATGTTGTGTTCGTGTTGTTGATTGGAGGCTGCTGTGTCAATTGGGCGGGCGATAAGCAGCTATTGTGATGCATGCAAATGGCAGCCCATGTCATGCAAGTGAGTGAGTGATTTTCTGCAATTCCCCCTAAGAAAAGCTCAGTAACTCTGGGCAAACCTTTCCCCATTTTCTTAATTTGGAGTCCCCCCAAATAGTTAGCGTCTTATACATGGGGGCGTGTTATACATGGGGAAATATGGTACTTCTAAAACTACATATCATTACATTCTTCACAGTTTTCATCTCTCTAAATTATCCATCCACACACACACACACACACACAAACACTGTTTCTTTACAAGTCCAGCTAACGTTTTTATGTTTACAGTCGTCTCCTAAGTAAGTTATAAATCCCCCCGGTTCTTTTTTAAAGTCTTTGTCTTCTCGATTCCTGAGTCTCCCGGTCAGTTTTGCCATTTCAGCATATTTCAGCGATTTAACTTGCCATTCTTCCTTGGTCAAAACTGTTGGTTCTTTCCATCTTTGGGCTACTAGCATCCTTGCCGACATAAACAGTCTTTTCTGGTTCTTCTGGGATATCGGAAGCTTTAATTCCCAATAGAAATGCTTCCGGTTTTTAAACAAACGTTACTTTGAACATTTTTTTTCTCAATTCATTATATATCAGTTCCCAAAAAGACTTTGTTATCTCATATGACCACCACATATGAGGCCATCAAGATTTCTTGAAGACCCTTTGGTCTTACTCTGTCTTTTGTTTGGCTGATACGGGCAGGATGTAAAAATAACTCCCTTAGTTAAAGGTAAAAAAGGTAAAGGACCCCTGGATGGTTAAGTCCAGGGCAACTAGGGGTTGTGGCACTCATCTCGCTTTCAGGCCAAGAAAGCCACTATTTGTCCACAGACAGTTTTATGGATCATGTGGCCAGCAGGACTAAACCGCTTCTGGCGCATGACGGAAACCAGAGCGCACGGAAATGCCATTTACCTTCCCACCGGAGCGGTGCCTATTTATCTACTTGTGCTGGTGTGCTTTCGAACTGCTAGGTTGGCAGGCTAGAGGCCGGTGTATAAATTTAATAATAATAATAATAATAATAATAATATTCGGCAATCACTCGTAGCCGAGTAAGATTGTCTTCCATAAACACGGTTTTCACAGTGAGTCCGTCAGTGACTGTGGAGGCCAGTTCTGAATCCACACATCCTTCCACAGTGAGGACATTGGTTTCCGGGTGGGAGTTGATCCCAGTGAGGGTTTGCCAAGCGCGCCTTCCTCTTAGCACATTTCTCCCTCTTGTCCTGAGTTCGAGTGTCTCCAAAGCGCGGGACACCTTTGGGAAAGGCTGTTCTCCAACCGGAGCGCTCGGAGGCCAGTGTTTCTTGCAGGGAAGAGATTTCTCCAGCCCCTTCGAACACCCCTCCCGAGGCTTCAAGGTGACATTTGCTTCGTTCTGCCCTCCTTCCCTGTCTCTGCTGGTCCACCCAGAGAAACCTCGGTCTCCCACCTCCTTTCAGACTCCTTCCAGCTTGCCGCAATCAGCTATTGATTTCATTGACAGGCAGAGCCGGTCCCCGCGAGATAGAGCAGCGAGGCTCCCTGCCGAATCTAATTTCAGAAGGAGAGGATTTTTCTTTTTAAAAATTCTTCACACACACACACACACACACACACAAATATGGATTTAGCAACAAAGATCCCTCTCCCCCTTGCTTAGCCAACTCCTTATACCGCCAAATCTCCTGCAAGAAAAATCAGGGAGGTAGAATAGATGGGTTGGGGTGCGGTAGACTCCCCCACCAAAGAAATAGATTATGACATGCAGGCGACATTTAAAGCAACAGTTATATGGCCCCCACACACCCCAGAATGGAAGCATCGCGAGAGGAACAATGTTATGGTTTTGTTGTGCAGTTGAAGCTATGTTACAAAGCGTTTTATTATGTTTTTATATACCGTATTTTTTGCACCATAACACTCACTTTTTTCCTCCTAGAAAGTAAGGGGAAATGTCTGTGCGTGTTATGGAGGGAATGCCTACGGGTGGCATGCCTACGGATTTTCCTCCTCTAAAAACTACGTGCGTGTTATGGTCGGGTGCGTGTTATAGAGCGAAAAATACGGTATGTTGGAAGCTGCCCAGAGTGGCCAGGGCAACCCAGTGAGATGGGCAGGGTAAAAATAATAGAAGTATTATTATTATCATCATAGAATAGGATGTCCCTATTTTCAGGGGAGAAACGTTGGAGGGGATGGAATAGGACGCCCCTATTTTCAGGGGAGAAACGTTGGAGGGGATGGAATAGGACGTCCCTATTTTCAGGGGAGAAACGTTGGAGGGGATGGAATAGGACGTCCCTATTTTCACAGGAGAAACGTTGGAGGGGGTGGAATAGGACGTCCCTATTTTCACAGGAGAAACGTTGGAGGGGGTGGACTAGGACGTCCCTATTTTCACAGGATAAACATTGGAGGGGATGGAATAGGACGTCCCTATTTTCACAGGAGAAATGTTGGAGGGGATGGAATAGGACGTCCCTATTTTCAGGGGAGAAACGTTGGAGGGGATGGAATAGGACGTCCCTCTTTTCACAGGAGAAATGTTGGAGGGGATGGAATAGGACGTCCCTATTTTCAGGGGAGAAACGTTGGAGGTGATGGAAAAGGACGTCCCTATTTTCACAGGAGAAACGTTGGAGGGCACGACAGCCACTCTCTGCACTAATGATTCTCAGCCACTGGTATTTGGAGGCAGAAAACAGGCCGCTTTGGCTAGCGGCTTTTGAGAGCATCCTCCATATCAATGGTTTTGTCGAAGCCTCCATCCAATTTAATGGTCGGCCCTGCTTCTTGCGGCAGTGAATATCGTAATTTCAGCTGCGTTCTTCTCCCAAGGCTGAGTCGGCTTTGTGTGTTCAAAAAAAGGGTTTCGGGTGGGGGGAGCCGGAGGTGGGGAAGAATCGGCCCCGTTGCCGTGGAAACAGCCCGCGAAACAGGGGCAGCGTCTCCCTCCCCTCCTCTTCATCGATTCCAGAAATCTTCTCTCTGCATGTATGATCTATAGAAAGGCTGTGGGCCTATTGATCCGGCTGTTGCATGGCTCGGAGATCACCTTCCTGAGAAACGAGCGGGGTGGGGGGGTGAGCAAGCGATGAAGGTGTCTGTCCCAGATCTGAGCAACAAGATGGTCGGCTGCATAAGACCCCCCCCTCCAAAAAACCCACAACAACAAACCCACCCTTCCCCATCCCTTTGTCTGCTGTTCTTGCCTTTTCTCAGACACATCCGCACCAACCAGTCAAAATTAATGCTAGCCGGCTATCGTGGGCTTCTTTGTTATTTACCTCTAGACGTCTCCAGGAGGGTTGCTCCCAGCTGAAGGCAGGAAGCAAACCCCTTTGGCGAATTAACACCAAACCATCGATGAACACCAGTAATCAGAAAGCGAGGAGGCCGGGCAGCCGTAAGGAGCAAGACTCCCAGCTGCTCCTCGCCCACCCTCCCCAAGACATCGGCAAAAAGGAACGTAGGATGACGGCTTGCTACTGAGTCAAACAATTGGTCCACCTAAGCTCAGTATGGTCACCACCACCACTTTTTATTTATACCCCACCCATCTGGCTGGGTTTCCCCAGCCACTCTGGGCGGCTCCCAACAGAATATTACAAACACGATCAAACATTAAAAACTTTTCTAAACAGGGCTGCCTCCAGATGTCTTCTAAAAGTCAGATAGTTGTTTATTTCCTTGACATCTGATGGGAGGGCGCCACCACCGAGAAGGCCTTCTGCCCGATTCCCTGTAACCTCAATTCTTACAGTGAGGGAACCACCAGAAGGCCCTTGGACCTGGACATCAGTTTCTGGGCTGAATGATGGGGGTGGAGATGCTCCTTCAGGTCTACTGGGCCATTTAGGGCTTTCAAGGTCAGCACCAACACTTTGAATGGTGCTGGGAAACGTACTGGGAGCCAATGCAGATCTCTCAGGACCAGTGTTATGTGGTCCCTCGGGTTACAGACGCTTCAGGTTACAGACACTTCAGGTTACAGACTCCGCTAACCCAGAAATAGTACCTCGGGTTAAGAACTTTGCTTCAGGATGAGAACAGACATTGCGGCAGCGGGAAGCCCCATTAGCTAAAGTGGTACCTCAGGTTAAGAACAGTTTCAGGTTAAGAACGGACCTCCAGAACAAATTAAGTTCTTAACTAGAGGTACCACTGTAATTGCTTTAGGGTGGGAAAATGCGGTTTTTTTGCTGTACTGGATATTAATCATTGGAAGCTTGCGTAAAGGGTTAGGGCTGGTTTCACGGCAGATCAGCGTCAGGTGTGGTTTCAAAACTGCAAAACCACACGCCACAAGAATTACGCTCGCACCGATTGCTCAGTTACTGCCCCTGTTGCAGCAGTCCAGACTTAGAATCAAAGAAATCATAGAATCGTATAGTTGGGAGGGACCCTCAGAGGCATCTAGTCCAACCCTCTGCAATGCAGGAATCTCAGCTAAAGCATCTGGGGCTGTCCCAGTGTTGCAGGAATTTATGTATAGGTTGGGGGGGGGGGTTGCCCCTCCAGCAGATATCACGCACATGCAGCCCACTACCAAAACCAGCACAATCGCTTTTGTGACTTTTGTGATTTGTCCCCACAAAACACTTCATCGCAATTTCTTCCTATCTATTCAAAGGGCCTCTGCTGCACGATACCAAATGTAAGAATTCACTGATCAGTGTGTCTATGTACTGGCTCACTGGGAAAACTTCAGAGATTCATATAGACATGTGAGCTCAGCTACTCAGCAGCCCCTCTGCCTGAGGGATAATTCCTGGCCTCCTGATACCTGAGTGCCAGACAGGTAGCCATTCCAGAAATAACAAAGCCAGATGAAGACAAAAGGGTGGGATTAACTTGGCTGGGAAACAGGGAAATGTGAATATATTTTTTGTTCCACTTGATGGGTGTTTGGTGGAGGGCAAGGGGAACCATGGGGCAGGGTCCAGGATGCTCAGATTACGGCCACCAGACCTCCCCTTTCATGATGTAACCATGATATATGAGTGATGTAGTTTTGGGGGGGTGTAACATGGGGACGCAGGTGGCGCTGTGGGTTAAACCACAGAGCCTAGGACTTGCTGATCAGAAGGTCGGCGGTTCGACTCCCCACGACAGAGTGAGCTCCCGTTGCTCGGTCCCTGCTCCTGCCAACCTAGCAGTTCAAAAGCACGTCAAAGTGCAAGTAGATCAATAGGTACCGCTCTGGCGGGAAGGTAAACGGCATTTCCGTGCGCTGCTCTGGTTCGCCAGAAGTGGCTTAGTCCTGCTGGCCACATGACCCAGAAGCTGTACTCCGGCTCCCTCGGCCAATAAAGCGAGATGAGCGCCGCAACCCCAGAGTCGGCCACGACTGGACCTAATGGTCAGGGGTCCCTTTACCTTTACCTTTTAGCATGGGGATTAGCAGCTAATAAAAGTTTGGGTTCTCTTTTGTTTGGGGCTTCCATCTTGTTCCACCTTGTGGCAGGTGGGAGTCCTGTCACGACCGTCTTCAATAAAGACCAAGCCGACTGGCTGCTGTTTTGCTCTGGTATTCCTGGCTGGTGTCCGTGTTTTTTTTGTCCAAGGGAGCCCTCAGATTTCTCCGTTAACACCTGGAAAACAGGGGGACTTGGAAGGTCTTGAGATGTGTCTGGAGCTGGGGATTTACTGGTTTGTTTTGCTTTTATGTTTTCATTTTGTGTTTTGACGTTGTGAACTGGCCCGTGTTCTCTGAGTGACGGGTGGCATGCAAATTTAGTAAACAACAGCAACAACAATTCAGAACCAGCAATCAAAACCCAGTTGCCTCTGACAACAACCCTCTGGCCAGCTTTGCCGACAGTTTCGTTTCCAAAGGGCAGTCTTAGAAGGAAAGACTCCGCCTGCCGGAGAACGGAGGACAAGGAGGGAGCCACGCTTGGGAGAGAATTCCGCAATATGGGGGCAGCTGCAGAAAAGGCCCTGTCTCGTCTCTCTGCCAGCTCTACGCCGGCACTGGGAGAATAATAATAATAATAATAATAATAATAATAATAATAACAACAACAACAACATTTTATTTATATCCCGCCCTCCCCAGCCGAAGCCGAGCTCAGAGCAGCGACAACAATAAAATAATACAGCATTCTAAAATCAGTTCATTATAAAATCAGTTCAAATCAAATTGATGGCAACCATTGGGCTAGAGTTCTGTGAAGAATTACCAAAGGAGGGGGTCAGATTGTGCCTTGGCCAAAGGCCTGGTGGAACAGCTCTGTCTTGCAGGCCCTGCGGAAAAATGTCAAGTCCCGCAGGGCCCTAGTTTCTTGTGACAGAGTGTTCCACCAGATCGGGGCCACGGCCGAAAAAGCCCTGGCTCTGGTTGAGGCCAGCCTAACCTCTCTGTGGCCTGGGATCTCCAAGATGTTTTTGTTTGACGACCGTAAGGTCCTCCGTGGGGCATACCAGGAGAGGCGGTCCCGTAGGTACGAGGGTCCTAGGCCGTATAGGGCGTTAAAGGTTAAAACCAGCACCTTAAACCTGATCCTGTACCCCACCGGGAGCCAATGCAGCTGGTATAGCACCGGGTGAATGTGATCCCGCAGCGAGGACCCCGTAAGGAGTCTCGCTGCAGCATTCTGCACCCGCTGGAGTTTCTGGGTCAGTCTCAAGGGCAGCCCCAGAAGGTGCTCATCTGAAGATCTGAGCCCCGGGGGCAGATATTTGTGCAGGGAGATGTCGTAAGTTTCCCGAGGGAGACTGTTCTACGGTCAAACAAGAGGTGATGAGCTCTCCACCCCTACAGGTTTTTAAGCTATTTCTCAAGGCTGCTTTAGTTGAGATTCACGAGACGGGCCTTAGCATTCCTCCCAAGTCTACAGTTCTTTGATTTTATAAGACAAAGCTTCACTGAGAACCATGATGGTTAGAATCTTTGTTTTCAGGGAATGCACATTTTAGAGAAAGTAACTCAGGGGTACAGCACCTGTTTGGCATTCAGAAGTTTACTCTCCAGTAGTATCTCCGGGTAAGTCTGCCTCCTGCCAGAAACCCTGAGATCAGCTGCCAGCCAGTGTTGGCAAGGGGAACTGTGAAAAGCCTGGGGAAATCATTCAGGATGAGTTTTTAAACATTCATAATGGCAAGCAGCAAAACAGCACTGTGTGCCAGGAAAACAACAACACAGCAGCTTTTCATTTCTTTTAAAGAAGCTTAATTTCTCTCTCTCTCTCTCTTTCTTTTTCTCCCTGAAGATAAAAACAGAGGAGGGAGACACTGACTTCAGCTCCTCAGAGGAAAAAAGCAAAGTATAAATGAAAGGAATGAAACAAAAACTTACTGTGTGTGTCTTTCAAACCTGATCTAGCAGAAGTGATCCAAATATCCATGCATTTTGGGCAGCGGCAAGTGTGTTCTCAATAGTCACAGGGACTAGCAACTTGAGTCCCACTTCTCCTTGCAAAAAAATAAAACCAGATTACTATGTCTGTCTGTCTATCTATCTATCATCTATCTATCTATCTAGTGCTGGATTTACGTATAAGCTAAACAGGCTATAGCTTAGGGCCCCACACTCTTGGGGGCCCCCCAAAAAATTAAAGGAAAAAAAACTAGACATACATTTCCAAAATATTATCTCTATCTATATCTATCTATCTATCTATCTATCTATCTATCTATCTATCTATCTATCATCTATCTATGCCAGTGCCAGACTTACGTATAAGCTAAACAGGCTATAGCTTAGGGCCCCACTCTCTTCGGCCCCCCCCAAAAAAATTAAAGGAAAGAAACAAACTGGAAGTACATTTCCAAAATATAGGACATCCAGCAACAGTGTTTTGTGTTGTGTAGGCTCCTGTGATGTAAGTCATGGGCCCTGCCTGCTCCCTAAAATATCACAGGTTGGCTCCTTTCTATATATAGGGTGCCTACATTCTGCATGGACCGGTTGCAGGGCAACATGGGCAAATGGCTTGAGATACCTATGAGGTCCATCAATTAATATATAGCATATATTCAACACAAAAGAAACAGCGACAATTTGTTGTTGACAAAGGACAGCTGGACATATAAAGGGAGCCATTACCTTCAGTAGCTTAGGGCCTCATCAAACCTAAATCTGGCCCTCTATCTATCTATCTATCTATCTATCTATCTATCTATCATCTATCTATCTATCTATCTATCTATCTATTTCTATCCTGCCTTTCAATTCAGGGACCATTCATGGCTCTCCCATTTTATCGCCACATCAACCCTGAGTGATAGGTTTGGCTGAGACAGGAGAGAGAGAGAGAGAGAGAGAGAGAGAGAGAGAGAGAGAGAGAGGGCGGGAGAGAGAGAGAGAGATTGGCCCCAAATCAGCTGTAGAGCTTCGCGGTTGAGCGTAAACTCCGCAGCCCAAAGCACACTAACCCCTAGGCAGCACTGCCTCCAACCCACAACCCTCTTGTGTCTTGACGAGCTAGTGGAGTGGGGTGTTTGACCTTTTGAGAGGCCGTGGGGTTTGTTTGCCAACAAAGGTCCGTATAGTTCAAGCTATGGTTTTCCCAGTAGTGATGTATGGAAGTGAGAGCTGGACCATCAAGAAGGCTGATTGCCGAAGAATGGATGCTTTTGAATTCTGGTGCTGGAGGAGACTCTTGAGAGTCCCATGGACTGCAAGAAGATCAAACCTCTCCATTCGGAAGGAAATCAGCCCTGAGTGTTCACTGGAAGGACAGATCCTGAAGCTGAGGCTCCAAGACTTTGGCCACCTCAGGAGAAGAGAAGACTCCCTGGAAAAGACCCTGGTGTTGGGAAAGATGGAGGGCTCAAGGAGAAGGGGACGACAGAGGATGAGATGGTGGGACAGTGTTCTTGAAGCTACCAGCATGAGTTTGACCAAACTGCGGGAGGCAGTGGAAGACAGAAGTGCCTGGTGTGCTCTGGTCCAGGGGGTCACGAAGAGCTGGACACGACTAAACAACAACAACAGGGTTTGTTTTTTGTCAAGCAGTGAAGAAAGGTGTGGCAGTCTCCCCCCTTCTGAGAATTATTTATCCTTAAGGAGGTGTCCAGGGAGTCAGATTGGGGTGGGGTTTGCGGACGGGCAATTAATTACGCCGGGGTTTTCTCTGCCACCCCAACTCCACCCTCCTCCTACTCCTAACCCCTCCTTTGTCTGCTCCAAATGGGGACAGGGAAAAGAGCGAGGAAGCAGGGCAGCAACCTGGAAAAGGCTGGTCAATGAAAACATAAAATTAAAATAATTTGCGTCAATTCCGTTGAGTGGCTGTTAGCCCTAATTGCTATTGACTCGCAGCTGTAATTATTAAGGACGAGAGAGAGAGAGAGAGAGAGAGAGAGAGAGAGAGAGGAACCCAGAGGTTGGTGTGGGATCAGGGCTGGGTTTGGATCACCTCTGGTAGTGCCCAAGCTCTGAGATGCTGGTCTAAGGTCAGAATGGGTCTTGGGTCCCAGGAAGCTGTGAAACTCTCCCAGGGAATCAAACTGAATGTGGTATAAGAAAGGGTTAATGGTCGATGTGGCCAGGGAGGGGCAGATTTGCCTGTGGGATTGGGATCCGGTCAGCCGGCTGGGTCCTGATCTCCCCCACACCCCATGCGCCATGTTTGACCCACCTGTCAATCACCTGATGTCATCACCATTTTATTATTTATACCCGGCCTATCTGGCTGGGTTTCCCAATCCACTCTGGGCGGCTTCCAAACACATATAAAAACAAAACATGAAACATCAAAAACTTCCCTAAACAGGCTGCCTTCAGATTTCTTCTCAAAGTTGTATAGTTTTTTAGCTCCTTGACATCTGATGGGAGGGCGTTCCACAGGGCGGGCGCCACCACCGAGAAGGCCCTCTGCCTGGTTCCCTGTAACCTCACTTCTCGCAGGGAGGGAACCGCCAGAAGGCCCTCAGAGCCTGCCACAATTCAAGCCTGGTCACCCTACACACGGCTGCAGCTGATTCCAGCTCCCTGCAGCGACAACATTATTAAAATAGCTGCTTTGGTGAGATTAGAGCTCTCCAAGGTCCTGAATAGGGACATGGGTGGCGCTGTGGGTTAAACCACAGAGCCTAGGACTTGCCAATCAGAAGGTCAGCTGTTCGAATCCCCACAACGGGGTGAGCTCCCGTTGCTCGGTCCCTGCTGCCGCCAACCTAGCAGTTCGAAAGCACGTCAAAGTGCAAGTAGATAAAGAGGTACCGCTCCGGCGGGAAGGTAAACGGCGTTTCCGTGCGCTGCTCTGTTTCGCCGGAAGCGGCTTAGTCCTGCTGGCCACATGACCCGGAAGCTGAACGCCGGCTCCTTCGGCCAGTAAAGCGAGTTGAGCGCCGCTACCCCAGAGTCGGTCACAACTGGACCTAATGGTCAGGGGTCCCTTTACCTTTACCTATAAGGTCCTGAATATGCTCTTTGCTCCAGCTCTCTGCAGAGACAACATCTCCAGTCGTTTCCTCAGCAGGAATTCTTATGCTCTTTGCTCCAGCTCCCCACAGAGACAACATCTCCAGTCGTTTGCTATAGCAGGAATCTTTAGAGCTGCCTGAGGTCCTATATATCCAGCTCCCCACGGAGAAAACCTCTTGGGTAGTTGCCTTAGCAGGGATCCTCGGAGCTTTGTGGAACGCCCTCCCAGCAGATGTCAAGGAAATAAAAAACTTTTAGACTTTTAGAAGACATCTGAAGACAGCCCTGTTTAGGGAAGTTTTTAATGTTTGATGTTTTATTGTGTCTTTAATTTTCTGTTTGGAGCCCAGACAGATGGGTGGGGTATACGGTAAAGAATGTATAATTATTATTATTATCATTATGGATGGCCACCTTGACAGGATCCTTGCCTTGAGCAGGGGTCAGACTTAAGCACGGTTCCTTTCCAACTCTTGCTTGTATAAATAATAAATTGTTGCTGTTGTGTTTTTCTCAGGATCAACCTGTGCAACACCCCAAAGATGGAAATTCTGTGAGCAGGGAGGGCACATATTGGGTTTTCCCCAACATTAGCAGACCCGCTCAAATTAAAGGCCATGACTGGCGCAGCTCCATTATTTTCAATAGGTCTACTTTGAGTAGAGACTTGAGTTGGGTGCAGATATGCTCTGAACTGGATTTGAATCGGTTCCCATCGATGTCTTCTGAAGCGAGTTTCATCTATGCAATCTCAGTGGGTCTACTCTGAGCAGGATGCAACCCAGTAAGAACAGCGCACGTATTATTACGTATCTGAAACAAGACGCGAGAGCGGTCTGTATTCTTAATTAAAATTGATTTTTTTGAAAGAAAGAAAGAGAGAAATATTCTAGAGAGACGCACGCGCAGTGTTTTATGGGGTTGTACCCAGCGTTAGTAATACTCAGAGTAGACCCATGGAAATCAATGGACTTAGGCTCATTAATTTAGACGCCTGCTGCTCTGAGTAGGACCAGTGTTCGTTGCAAACCAAAAACTCAACAGCAATGGTCATTTTCTGGATTTGAATGGGTACGAAAGTCATCTCCCTCCCCCTTTAAATGATTAATCTTGATTCCCACCCCCACAACAGCAGAATACTCCAGCCTCCCCCCAAACCGACTCCTCCCTCAGTCATGTTCAGCAAAGCCCCTCTGATTGGCAGCTGTAGTCTCCTCCCCTTTCCTGCCCCACAGCTAAGGGGCTGGCGGTGGGAAAAGGTAATTAATCTGGGAAAGCGAGGCGGGGGGGGGGGAGTGTTAATACCTCTAAGACACTAGGGATGCGAGCTGTCAGTTATCACCAATTAGTCACCGAAAAGCCTGCACGTATGATCTCCGCGGCGCAGCCGAGTTGATTACTCTAATTAATTTTGCATTGATCTACACGGATCTGCTGGAGGAAGGCTGTCCGGGGAAGTGGGGGGGGGGGGGCGTGGAGGGGTGGCACAGAGAAAGAGTTTACTCTGGAGGAAGTGAGGGGAGAGGAGGGTCGGCTACAGATGGTGGGGGGAGATTCGAGATGGGCAAATCTTATCCAATTCTCGTTTCCCCCCACTATTGCGTTCCACTCCCTCTGTTTCCAATATCAGATTTTGGCCTGGGAAAAAATTGAAAATTCATTTCCCCTAGGTTGTTTCTGGTTTTTTGCACTTCTGTACACAAGTTTGGTGTAATATTCGCATGGCTGCGTATCGTTCCGCACAATGCATTTTGTATGATACTCAGTGCCGGATTTACGTAAAAGCTGAACAAGCTATAGCTTAGGGCCCCACTCTCTTGGGGGCCCCCAAAAAAATTAAAGGGGAAAAAAATGCCTGGATGTACATTTCCAAGATATAAGATAAAAAACAAATAAAATAAAACCTACATACAGCAACAGTGTTTTGTGTTGTGTAGGCTCCTAGGATGTAAGTCATGGGCTCTTCCTGCTCCCTAAAATATCACTGGTTAGATACCTATTAAGGGACGCAGGTGGTGCTGTGGGTTAAGCCACAGAGCCTAGGACTTGCCAATCAGAAGGTCAGTGGTTCGAATCCCCGCGACGGGGTGAGCTCCCATTGCTCAGTCCCTGCTCCTGCCAACCTAGCAGTTCAAAAGCACCTCAAAGTGCAAGTAGATAAATAGGTACCACTCTGGCGGGAAGGTAAACGGCATTTCCGTGCGTTGCTCTGGTTCGCCAGAAGTGGCTTAGTCATGCTGGCCACATGACCCAGAAAAATGTCTGCGGACAAACACCGGCTCCCTTGGCCAGTAAAGCGAGATTTAGGTTTGGTGAGGCCCTCAGCTCCTGAAGGTAATGGGGCCCTTTATATGTCCAGCTGTCCTTTGTCAAAAACAAATGATTGCTGTTTTGGTTTTGGAACGGACTTCTGGAACGGATTAAGTTTGAGAACCAAGGTACCACTGTATATAGAAGTGATATTTTAGGGAGCAGGCTAGCAGGCGGGGCCCATGACTTACATCATAGGAGCCTACACAACACAAAACACTGTTGCTGTAGGTAAAAGGTAAAGGTAAAGGGACCCCTGACCATTAGGTCCAGTCGTGACCAACTCTGGGATTGCGGCGTTCATCTCGCTTTACTGGCCGAGGGAGCCGGTGTACAGCTTCCGGGTCATGCGGCCAGCATGACTAAGCCGCTTCTGGCAAACCAGAGCAGTGCACGGAAACGCCATTTACCTTCCCATCGGAGTGGTACCTATTTATCTACTTGCACTTTGACGTGCTTTCGAACTGCTAGGTGGGCAGGAGCAGGGACGGAGCAACGGGAGCTCACCCCGTCGTGGGGATTCGAACCTCCGACCTTCTGATCGGCAACTCCTAGGCTCTGTGGTTTAACCCACAGCGCCACCCACGTCCCTGTTGCTGTAGGTAGGTTTAATTCATTTGCTTTTTATCTTATATTTTGGAAATGTACATCCAGGTTTTTTTCCCCTTTAATTCTTTTTTTGGGGGGGCCCAAGAGAGCCCTAAGCTATAGCTTGTTTAGCTTATATGTAAATCCGGCACTGCGGATGGTGGCAACATCAGAACGGGGCCTTCTCTGCAGTGGCTCCCATTTGTGGAACGCTCTCCCCAGGGAAGTTTGCCTGGTGCCTTCGTTACACAAGGCAAAAACATTTGTCTTCTCCCCGGCCATTGCTTAATTAAACAATCTATGGCCTTTTAAACTGTGCGTGTGAGAGCGAGGTTAATGTTATTGTTTTAGTATTATGGTATGTATTTTTATGTTTTAATAACGCAAACTGCCCTGCGATGCTTTCTCGCTACTTTCCTGACCTTTCTCCTGCTTACAAAAAAAAATGACTGGCAGCGGGAGATTTTCTCGATGCTTGCTGTAATCTATTATTAATCGAATATTCAAATGGGAACGAACGGCGCGAGATGGGACTGAGATTCTCCCGTTGCACCGCCCTCCCTGCTTTAAATTGCACCTTTCCCTTCGCTCCAAGCCCCTCTCTGTGAATTCTTTTACCAATTTTGTTGCATTTTGGGGGGCGGTGGGAGTGTGTAGGTGTGTGTGTGAGAGAGAGAGACAAGGTGCATTAAAATGTCACGTCCGTGTCCCTTTCTGTGTATGCACACACACACACACACACACACACACACACACAAACACACGCAGAACAGCAGCCGGACAGAGATCAATACTTCCTTTGCAGCCGCGTTAATGAATAGCAATATTCTTCATTTATTAATTATGAAAGGGAATTTTCCATCGCCGACTCGAGGCTGCCTGCTATGGGGCGTGACTCTCTTGCGGACGGTCCTATCCACCCCGCTCACATCAGGGGGAAACGGTCTTGCCTTGTTCTCTCGGTTCCCCTGCAATTTATCTTTACAATCTTGAGCCATTTGCCAATTTTCTTGTGCTGGTGGGGGCGCACATCTCTGTCGAAAGGGACCCTGTGCAAATATGGGGTTTGGATTTCCCCCCCTCCTTTCCCACCCCCACCCCCAATCTCCTTAAAACCGCCTGGTCGTTGACAGCACTTAGATTCCCTGTAAAACCTCAAAAAAAAAATTCCCACTCTATATTTACAATAATTGCTGGATCAATTTCACACTTACTGGCTACTTAGAGCCCGGAGGTGCCTTTATTCTTGTCATCCTAAATATAACTCAGGTGGTTATCAGAGGCTCCTTTCCCCCTTTCCACTCTCAGCCCCCTTCTTCCCTCCCCCTGCCCCACACACAAGCTGTTCGAATGGGGACCGCCAATTACAGTTATTGGCACACTTCAAAGCAGTCTCCTTTATTCAGTGTCAGTGAATGAATCTGCCAGAGAGCCCTTTAAGCCATGTGGTTCCTCGCCCCCCTCTTTACAACCTTTGTTTTTCGGTGCCATCATTATCCTATTCTTCTAGAACGTCAGGTTTGAAGGACGTATGTGGCCCTGACCCAGGACTCTCCATCTGGCACCAACATACCCAGCTCCTTCAACCGTTCCTCATAAGGCCTGGTTGCCAGACCCTTGATTGTCCTCTTCTGCACATGTTCCACCTTATCGATACCCTCCTTAAATCGTGGTGTCCAGAACTGGACCCAGTTTTCCAGGTGTGGTTTGACCAAGGCAAAATAGAGCAACGCTATGACTTCCTAAGACAAACCTAGACAGCATCTTAAAAAGCAGAGACATCACCTTGCCAACAAAAGTCCGTATAGTTCAAGCTATGGTTTCCCCAGTAGTGATGTATGGAAGTGGGAGCTGGACCACAAAGAAGGCTGATCGCTGAAGAATTGATGCTTTTGAACTCTGGTGCTGGAGGAGACCCTTGAGAGTCCCATGGACTGCAAGAAGATCCAACCACTCCATTCTGAATGAAATCAGCCCTGAGTGCTCACTGGAAGGACAGATCCTGAAGCTGAGACTCCAAGACTTTGGCCACCTCATGAGAAGAGAAGACTCCCTGGAAAAGACCCTGATGTTGGGTAAGATGGAGGGCGCAAGGAGAAGGGGACAACAGAGGATGAGATGGTTGGATAGTGTCTTCGAAGCTACCAGCATGAGTTTGACCGAACTGCGGGAGGCAGTGGAAGACAGGAGTGCCTGGCGTTCTCTGGTCCAGGGGGTCATGAAGAAGCGGATATGACTAAACTTTCCTTCTCAATTCTCTGGTTGGCCTCTGTTATTTTCTCCTGTTGTTGTTGTTTAGTCGTTTAGTCGTGTCTGCCTCTTTGTGACCCCCTGGACCAGAGCACGCCAGGCCCTCCTGTCTTCCACTGCCTCCCGCAGTTTGGTCAAACTCATGCTGGTAGCTTCGAAGACACTATCCAACCATCTCGTCCTCTGTCGTCCCCTTCTCCTTGCGCCCTCCATCTTTGCCAACATCAGGGGCTTTTCCAGGGAGTCTTCTCTTCTCCTGAGGTGGCCAAAGTCTTGGAGCCTCAGCTTCAGGATCTGTCCTTCCAGTGCCGAGTCCTATCTGGGATGTTGAGCTGGGCTCTCCTTCCAGACAAGAAGGCCCCCGCTGTGCTCTGTGCAGTCCCTGTTGTTGCTGGCTTTTGATTGGGCCTTAGGGGGGCATCTTTGAGTCTGCAACGCGAGCCCTGTTCTGAATCCGCAAAAAGCAGCGTAGCTTGAAGAGGTGCTCAATATGCTTATTGATCAACCATTTCTCCTCGATTGGTTTTTTCTTTTTTTTTTTGCCAGCGTGAGCTGCTGCTGCAGTCTTGCGTCGCCGGGCCAGCGGGGAAGGACAGGAAGCATGGTGTGTGTGTGTGTTTAAAGAACAGAGGAACATCAGAAAAGCACAGCTGGATCCGGCCATAGGGGGCCCATCGAGTCTTGCAGCCTGTTCTTCCTGTACACAACTCAATGCATTTTCTGGAGAGCCCCCTAGCATAAGGTTACCAGATTTTTTTCAATGAATCCGGGGACACTTTTCAACTTCAATGGCTTTTGTATGAGGTAAAGGTAAAGGGACCCCTGACCATGAGGTCCAGTCGTGGCCGACTCTGGGGTTGCGGCGCTCATCTCGCTTTATTGGCCGAGGGAGCCAGTGTACAGCTTCCGGGTCATGTGGCCAGCAGGACTAAGCCGCTTCTGGCAAACCAGAGCAGCGCATGGAAACACCGTTTACCTTCCTGCTGGAGTGGTACCTATTTATCTACTTGCACTTTGGCATGCTTTCGAACTACTAGGTTGGCAGGAGCAGGGACCGAGCAACGGGAGCTCACCCCGTCACAGGGATTCGAACCGCCAACCTTCTGATCGGCAAGCCCTAGGCTCTGTGGTTTAGACCACAGCGCCATCCGCGTCCCTATAAAATGGTTCTTAAAGGTAAAGGTAAAGGGACCCCTGTCCGTCAGGTCCAGTTGCGGACAACTCTGGGCTTGCGGCGCTCATCTCACTTTTTTGGCCGAGGGAGCCGGCATATAGCTTCCGGGTCATGTGGCCAGCAGGACTAAGCCGCTTCTGGCAAACCAGAGCAGCACATGGAAACACCGTTTACCTTCCTGCCGGAGTGGTACCTATTTATCTACTTGCACTTTGACGTGCTTTCGAACTGCTAGGTTGGCAGGAGCAGGGACCGAGCAACGGGAGCTCACCCCGTCATGGGGATTCAAACCGCCGACCTTCTGATCGGCAAGCCCTAGGCTCTGTGGTTTAACCCACAGCGCCACCCATGTATGAGGACTGGTTTGTAAATCCGGGGACTGTCCCCGGGAAACGGGGACGCCTGATAATATTACCCTAGCAAGACCTGAGTGCAACAGTGCTTCTCCCAGCAACTGATGTTCAGAGGTCATAACACTTCTGACATTGGAGGCAAAATATAGCCGTCATGGCTAGTCGCCATCAGTAGTGTTATGTGGGGCTGCCCTTGAAGACTCGACAAATACCGTATTTTTTGCTCTATAAGACTCACTTTTTCCCTCCTAAAAAGTAAGGGGTAATGTGTTTGTGCGTCTTATGGAGCGAATGCAGGCTGCGCAGCTATCCCAGAAGCCAGAACAGCAAGAGGGATTGCTGCTTTCGCTGCGCAGCGATCCCTCTTGCTGTTCTGGCTTCTGAGATTCAGAATATATTTTTTCCTGTTTTCCTCCTCCAAAAACTAGGTGCGTCTTGTGGTCTGGTGCGTCTTATAGAGCGAAAAATACGGTCGTTTGACTGGTCCAAAAATTCAGCAGCAAAGTGGACTTGCATAATAAATTGGGGGGGGGGGTGTTTAAAAGTACTTTCCAAAAAACAAACAAACCCAGAGTCCTTTCTGTTGGGGATAATTCAGACTGAAATTCCCAGGTGTCAAAAAAGGTTATTTATGTCTGTTGCTGCTGTGGCATATGTTTTTGTGAGTCCCAGAATGGAAAAGGAGCTAGGTCGTAACCAAAGAAGGATGGCAACTTAATAATACACGCACAAAAATATTACACAAAACAAACATTCACAGTTATTCAAGTTATCAAACAAATTAACATCATATCTGGGAGGCAGGAAGTGATACAAAAAATTAAAAGCTACCCATCTTCCAACGCCCTTTTGCAAAGCTATTACAGTCGTACCTTGGAAGTTGAACGGAATCTGTTCCCGAAGTCCGTTCGACTTCCAAAACGTTCAGGAACCAAAGCGCGGCTTCCGATTGGCTGCAGGAAGCTCCTGCAGCCAATCAGAAGCTGCGGAAGTCCTGTCGGATGTTCGGGTTCCAAAAAACGTTCTCAAACCGGAACACTCACTTCCGGATTTGCGGCGTTCGGAAGCCAAAACGTCCGAGTACCAAGGCGTTCGTGATCCCAAGTATGGCTGTATTATGATAATAAAACGGTATGTCACAATGTTATTATCTAGTGGGATAATGTTGGATTGAGAAAGTTTGCTTGTAATTTTATTTCAAGATCAAATCAATATTGTTTTGATCCTCTGTTGGGGGGTCCTAAAATGTATGGGGCCCAGAGGCCGTTGTCTACTGTATCTGGTAATTCGGCACTGGGAAATACCGTATTTTTTGCTCTATAAGACTCACTTTTGCCCTCCTAAAAAGCAAGGGGAAATGTGTGTGCGTCTTATGGAGCAAATGCAGGCTGCGCAGCTATCCCAGAAGCCAGAACAGCGAGAGGGATTGCTGCTTTCGCTGCGCAGCGATCCCTCTTGCTGTTCTGGCTTCTGAGATTCAGAATATTTTTTTTCTTGTTTTCCTCCTCCAAAAACTAGGTGCGTCTTGTGGTCTGGTGCGTCTTATAGAGCAAAAAATACAGTAAACCATCATCATCAAAGAAAGACTTTGGAATGAGTTCTTTGCAGTGTTTGACGAGGAAGAACTCCTGGAAAGTGAGTGTTGCAATCTCTTCTGTGGCGGTGCTTGGATTTTGGGATGCCAAAATCCTGGCCATTGGGTGTGTGTGTGTGTGTGTGTGTGTGTGTGTGTTTGTGTGGTGTCACGGAAAAGAGAGGGTGGGAGAGATTCCCAGCCAGGGGAGGGTGGTAGAAAAAGGTCACAGAGTTAATCTCCCCTCCGCACGGCTCTCTCACACATCGCTGATTAATAATTGAAGAAAATATATTTCTTTTTCCGCCGCAGCATAAATGAAAAATGAAGAAGCGTTCAAGGCGTCGCCCGGACTGAGCCCGAGGGAAAGATTCGATTCCTGCCATCTTTGAGGAGAGCAGCCTGAAACCTGGGAGAGATGCTGCCAGTCAGTGCATGCAATACTAAGCTTAACAATAACAATAACAACAATTTATTATTTATACCCCGCCCATCTGGCTGGGTTTCCCCAGCCACTCTGGGCGGCTCCCAACAGAATATTAAAAACACAATAAAAAACCAGACATTAAAAGCTTTCCTAAACAGGGCTGCCTTCAGATGTCTTCTAAAAGTCAGATAGTTGTTTATTTCCTTGACATCTGATGGGAGGGCGCCACCACCGAGAAGGCCCTCTGCCTGGTTCCCTGCAACCTTGCTTCTCGCAGGGAGGGAACCACCAGAAGGCCTGGGAGCCAATGTAGGTTTTGAGCGTCGAATGTCATCAATACCTAAATGCCGGGAAGCTGGGCATCAACATTATAAATCGGGCGCCACCATTTAAGAAGGATGACTGACTGAACCCAAAGAGTACAGTTGCCCCCATTCAGGACCAGGGAGTCCCACCCTGTCCCCCCAAAAAACAGGACTTCTGTCTTGTCAGGATTCAGCCTCCATCTGTTAGCCGCCATCCATCCTCCAACCGCCAGGCCACACCTGGAATCCTGTGTCCATTTCTGGGTACCACCATTTAAGAAGGATGCTGACAAGCTGGAAGGTGGGCAGAGGAGGGGCGACCAAGATGATCAAGGGTCTGGAAACTAAGCCTGATGAGGAACAGTCGAAGGAGCTGGGTGCATTTAGCCTGGGTAAGAGGAAACTGAGAGGAAAGACGAGAGCCATCTTCAGATATCTATAGGGCTGCCACATGGAAGAGGGAACAGGTAGTTGTTTATTTCCTTGACATCTGACGGGAGGGCGCCACCACCAAGAAGGCCCTCTGCCTGGTTCCCTGTAACCTCACTTCTCACAGGGAAGTGACTGGCATTAGTTCGCCTGTCTTCCCAAGTGATGCGTAAAAATTTTCAGAGACACTGTTGATAATAATAATAATAATTTATTATTTATACCCCGCCCATCTGGGTGTGTCTCCCCAGCCACTCTGGGCAGCTCCCAATCAAATGTTAAAAACAGTACAGCATTAAATATTAAAAACTTCCCTAAACAGGGCTGCCTTCAGATGTCTTTTAAAGATAGGATAGCTGCTTATTTCCTTCTCATCTGAAGGAAGGGTGTTCCACAGGGTGGGCGCCACCACCGAGAAGGCCCTCTGTCTGGTTCCCTGTAACCAGGGATTGATTTTTGTTAGCCGCCCTGAGCCCAGCTTCAGCTGGGGAGGGCGGGGTATAAATAGAATTAATTATTATTATTATTATTATTATTACCTCACTTCTCGCAATGAGGGAACCACCAGAAGGCCCTCGGCGCTAGACCTCAGTGTCTGGGCAGAATGACGGAGGCGGAGACGCTCCTTCAGGTCTACTGGGCTGTTTAGGGCTTTCAAGGTCAGCACCAACACTTTGAATTGTGCTCGGAAACGTCCTTGGAGCCAATGTAGATCTTTCAGGACCGGTGTTACATGGTCTCAGCAGCCGCTCCCAGTCCCCAGTCTGGCTGCCGCATTCTGGATTAGTTGTAGTTTCCGGGTCACCTTCAAAGGCAGCCCCACATAGAGTGCATTGCAGTAGTCCAAGTTGATGGAATCTTTCAAGGAGTTAGAGATGGCGTTTATAAGTGGTCCGTGTTTCACAAGCATACAGTAAGGTTGGTAGCAGAATAAATTGGGTGTATTACATCTCGGTCGTTCTCGGCACATGTTGCAAAGCTGAAGATGTCAGCTTTGTACTGATATGCTTTGTAAAATTGTAACTTTTCACCAGATTGGTGGTTTTTGTCCCCTTCCCCACCTCCTCTCCTGAAGAAGGACCCGGGGGGGGGGGTGCGGTGTTATCCAAGGGAAGGTTTAGCAAGCAGAAATGGCTGCCTTCGAAAACACCACTTCATCATCCCAGCTCCTGCAAATACACAGAGGGGGAGGGAAAGGGGGTTGGGTGGTAGGGAACATGACATGATCAATCAGGTCTTGAAAATTAATTATGACTACACCTTGGAATCTCGATTATGATTGATTAATTGATTTGGCCGTTCCCTGCGTCGAAATCCCAAACTCATGCAACCGACGACTGAGGGTGGGGGTCATGGGTGGAGTTTTTTGGGGGTGGGAAATCAGCAGCTGCCGTTCCTTAAAAGGGGGCAGGAGCTGAAAGGAAGAGAAGAGGGAGCTTAATATGGTGGGTGGGTGTTATCCCTGGTCCTGAATGGGGTCACTGTGCCCCCGAAGGACCAGGTGCGCAGCCTGGGGGTCATTTTGGACTCACAGCCGTCAATGGAGGCGTAGGTCAGTTCTGTGTCCAGGGCAGCCCCATCTGGGACGCAGGATGAGACCCTCCCTGCCCGCAGACTGTCTGGCCAGAGTGGTCCATGCTCTGGTTATCTCCCGATTGGACTACTGCCATACGCTCTACGTGGGGCTGCCTTTGAAGGTGACCCGGAAACTGCAACTAATCCAGAATGCGACAGCCGGACTGGGGACTGGGAGCGGCCGCCGAGACCATATAACGCCAGTCCTGAAAGACCTACATTGGCTCCCAGGACGTTTCTGAGCACAATTCAAAGTGTTGGTGCTGACCTTTAAAGCCCTAAACAGCCTTGGTCCAGTACACCTGAAGGAGCGTCTCCACCTCCGTCATTCTGCCCAGACATTGAGGTCCAGCGCCAAGGGCCTTCTGGTGGTTCCCTCATTGCGAGAAGTGAGGTTACAGGGAACCAGACAGAGGGTAAGGGAAGAGTAAGGGAAGATGACTCAGAAGAGATCGTGGTATCATCCCATGTGGGGATTGAGCCCATGCGAGCCAGCAGACAGCAAAGGCTTCAGGAATAGATGCGAGGGAGAGGAAGAGGTTCAAGAGGAAGATGGCTGCATGACTAGCCCCTTTATAGGGTCTGCTAGGGTCGCGCCCAGGGACGCGGGTGGCGCTGTGGGTTAAACCACAGAGCCTAGGACTTGCCGATCAGAAGGTTGGCGGTTCGAATCCCCGCAATGACGGGGTGAGCTCCCGTTGCTCGGTCCCTGCTCCTGCCCACCTAGCAGTTCAAAAGCACGTCAAAGTGCAAGTAGATAAATAGGTACCGCTCCGGCGGGAAGGTCAACGGCGTTTCCGTGTGCTGCTCTGGTTCACCAGAAGCGGCTTAGTCCTGCTGGCCACATGACCCGGAAGCTGAACGCCGGCTCCCTCGGCCAGTAAAGCGAGATGAGCGCTGCAACCCAGAGTCGGCCACGACTGGACCTAATGGTCAGGGGTCCCTTTACCTTTACCTAGGTTCACACCCATCTACCTGGTCACAAGCAGAGGGAGGATGCTACAGACCAGATGTGACAGGAAGTCCTCCTGGCTGGAGCAACATGTGTGTCCACTCTGGGCAAGCAGGAAGTGTTGTACTTGACTGCTTCTGTTACACCCCACAGTGCACAGCCAGACCAGCGACTCATTCAGAGATACAGCAAGGAAACTCCTCTTCAGAGTCCTCTGGGCTCCGTCATTTAATGAACCTATAGATCCCACAAGCTGCTGGGAATTACCGGCTTGCCCAGGCTCGTTTGGGGCTGTTTTCTTTGTAAATATAAAACCCCATGTATGATGGCAATGTGATTTGTGACTGCTTCGTTATATCCCCCCGTCTCCTTGTCGTTTTATCGTTTCCTCTTTCGTTGCAGATCCTTCAGCAATTAAGAAAAAGAGAGGAAGGGAGAAGGAAAGAAGGAGGAAAGGGAAAAGGAGAGACAAAAGGAGTTGATGTTTGAATTCTAGGCTATCACTTAGACGCTTGTTCCTGCTTACTCGGGGCTTATTAAACCCCATTCAATGCCCATAGCTGGGTGAGATCGATAGGTGCTCCGAGCAAAAACGACTCTGTTTGGTCACTGTAGCCTGTGTTGCAGAATTGATCCGGCACGGCTGCCGCATTCGGGAAAAAAATCCATCTCTCTCTCTCTCTTTCTCTCTCTCTCTCTCTCTTTTTTAACCAGCCCCCCCCCCAACTTCCCCACAAAGCCAGGTTGCCAGGCAACGGGCCTCCGTGTGGGTAGCCATTGGCTCAGCATCTCAGCATCGGTCTCTGATGTCCCCCTCTGTGGTCAGTTGGTCAGTTTGGGCCGCAATCTGTCCTCCAGGCTGGCTCCAGGGGTTGGAGGGAGTAGGGAGAGAGAGAAGAGAGAAATCGATAGCAGCTCACATTTAACCTTTCTTCCTCTTCTCCTCTCTGAAAAGTGGGGGGGGGGAGGGGAGGGGAGAGAGTGGGGGGCGGGGGGGCGCGCGCACTTCTCGAAAACTATATTGACTTCTTCGCCCTTCTCCCTAGGGAGGGGGGAGCACCGAAGCGGCTCGGGCGAGGTTTGGCGAGGGGTCTTCTGTGCCAAGCTGCCGCTGGCAAGCTCGCTTTGGGACAAGGATTGGCATAGGGTGGGTGGGTGGGTGTCGCTGCCTTCTGTTCCTTGGCAGGCCTGAGAACCTTCCAGGAGAGAGAGGGGCAAGTTCCCCAGGAAACGTGGGAAATAAGCCGGCTTCTATGCTTGGGGTTCGGGAAAGAGAAAGCGACCACTAGGCTAGATTGAGGAGGGAAAAAAGTAATCTCTCTCTCTCTCTCTCTCTCTCTCTCTCTCTCTCTCTTTCTTTTTCTTCCTTCCTTCCTTCCTTTTTGTTGTTTTCTGCTTTCTCTTTTCTTTCTTTCTTCCTTCCTTCCTCCTTTTTTGATCCATTTTCCTTCTCTTCTTTTTTATTTTTTCTTGTGTCCTTCACCTGTTCTTTCCTTCCCTTTCATCCATCCTTCACCTTTCTTCCTCCCTCCAGTCCCTTCCATCTATAATTGCCTTCCTTCCTTCCTTCCTTCCTTCCTTCCTTCCTTCCTTCCTTCCTTCCCTCCCTCCCTCCCTCCCTCCTCCATCTATAATTTCCTTCCTTCCTTCCTTCCTTCCTTCCTTCCTTCCTTCCTCCTTCCCTCCCTCTTCCTTCTCTAATTTCCTTCCTTCCTTCCTTCCTTCCTTCCTTCCTTCCTTCCTTCCTTCCTTCCTTCCTTCCTCCTTCCCTCCCCCCTCCCCTTCCATCTATAATTCCTTCCTTCCTTCCTTCCTTCCTTCCTTCCTTCCTTCCTTCCTTTCTTTCCTCCCCTCCCCCATCCATCTAAAATTCCCTCCCTCTTTCTTTTCTCTTCCTCCTGACATCTTCCACTTTTAATAACCTAATGAAACACGGGCCTCAGTAGCAACAGACATAAATAACCTTTTTTGACACCTGGGAATTTCTGTCTGAATTATCCCCACCAGAAAGGACTCTCTGGTGTGTTGGTTTTTTTTGGGGGGGGAGTACTTTTAAACATTTTTTTTCAATTCATTATGGATTATTTCCCAATACTATTTTACGCTTTTACAGGTCCACCACATAAGAAAGAACATTCCCTCCACCTCATTGCTGTGGGATGTGATACATAAGTAGCAGTCAAGGACAACATTCCTTGTTTTCCTAGAGTGGACATGCAGTGGAATGTTTGGTCCAGCCAGTTGAAAACTTCCTGTTTCCTCCTGGTCTGGAGCATCCTTCCTCTTGCATATGACAAGAGGTGGGCGTGGCCTTACCTGTGCAGGTAACAAAAGGACAAGGCACGCAGCCATCTCTCTCTCTCTTTGACTTCCTCTGTCGTTGGAGCAGCTTTTTAGCTAGAGCTGCTCTGTAGGCTTTCAGCTTTCAGCCAACAGAGAATAAAGGTAAAGGTACCCCTGACTGTTAGGTCCAGTTGTGGACAACTCTGGGGTTGCGGCGCTCATCTAGCTTTACTGGCCGAGGGAGCCGGCATACAGCTTCCGGGTCATGTGGCTAGCAGGACTGAGCCGCTTCTGGCGAACCAGAGCAGCGCACGGAAATGCCGTTTACCTTCCGCCGGAGCGGTACCTATTTATCTACTTGCACTTTGACGTGCTTTTGAACTGCTAGGTGGGCAGGAGCAGGGACCGAGCAACAGGAGCTCACCCCGTCATTGCGGGGATTCGAGCCACCGACCTTCCGATTGGCAAGCCCAAGAGGCTCGGTGGTTTAGACCACAGCACCACCCGCATCCCTTAGATACCTCTTAGGTCCATCGATTCCCATAGAGTATATATTCAACACAAAAAACGGTGGCAATTTGTTGTTGACAAAGGACAGCTGGACATAGAAAGGGCCCCATTACCTTCAGGAGCTGAGGGCCTCATTAAACCTATATCTGGCCCTGCTTCTGCCTCTGGGGCCATTGCAGAGCTGCTATAGTTGAGTTTGGGGTTGTCACCTGTCCTGCATAAAACAGGTCCCTCTCTCTCTCTCTCTCTCTCTCTCTCTCTCTCCCCCCCTTCTCTCTATGCCAAATATGTGAACTGGAGAGCAACCTGAATCTGCGAACCAGAGCAGCGCATGGAAATGCCGTTGACCTTCCCGCCGGAGTGGTACCTATTTATCTACTTGCACTTTGACGTGCTTTCGAACTGCTAGGTTGGCAGGAGCAGGGACCGAGCAACAGGAGCTCACCCCGTCATTGCGGGGATTCGAACCGCTGACCTTCCGATTGGCAAGCCCAAGAGGCTCGGTGGTTTAGACCACAGCGCCACCCATCCCAATTCCGTCAGAGAAAAGTTGGAAGGTATGTGTGGGGTGGCCTCCTTGTCCAACGCCTCTTCAAGGCCTTCCTACAACTGCCCGGAGAAGCCTGGCAACTTCGCTATGCCCAGAACTGACTCTCCAAACCAGCCAGCAGTCGGGGCCCTGCCTCCTTCCCCCCCCCACCCCCACGAATCTTGGCAGCCCACGACCAGCCTCATTAGGTGGAGTTTGATGGCAGAGTCTCGGGATCAGACCAAAGATTTATGCTGAGGTTTAAGAACACAGGGATGTCTGGCTGAGATGCGGCTGACAGGGTCAGTGGATTGCCCGTCAAATATTGAGCAGATGTTAGCTCAACGTCAATGATGTTAGCCCTAAGTGAAAACAAACAGCCAAGAGGGGGGAAAGAGAGCAGTTAATGGTCTTCTTGAGACATCCTCTTGGCAAAGCTGGCCCGAGCGGTACCTGGTACGAACATTACTCTTGGCCGAGTGATGTACTGATGTGCAGAACTCTTGATCCACAGCCATTCGGAGGAATATTCCTCGTGTACGAATCAGTGGTGAGAACTAGGACTTTGCACCACAGAAGGATGGCTGTGTTGTGCAGTGGTTAGAGTAGGGTGGCAGGGAATCTTTGTGGGAATGTTCAGGTGGCAGAAGAGAAAAAGAGTTTGGATTTGATATCCCGCTTTATCACTACCCAAAGGAGTCTCAAAACGGCTAACATTCTCCTTTCCCTTCCTCCCCCACAACAAACACTCTGTGAGGTGAGTGGGGCTGAGAGACTTCAGAGAAGTGTGACTAGCCCAAGGTCACCCAGCAGCTGCATGTGGAGGAGCGGAGATGCGAACCCGGTTCACCAGATTACGAGACTACCACTCTTAACCACTACACCACACAGGCTCTCAAGGATATCTTGTTTATTAATATCCTTCCTAACTTGTGCTAGCAAGTTCCTTTTTCATGGCAGAGTTACATTCCCCCTTCTTACATGCATAGCAGATAGCTGGTTGCAGGCTCGTGTGAGCCTCTCACTATTATACAATTCACTCTGTCTCAGACTGAATTATACGTTCCTGGTAAGTTCCCTTGAATCCCTCTTAAAAGTATAAAGATGCCACAATCTTGTTCAAAGTCAATAGAATAAGTTTACTCACATCAGTTCACAGTTGGATTCCTGAAGGCAGGCAAAAGGGAAAGGGACCCCTGACCATTAGGTCCAGTTGTGGCCGACTCTGGGGTTGCAGCGCACATCTCGCTTTACTGGCCGAGGGAGCCGGCGTACAGCTTCCAGGTCATGTGGCCAGCAGGACTAAGCCGCTTCTGGCGAACCAGAGCAGCGCATGGAAACGCCATTGACCTTCCCGCCGGAGCGGTACTTATTTATCTACTTGCACTTTGATGTGCTTTCAAACTGCTAGGTTGGCAGCTGAGAGCTAGCAGAGCAGTCCTACCTAAAAGCTGGTCAAACGAAGAAGGAAGTCAAAAAGAGAGAGGTGTGCTGCGTGACTCGTCCTTTTGTTACCTGGACAGGTGAGGTCACGCCCACCTTCTATCACATGCAAAAGGAAGGATGCTCCAGCCAGGAGGAACAGGAAGTTTCGACTGGCTGGACCAGACATTCCCTCGCATGTCTTCTCTAACAGTATAAGGAATGTTGTACTCTCGTGGATCACATCTCACCATCTTTGCCACGTTCCCTTCTGGGGCCACAATCCAAAGAGGAAAGTGGATGGAGTAATTCATGTAAATATTACCTTTATTTACCAATATTGCCAATTTCAGTGCTGACGGTGCAGGGAGAAGACCTGGCAGGCAAGTAATCAGCTAGATGCACCAAGAAGATAGCTGGATCAGGCCAAAGATGTATCTGATCCATCATTCTGTCCTCACAGTGGTTGACCAGATCCCTGTGGGAAGTCTACGAGCTGGAGATCAGCAATTCATAGAAACCGGGATGATGTTCCTGACTGATGGCCTGACTGGGAAAGATGGAGGGCACAAGGAGAAGGGGATGGCGGAGGATGAGATGGTGGGACAGTGTTCTCGAAGCTACCAGCATGAGTTTGACCAAACTGCGGGAGGCAGTGGAAGACAGGAGAGCCTGGCGTGCTCTGGTCCAGGGGGTCACAAAGAGGCGGACACGACTCAACAACAACAAGAATCAGATATCTTAAATGAAAATACAAAAATGTTCTTATACGCAACCACGGCAGCAAGAATGTTAATTGCCCAAAACTGGAGAAAAAGTGATGTAGTACCAACTAAAGGAAGTAAGCCACGTCCTTTGGTTTTGATGGGCCTACTCTGGGTAGGATGAATGCCGGCTGCAACGCTGAGCTCGCAACTGGCGAGAACAGCAGGGTTCACTGAGAGACTTCAGCTCCCAGACACCCAAATGAGATTTGATGTCTGGAAACGAGGTCCATTTTCTGCTGCCAGCCCTGAAAGGCTACCCAAACTGGACTTTCTGGGGGTCAGCCAGCGCATTCTCCCTCCCTGCTCGATTTCCACTGGACGTCCACCGCGAGCCGGAGGAAAACGTCGATAGAGACAAAGCAAGGTTATTAATTTTTCAGAAAAGAAAATGCATTATACATTTTCGGGAGAAATATTGATAAAGGCACTCAATTGCTTGCCTGCTCCTTCCTCAGTTCCCCTCCCCCCCCCCTGTCCATCTCCATCTTGCTTCTCCGTCCTCCCAGAGGTTTCTTTTGTAATCTGCTTAATGCCATAACTCTGCCCTGATCGTGGCTTTTTAAAAACAAACAACAGCTTCTACAGTCGGACCACAAGGCAAATGTTTTCCTCTCCTCCCCAGCCAAAAAAAGGAACAAACGAACAACCATCTCCATTTGCCCTGATTTGGGAGAGCGTCCCAGACACTCCAAGTGTCTCTGTTTTCCAGGGACAGACCCAGATTTACAGAAGCTGCCCTGGTTTCTGATTTGATCCAGGAATATCCCACTTTTCCTTAAAAGGTAAAGGGACCCCTGACCATTAGGTCCAGTCGTGGCCGACTCTGGGGTTGCGGCGCTCATCTCGCTTTACTGGCCGAGGGAGCCGTACAGCTTCTGGGTCATGTGGCCAGCAGGACTAAGCCGCTTCTGGCGAACCAGAGCAGCGCACGGAAACGCCGTTTACCTTCCCGCCGGAGCTGTACCTATTTATCTACTTGCACTTTGACGTGCTTTTGAACTGCTAGGTTGGCAGGAGCAGGGACCGAGCAACGGGAGCTCACCCCGTCGTGGGGATTTGAACCACCAACCTTCTGATCGGCAAGTCCTAGGCTCTGTGGTTTAACCCACAGCGCCACCCGCATCCCTAGGTTGTGGAATAGGACGTCCCTATTTCCATGGGAGAAACGTTGGAGGGGATGGAATAGGATGTCTCTATTTTCACAGGAGAAATGTTGGAGGGGATGGAATAGGACGTCCATATTTTTATTGGAGAAATGTTGGAGGGTATGGAGTTATCCAACCCCCAAGCCAACCTTTAGAAGACATCTGAAGACAGCCCTGTATAGGGAAGTTTTTTATGTTTCATGTTATGTTTTTATATATGTTGGAAGCTGCCCAGAGCAGCTGGGGCAATCCAGTCAGATGGGTGGGATAGAAGAAGAAGAAGAGGAGGAGGAGGAGGAGGAAGAAGAAGAAGAAGAAGAGAAGAAGAAGAAGAAGAAGAAGAAGAAGAAGAAGAAGAAGAAGAATGTCCCTATTTTTATCAGTGAAATGTTGGAGTGTATGGAGTTCTACACAGAGTCCTACACTTAAGGTAATGTGTAGGCAACCTAAGGCCCGGGGGCCGGATCCGGCCCAATTCCCTTCTCAGTCTGGCCCGCGAACAGTCTGGGAATCAGCGTGTTTTTACCTGAGTAGAATGTGTCATTTTATTTAAACGCATCTCTGGGTTATTTGTGGGGCATAGGAATTCGTTCATTATTTTTTTCCCAAAATATAGTCCGGCTCCCCACAAAGTCTGAGGGACCGGCCCCCTGCTGAAAAACTTTGCTGACCCCTGGACTAGACCATATGAAAAGGGAACATAATATCTCAGCTGCGTGTTCATTCATTTTCAGCTTTGTATCCTTATTATTATATTTAAAAAGTATCTAGGCATTCTGCTGTTACGCCCGTAACCTAGGTTTAAGGTGCCTTTTAGCTCCTAACTTGCATATTTCAGTTTCTAACGCTGCTTAGGCCCTGATCCAGCAGACTTTTCTGACATTCTTATGATTTTGTGACATCCTGCGCCGTGCAGAATCACAGCAAATAATTGCTCCCCTTTCTGATTCTGGCCATTAGGGTGACCAGGCCATTATTGTGGCAGTGATGACAAATCGAGAAAGGGGATAGGTTTGTTTGTGTGTGAGTGCTCAAATGCAGAAGAGGGAGAAGCTGTTGAAATGGTCTCTTTAAGCCATCGGTTGTTGACAAGACTATTCTAATCCCATCGAAGCTCTAAGTGATAGATGGATGTTGTCGTTCTCAATCTCACACTATAGCGTGCATTGATTTCTCTCTCCCTCCCTCCCTCCCTTCTCCACAGATGGATCTCAAAGGTAACCTTTCTCTGAAAGCGATAGATGTTCTCTTCCATATCTTCCAGGTGGCCCGGGAAAAACCCATGGCTAGCTCAACTGAGCAGGGCGCTGTAGCCAACATTAATCGTACTCACGAGTAGACCTGTTATATGAGCATCACTAACTAGATGCCAATGGTTCCATAGTGGATAAACACAATAAAACATCAGACATTAAAAACCACAACATTCGGTGGTTGGCTGGCTGCCCCAGCCATTCTGGGCGGCTCCCAACAGAATATTAAAAACACAATAAAACATCAGACGTTAAAATCTTCCCTAAACAGGGCTGCTTTCAGATGTCTTCTAAAAGTCAGATCGTTGTTTATTTCCTTGTCATCTGATGGAAGGGTGCTCCACAAGGCGGGTGCCACCACCGAGAAGGCCCTCTGCCTGGTTCCCTGCAACCTCACTTCTCACAGGGAGGGAACAGCCAGAAGGCCCTCAGAGCTGGACCTCAGTGTCCAGGCTGGACGATGGGGGTGGAGACGCTCCTTCAGGTCTACTGGGCTGTTTAGGGCTTTGAAGGTCAGCACCAATATTTTGAACTGTGCCTGGAAGTGTACTGGGAGCCAATGTAGATTCTTTAGGACCTGTGTTATAAATGCAATAAATAAATATTTTGGTTCCATTCATGGTTTCCCATTAGGACATCTGGTTGGCCGCTGGGAGAACAGGAAGGAAGCTAGATTTATCCTTCAAAATTCAAGGTGGTCTACATGGTTTTATACCCTCACCCCTAATTCTACCTTCACAACAACCCTGTAAAGCAGGTTAGGTTGAGAGGCAGCGATTGACCCCCAAGATCCCACCTAGTGAACTTCATGTCTGAATGATTTGAACCCTGGTCTTTCCCGCTCAACATTTTGTGGGAACAAATGCCCGTTGTTTGACTCTGCGTTGTGTGAGCAAGGCCTATCCTGCTTCCTTCTGACATTCAGGGTTGTTGGAAGTCCCTGAGGTCTAGCATGATGAGAGACCCTCCCTTTCCCTCCCCCTCACCAGCCACAACCAGAGATGGATGATATTGACAGGCTGGTCTCCATCTCTCTGTCAATTCCACTGTTGACATCATTAAAGCTAGCAGTGGATCTCAATTTAACGTGTTAGCTAACAGATTATTTAATTAGTTTTCGATACTAAGGAAAAGACGACCGAAAGGATTTATGAAAGAAAGAAAGAAAGAAAGAAAGAAAGAAAGAAAGAAAGAAGAGGAAGGAAGGAAGGAAGGAAGGAAGGAAGAGGGAGGGAGGGAGGGAGGGAGGGAGGAAAAGGAAGGAAGGAAGGAAGGAAGGAAGGAAGGAAGGAAGGAAGGAAGGAAGGAAGGAAGAGGGAGGGAGGGAGGGAGGGAGGGAGGGAGGGAGGGAGGGAGGAAAGGAAGGAAGGAAGGAAGGAAGGAAGGAAGGAAGGAAGGAAGGAAGGAAGGAAGGAAGGAAGGAAGGAAGGAAGGAAGTTGTGATTTTCGAAAGCATCAGGAATCCTGGGCTTGTGGAACTCACAGTCTGATGTTCACGTAACCAGTTGATGAATGATCATAGACTTTACTTGCATGCAGCCCAAGAATGTAAAGCAAAGAATTATGGGAACTGTCGTATGTAGTAGATTTCAGGAATTGTAGCTCTTTGAGGGGTAAATTGAAGTTCTTGGGATACTTTTCTGGGAGCGCTGTGTTTGTGCTTTAAATGTGCTTTAAATTGAGGGAGTGTGTGTACATGGAATCTCTGTCCAGGGAGCAGTTGCAAGCTGCTCAAATTTGCTCCTGCACGGTATTGTAACGGTCATCAGTTTTGTCAAGTACATGGAGCCACCAGGACTAGGATCCAGGTATGTTTAGCCTGGATGAGAGTGGGAGGAGATAGGATAGCCTAGGATGTTGTTGTTGTTTAGTCATTTAGTCATGTCCGACTCTTCGTGACCCCATGGACCAGAGCACGCCAGGCCCTCCTGTCTTCCACTGCCTCCCGCAGTTTGGTCAGACTCATGTTGGCCACTTCAAGAACACTGTCCCACCATCTTGTCCTCTGTCGTCCCCTTCTCCTTGTGCCCTCCATCTTTCCCCAAATCAGGGTCTTTTCCAGGGAGTCTTCTCTTCTCATGAGGTGGCCAAAGTCTTGGAGCCTCAGCTTTAGGATCTGTCCTTCCAGTGAGCACTCAGGGCTGATTTCCTTCAGAATGGAGAGGTTTGATCTTCTTGCAGTCCATGGGACACTCAAGAGTCTCCTCCAGCACCATAATTCAAAAGCATCCATTCTTTGGCGATCAGCCTTCTTGATGGTCCAGCTCTCACTTCCACTAGCCTAGGATAGCCTTCTTCAAATATCTCAAGAGCTGTCCCATGGAAGATGGAGTGAGCTTTTTTCCTCCTGAAACAGAGGGTAGGGCCTGAACGTACAGCTTCGAGTTGCAAGAAAGAAAGAACTTTCTGATGCTAAGAGCTGCTCAACAATGGAACGGACTTCCTCAAGAGCTAATGGACTCTCCTTCCTTGAAGGTTTTTCAGCAGAGGTTGGACGGTCATCTGCCATGGATGCTTAGCTGAGATGCTTGCATTCCAGTGGGGTTGGACTTATGGGATGTGATACATAAGTAGCAGTCGAGTACAACATTCCTTGTTTTCCTAGAGTGGACATGCAATGGAATGTCTGGTCCAGCCAGTCGAAAACTTCCTGTTTCCTCCTGGCTGGGACATCCTTCCTTTGCATGTGGTTGTGATCTTACCTGTCCAGGTAAGAAAAGGACAAGGCACACTCTCTCTTTGACTTCCTTCGCCGTTGGAACAGCAGATTTTTAGCTAGAGATTCAAGCCAATAGAGGACACTTTGACTATCTCCATATGGGATAGATCCACATGTATATACTTTGTATCTAAGTCTGCCTTCAGGGATCCAACTGTGAACTGATGATGTGAGTAAGCTTCTTTTATATACTTTACACAAGACTGTGGCGTGTTTATTCTTTTAAGAGGGATATAAGGGAACTTGAGACAGGGGTGGCACTTGGGACGGAGGTGGCACTTTAAACCACTGAGCCTCTGGACTTGCAGATCGGAAGGTTGGCGGTTTGAATCCCCGCAATGACAGGGTGAGCTCCCGTTGCTCGGTCCCAGCTCCTGCCAACCTAGCAGTTCGAAAGCAGGTCAAAGTGCAAGTAGATAAATAGGTACCGCTCCAGCGGGAAGGTAAACGGCGATTCCGTGCGCTGCTCTGGTTTCGCCAGAAGTGGCTTAGTCATGCTGGCCACATGACCCGGAAAAACTGTCTGAGGACAAACGTCGGCTCCCTAGGTCTGTAAAGCGAGATGAGCGCCGCAACCCCAGAGTCGTACGCGACTGGGCTTAACTGTCAGGGGTCCTTTACCTTTTTTTAAAGGGAACTTACCAGGAATCTAATATTGAGAGGCTTATGCAAGCCTGCAACCAGCTGTTCCACAACGCTATGTGAAGAAGTGCTTTCTGTTTTGTGCCCTGAATATTCCGACATTTAACTTTATTATAATTGCAATTATTATTCATTGTGTCAATATGAATTAATTAATTAGAATTAAGAAGAAGTTGTACCCAAAGCCTTACTCAGAGAAGGGGCATCGGAATGAATGACCCTAGTGGAAACAAGAGGAACTACCGATAAAGGAAGAATGGCAATTGAAGCTAATGGAGTGTGCGGAACTGGCCAAAATGATGGGAAGAATCTGAGAACATCGGGACCAAAAGTTCATCAAGGACTGGACCAAATTTGTAAATTATTTGAAAGACAATTGCATTCAATCAAATACGTTGATACGATTGCAAGAAGCTTTGTAAGGAAAGGTGCAAAAACCACTGCAGATAAGAATAGTATGATTTTTTTTTTATTTTAAGGCAATGGTTAAATAGTGAAAATGCAGAAATTTGAAATGAAAGATAGAAAACCATAAGGAAAGTTTGAAGGAAGTCAGGGCCCTGAAAAGCCAAAATGTGTAATATAAGAGGAGATATGCCAATGGAAAGTATTATTGCAAAACTAATAAAAACGATATGAGGAAAAAAGGAATGAATGAACCTAACTTCAGTGGGTCTACTCTGAGTAGGACAAAATTTTAGGCGCCACCCATCAGACCAAACCCATTGAAACTGAGACCCTTAGAGAAGTCTGCTCATCCCAATGGGTCTACTCTGAGCAGGACTTATACGACCCCAGTTATTGTTGCTCTCGATAATGCAGCAAGAAAAACCTCTATTAGTATAAAGCCCACGTTCTTTAACATTCCTCCTGCCGTTCTCCATTCCCCTACACGCAAAAAAGAGTAGCGTAGGCAACAGAAACCGTTTGTTTCACACACACAGCCAAGAGATGAGCGTTTGGGCATCATCCGTTAGAGAGAGGCAGGCAGAAGAGGAAGAGAGGAAAGGAAGGAGCGGTTTGCAAGTTCAGGGACGCTGTGTTGGAGAGAAACTTCGAGTGTGCACTTTTTTACGCGTGGGCGCGTGGATAAATCGAGGCGCGCGCGCGCTCTGCTTCAAAAAGCGTCGTTTGTGATACCTGTCTGAGAAGCAAAACTGAAACCAGGGCACTATTGAAAGGATATTGCATTCTCCTCCCCCACCTTTCTTTCTCTCTTATTCTTTTTTTTAATTGCAAAGATTTTTTTTTTATCTGCAAGCACAAGGCTGAAACCAACAGGCCGATTTCCTCCAGAATATTCCCATCGAAACCAACAAGGATGTTCCTGGTCAACTACCCAACAACTTCAATTTAAGAAGGCGGGACGCGCGAACACCTCCCCATATTAGGGGGTCTTTCTGCCGTTAAAATAATAATTTAGAAAGTTTTTTTTTAAAGAACCAAGGAACTTGCTTCTTCCCCATGGAAGTTAAGCCACATACACACACAAACACACGTAATAAACCCCACCGATTGATTCTTTCCTTGGTTTTTGCTGCAGTTGGGGCTGGGTGCGCGCGCGCTCGCTCGCCAGGCTTGCTAAGCGACGGGAAGGGGATCGATGCGGATCGATGCGGAGCCCGATCGATTAAACTCCCATTCCGATCAATTTGGCGCAGGATCTTGCCTGTTCGGAAGGAAATTTACCAGCCCCTTGTCTGTTTCACGCAGAGAGGGGGGGGGAGATTTTTTCCCCTCCCCCCCCCCTCTCTCTCTCTCTTTTTAAAAAAGAGCGAAGCTATGCAGCCCCCCCTCCCGCCCCCAGTGAAATCTACAAGGCCTTGTCAGTTTCTCTGAGGTTTTTTATTATTATTATTATTATTATTATTATTATTATTATTATTATTAAATACTAACAGTTAAATCACCGAGCCAGATTGAGACTCTTAAACCGGAGGAACGGCAGGGCCCTAATACTCTGGTGGAACTGGGTGGAAATTATTTTTTGTTTGTGTAATTGTAGGTGACAGAGAAAGAAAGAAAGAAAGAAAGAAAGAAAGAAAGAAAGAAAGAAAGAAAGAAAGCGATCCCTTTTAACTTTATGGGTCCTCTAAACTTAAACCCTCTATCCGCACTGAACAGCCAAGTGGGGAAAATAATGGCTAATATTGCGGTTCAAAAAAATAAATAAATTGTGGTTCAAATGTTTCCGGGGAAAGCAGACTGGTGAGGTGGGAGAGGAAGAAATAAAATCAATGCCGCAGTAAAATTGATAGTGAGGTTGCAGAAATCCCGTTTTTCTTTTTTCTGTTTGCAGATGGATAATTTTAAGAAATGGTGGGGGGTGTTACGTTTGTGTGCGTGTGTGGCGTCTTGGACGGTTGTTACTTCCCTCTGAGTGCGCCAGCAGCCCTTTCCAGATTGTAGGGAAGCGATCGATGGGTCGTGTTTTGGGGGTGGTGGTTGCTGTTTTTAGCTTACTTGCACTGAACAAGTGGGCTGGGGGGGAGGGAAGGGAACGACAGCTAATTCCTGAGCCTATCAAGTTCCGGCCCCCAGAGGCTCTCTTAAACCTCTTTTCGCCCCAAACCTCAAGTTTTTCTGGGCTAGCGCAGAACGTTGAATAAAGTGATGGTCAGAAATCTAGCCTGGCTTGCCCTGAAGTTTGTGCGCGCGCGCGCGCGAGGATTGGAAGAGGGGAATTTGTGGAGCTGGGAGGCGGGTGTGTGTGTGTGGAATAATCTGCAAGATCGCCAAGCCTGAAAGGTTTGCTTGGACTTTGGTTTCTAACTGCACAAAGTACAAAAGGAGAATGATGTAAGGGCGCCTTTGGCAGGGTAATGATTGACAGCGCACCCAGCTCCCAGCCAGGTCTTTCTTAAGTTTGCACAGGAGTAAAACCGTGTTGGGTTGAATGGGGACTTACCTCCTAGATAAATGGGGTTTTAGGGGGGGGTTACAGCCCGATTTAGCTGGAGGGAGGGGACAGAAAGGGGCGTTTAGAGAGAACGGAAGAGGAGGAAGCGAGGTCTGCTACTCCAGAGGGAAGCAACGTGTGTGTGATCCGATTCAAGGCACGTTTGCTCTGAAGTCAGTCCAATCCGGTTTCAATCCGGTTTTCCTCTGTGCTGTTGGCGAAGCCGCGCAGAGGGATTTTTGCAGCCTCGCTTTTAAAATCCGCTTTCTGGTCGCAAAGATACATGTCACGCTTTTAAAAATAAATTTGGGGGAGATAGCTAAAACAGATGGGGTTGAGGGTTGCTTAAGACGCCGTCAGCGCGCCTCCGAAGGGTTGGCCTTAGGAAAGCACCCATCCCCGGAAACTGAAAAAAAAGGCAAAATATACAATATATACGCACGCATACGCGCCCCGGCTCCTTGTTACCAAATTTCCCTTTTAAAAAAATTAAGTTTTGTCCGGAGAGGGGATCTAAAAGGAAAAAGCGAATCAGAGAGAAAGAGATAGAAGGAGAAGTTATTTTTGGGCGTGACAAAGTCATCATCATCATATTATTCCAACTAAATAATAAAATAAAGTTAGTGGGCCTAAGTCAGGCATGCCCATCAATTCCAATGGGTCTACTCTATTCTGTTGCTCAACAACAAGCCACTGGTATTATTATGGGCCGCGTGCAGCTAAATTATGGGCTGTATTCAAATACGCTCATAATTATTGCTGCGCTGTCTCAAGTCGTACTCTAGAGTATGCCTGATTTTTGGCCTGGCTTTTTTGTGGTTCATTATTATTTTTGTAGAAGGATATTTTTCGACCTATTGATTTGTTGCGGGGGGCTGGGGCGGGGCGGGGACTAAAACACTTTTAGAACTTCTCGTGGTTTGATTGCTTTGGACATTTTTTTAATATAGTATCTTTGCTTTCCCAACTTGTTGGACAAGTCGCTTCCAGACTTCTTGTCACCCTGCGAAAAGAGAGGGATATATTTAAATAGTCTTATGCACACCCGTTGCTTTCAATAGGTATTTTAGCCGGAAGCCCCTTGTCCTCGGCAAACCGTGCAAATTTAGACCCGTCTAGTCACAGAAGTAAGTTGGACCGGGGCTTACTCTCGAGGAAGCGCGTGTGTGTGTGTGTGATGGGATGGCAACTTGAACCGTCCTATCTGCAACCCCCGGAACGTAATGAATAATAAAAAGACGAATTGTTGTTGTTCCTGAAGCGGGGGAAATATGTTTCCAGCGGGTATCCTTTGATCTACACACACCTGCATTTAGATAAAACGGATTATCTATCCGTAAAAAAATCGCCGCTCGCAAGACTCATAGTTTTCCCAGAGCGAAGCAAGACTATTGCAAAGATTTATCCAGGGGCCAGGACAGTACGGTTTGTTTTATTTTATTTTATTAGACTAGTCCCCCCCACCCCACCCGCAAAAACAACCCCCAACATGAATGGATCGTCATTCCAAGGTCTGGGGTTTTAAAACGGAGGGACGGAATTGCCCTCGCAGGATCAGTCAAGGCCAGATCGCAGATTCCCAGCGCAGGAGGGATCTCTTTTTCCTCCGCGCACCCCCACCCCGCCGCCGCTTCCTTCCTAAACCTTAGGCCGACTCGCCTCGCAATCCTTCACCAAGGAGGAGCAAGGAACACAATCACCAGGGAGCAAGGAAAGTCCACTGGAAACAATGGGGTTTACTTCTGAGTAGAATCAACTTGCTCTGTTGCAAAGGCCTGGGAAGATTTAAGATCTCCGAGGGCTGAAAAGCTGAAAGGAGAGAGAAAATCGGGGTAACACACACACACACACACACACACACACACACACACACACACGAAGTCAGAAACGCAAACATCTCCATAGGCGACTCTATGTGTGTGTGTGTGTGTGTGTTTCTATATACCTATGCAGATATCTAATTTAAGGAGTGGAACCCCCTCAAAGTGTACCCCAAAATGTTTGCAATTCTCCCGTCCAGACCAGAAATCTGGAGACGGTTATTGGTGTTTGATTAAAGTTCTATATTCATTCCCGGATTAATCAAAGGCGAATTTACTTGGAAGTATAAGTCGTCGGTGCCTTGCAAGGCACCCGGATTTTGAGCCGGCGTGTGTCGTTAGATAAAAAATTTACTCGCATAGATAGAGTTTAACACACATTTCCGAGTCGTCCACTCACGACAGAATCACTTCCGAGACATCCTCCCCGCGTTGGTGTGTATTATATGGAAATCTGGGCAATAATGGTAATATATGGAAATGTGGAAATTTTGCACCAGCAACGATCGCCCCCAAATCCCCGCGTTGGACAATTAAAAAATACCCAACATTAATGCACGGGGTTTCTTGATTTCTTTTGCAATTTTTTTTTTTAAAAAATATTATTTAATTAGATTACTTTAAACTTTTTGTTTGGGCGTCAGGGCCCCGAGTCTGCGATTGCCACTGGCACGAAAATGGAGCGTAGCCCTTCCAAGCGCGAAGTCCTTCCTGTCGTCTTAAGGTTTGCTGGAAGACGTCCGGGTATACAGCGCAAGTCTAAGCCGGTCTACTCAGAAGTAAGCCCTGCTGAATTCAAGGGAGCTTACTCCCAGGTTCAAGGGGGTAAGGATTGCAAACTTTAGACCATATTTCTTCCCAAGAATATGTAAAATCTTAAATCCACATAGGGTTCCTATAAGATGCCCTTTTAACATGTGAGGAGAAGAATTGGAGTACACTGAAATGTTTTTTTCCCCCTCCGTTCTCCCACGTTTGAAAACTGGAAGGCCCCTGTCAGGGTCCTACTCGAGTGTAGGCTGAACTTCTGACAATTCTCCCACCCCACCCCCGGACTACTTGAGAACTACAATATAATTTGCACGTAACAGATTCCAGCCGAACTTAACCCCCTTCCCAATTTGTATACCTGAGAGAAGGGAAGCTGCCGTTCTTTTAATATGGAATAAGCCGGTACCTGGCTGGTGATTTGGGGAAGGATCCTGTTCAGATTTAAGCAGAAGATTTCTGCTTTAAATGGGGCTTGAAGGTTGCATTCCTAACTCTCCCCCGTACCTGGGAGTAAGGCCCGTTGGATTCAACTGCGTTTGCTTCAGAGTAGACACGGTTAACTTTCCCACCGGAAGCGAGCCTGGTGAAGCTCAGGGGGAAGGAGGGAAGCGTGTCTAGGAGCAAAGGAGCTGCTGGATCGTGCCCTGGCCTTTACTGGATTCTAAATTAGATAGATTTAATATGCACCTTGGGATCTATTTCTGCATGTACAGGGTTGGCGTTATCTGTAAGGGGCTGGGGAAGTGTTGGAGAAAGAAGGAAGGGTCTCTGCGCGCGAGGAGGTTACAGTTTAAGGAAACTGGGCGCCCAATGGCAAAACTTTCCTGCAGTGTCATGTATCGGGGAATATAGATATATATATATATACCCTGTGCTCGTAGATACATAGAGTGGGTTATGGCTAACTAAGCCCTACTCAGAGTAGGCCCATTTACGTTAATGGGCTTAAATGAGGCTTGCCCTTTAATTTCAAGGCGTCTGGTCTCGGCACGACTAGAGTTACTTGCAAGCACAAATCTCAACACAGGCACCCAAACTTTCTTTCTTTCTTTTATTTTCTCTTTCTTTCTTTCTTTCTTTCTTTCTTTTACAAAGCAGGGCTTGTTAGGAACGGATCTCCCTTTCCTTCCAAAATCTTGTCGAATTTCCAACCTCACCCCCCCCCCCACCTCCGCGCTCCCTTTCCTCCGTGGTGATCGCAAAACTTCCTAGCTAGACTTTCCTGGACTTTAAGTTTCTCGGTATTTTTGCGTGCGCGACAGAAAATCAGGCGCTGCGCGCAGGAGTTTAATATTTATTGCGACCCTCCAAAACGTCACAAGAAGTGCGGAGGGCTTTCGGGTTCTACAGAGTTCTTCCTCAGGCGAGCAGGGAGGAAGGGAGAAGAAAAATAATCTTTAAAAGGAAACAGAGGGAAGAAGCGCAAATAATAATCAGACTGATTGTTGAAGCTATTGAGACCAGCTTAGGGATGGAGAGATAACGCAGTCTGCGCTCAAGGCCGCAGCGCAACTCCCTCTTGGCGCAACGCTGAGCCTGAAGAAGAGCTCTGCAGGAGCTGAAAGCTTGCCACATTTCTGTGGCGGATGAGGGGGTCCCGATAAAAGGCGTTGCCCGACTGCGGGTGATCCTATCGCCGCCACTTGCGCTCACTGCGCCAAAGTCCTTACACTGTGTTCAGGTGGAGATGACGAAAGAATATGACTTTGTACCCAACATTACTCCTCCTCCTCAGAGAAGACCCGCTGGAATCAAAGAGCATGACCCCTCCCCACTAAGGTTCATTAATTCCAGTGGGTCTACTCAGAATGTAACTGGACGCACGCCACCTGTTTTTCGTATTAATGGTGATGGTAACGATAAACGCTTCGACATCACCTTGCAAGGTTTGTTTAAGTTTAAAAGGATGAATGGCGTTTTCCAGTTTTCAGAAGTCCCAATATGTTGAATTGGGCTTTACTCCAAAGTTAAAGGGTTTTGGTTTTTTTAAGGATTATAGCTTATTTCTCTAGATCCCCAGCTTCCGTGCGAAATGACTTTTGAGTATTAAACTATTGCGCCCGTCCGCAACTTCCAAAAGCAGATCTGTGGTCAGGTTTATTCAGAAGTATCTAGCGTTTAGCCGTATTCAGAGCGGACCCATGAAATAAAAAGAAATTGCTTGCTTAGCTCCGTCACCTTCAGTGGACTTACTCTAAATAGGATTCCCTTTTTATTTTATTTTTTTAAAAGGACCTACCCGGCGGTTTTTGGCGCTGCGCGCCAGTGAAGACAGCGAGGCTTACTTTTGAGTAGAGATGCGCAAGATTCCGTCCCTAGTCGCTGAGTGTAAAAAGCGGGGAGGCAGCAGCCCCGAAAACCGATTCCCTAAGCGTAGTTTCCCCTGAAGTAAGCCTCGCTGCGCTCCGCGCGTTTTGCTCCGGCTGAAGCGCTTCTCGGATTGCAGCCTTGCCGGGTGGGAGGTTAGCAGATCTGTACGGTTCTCCTTTGCAAAAAGTTTATTATTATTATTATTATTATTATTATTATTATTATTATTATTTTAAAAAGTCAGTCTCGCTGAATCCAAATCAATCTACTCGGAGTAGGACTACCCCATTGCGACCAGTCCTAAGCAAATGTGTTTTTCAGATCTCATCCCCTGAAATGAAGGAAAACAAACCAAGCGGATTGTAGAAGAATCCGAGGAATTTGAAATGCCTGTTCTCCAACTATGAATTATTATTTTTGTTGTTTTATTGCTATTACTATTACTAATGTGTTCCTTCAAATATAAACAAATAAAAACTCTGAGATCATTTTTTTTTAAAAAACTAAATCACTCCAATATAAATCTCTTGGATACAGCCCGTTCGCTTTTTTCCTTTCTTTCTTCATGTGTCCAAAGACTCATTAAAATCAATGGGCGCGCCTGCCTTTGAAGCCCATTGATTTTCAATGGGTCTACTCTGAGTGGGACTTAGCCGGGCGCAGCCCTTTCCCCCCCAGTCTCCTGTTTAAGCCCTAGAAACGCTGGGAATCTGAACTCAAAAATGAGTTTTATTACGCGATGGTTTTTCCTTTCTTTGGGCGTGGGGGGTGGGGAGGAGGAGGGACGGTCTAGGAAAAGTTTGGAGGAAAGAAGGCGGACGAGGGTCAACTGGGCGGGCCGCAGGTTCCCCCGCACATTGGCTCCCTTCAGAAATTTGGCTCCAAATGCGTCGTCCTAGTTAATATTCCTTATGAGAAGCAAAACGAGCATGATCGCTAAGTTAGGTGCAGACGCAGGTAAGAAAAAAACATCGCTCGTCCATGTTAGATATTTTTGTAAGAAACACACACATACACTGATACGTGCCATACTATTCACACGTGCCATGTTATAATGCAGCAAGTTGAATTGATTTAAAGTTAAATCTTCTCTCTCTCACTCACTTCCCTTTTTTCCCCTTTCACACCCACACACTTTTTTGGCCAAGGGAGCCCAGATTCCAACGTTTGGGAGAGGAAGGCGGAGAAAGTTAGAGACGCAATGCAAACGGTAATCCCCTCAAGGCAGGTGTGTGGGGGGGTGTGGGTGGGTGGGTGGGTGGGTGTCGGACGAGTTCCTTAGGCCTTCATCTGAATGGGATTTAAGAGACCCCTGGGCACTCTCCTTCCGCCTGCCTCTTCCCGAGCTGGATCCGCCAGCATGCTAATAATAATAATAATAATATTTTATTATTTATACCCCGCCCCCCATCTGGCTGGGCTTCTCCAGCCACTCTGGGCGGCTTCCAACAAAATATTAAAATACAGTAATGCATCAAACATTAAAAGCTTCCCTAAACAGGGCTGCCTTCAGATGTCTTCTAAAAGTCTGGTAGTTGTTTATTTCCTTGACAGCTGACGGGAGGGTGTTCCACAGGGCAGGCGCCACCACCAAGAAGGCCCTCTGTCTGGTTCCCTGTAACCTCACTTCTCGCAGGGAGGGAACCGCCAGAAGGCCCTCGGGAGCTGGACCCAGGTGTCCGGGCTGGACGATGGGGGTGGAGACGCTCCTTCAGGTATACTGGGCCGTTTAGGGCTTTAAATGTCAGCACCAACCCTTTGAATTGTGCTCGGAAACGTCCTGGGAGCCAATGTAGGTATTTCAGGACCGGTGTTATGTGGTCTCAGAGGCCGCTCCCAGTCACCAGTCTGGCTGCCACATTCTGGATTAGTTGTAGTTTCCGGGTCGCCTTCAAAGGTAGCCCCACGGAGAGCGCATGGCAGTAGTCCAAGCGTCTAATCCGGCATGCGGTTCTTGTGGCGCCTCAGTGGGAAACCCGCAAGCAGGACCCGATCCCAAGAGCCTTCTCTCCCCCACCCCACCCCACCCCCCCACTCCTGCGGTTCCCAGCATCTTGGATTGAGAAGCATCGCTGCCTCCCACCGCGGAGGCGGAGAACACGGTTTGCTAGCCAACCCTGGGTTCCGAAGGGAGCGCGTTTCGCCACTTGCTTTCCAAGCTTTCCAAGACAGCTAGTTGCCTTATACCGAAGGTCCACCCAGCGTTGCCGACACGGACTGGCAGCAGCGGCCCTCCAGGGTTCCAGGAAGGGGTTTTCCCCCGAGGAATGCCGAGAACCGAACCTGGGACGCTGTGCTCAAAGGAGGCGCTCTATCACTGAGCTGCGGCACGTCCTCTAAAAACAGTGCAAGGCGCCAGTCCTCATTGTTCTGTTCAAAAAGGGCAGAGAAACAGGACACAGGAAGCAGGTTTCTACGGAGTCTTGAGCATCGGTCTATCTCTCTCAGTAGAGCCTGCACTGACTGGAAGCGGCTCTCCAGGTAGGACACTCCCAGTCCTACCTGAAGATGGCAGGAACTGAACCTGGGACCTTGCGTCAGCAACGGCAGAGATGCTCTAACCACTTGGCTTGCCAGCCCACGCCGCCAATATATGAAAATATCCACGTTTGACAAAACAAAAACAAGCAACCCCCCCCCCAAAAAAAACCCCACCCAAAGAAATAAACAAAAATAATCTGGAAAGTCGAGTCCTCGGGGGAGAATTTTCGGCGTGATGATCCGAATGTTGATTGTAGGCGCCACGGGGCAGAGATACCTCCTTTAAACCCAGCGGTTTTGAGTGTTATTTTTATTATTAGATTTATATACACCGCCCTTTGTCAAAGGATATCAGGGCGAGATAAAAGCAAGTTTGAAAGTGAAAACAGAAAGGAACTAATAACACGCCCCCATGGCCGTAGCCTTGATTTATTTGAGGGGGCAGGCTTTATTTTTTTGGGGGGAGAACCCAGTTATCTGCGACACAGTTGGTCAGTTAAGTATTTTTTCTTTATTTACTTGATTTGGAGGGGGGGGAACTGCCTCCCTCCGCCACCGCCCCCCAGCCTAACTTAGTTCCATCGCTTTCCATAGGTCGGGTTTGGTGGAACGCAATTCCACTATATTTCTGGAGAGATGAGAAGGAATCCGAACTTAGTTCTTTTAGGGATTTTGTAGGGGTGGTTGGTTGTCGACTGCCAACCCGCCCCCTCCCCACCCCCAAGAAAGGAAGACCTAGGTAAATTAAATTAAGACTTTGAATTAATTCATTTATATGCCGCGTATCTGACAAAATGCCTTCTTGGGGTTCCGGGCATCAGGGATCTGAACATGTAGAAATATTAGCGCGATTGCAAGGTCTTCGGGGCAGAGCTCTGTGTGTGTGTGTGTGTGTGTGTGTGTGTGTGTGTATCAAAAAGTGTACTAGGCAGACAGCGTAACAGTAAAGAACCATCAACATTTTATAATAATAATAGCTTGGGGGGGGCCTGAATAATACACTCAATTATTATAAAATATAATGCTGATGGTTCATGGCTGTGACGTGGCCTGCCTGGGACGCTTCAAACGAAGGAAAGGAAGACGCCGGATCTCTGCCCCGAGGTCCATACAAAAAAGGATAACGGTTTTTTGCGCGTGTTTTCAATATATTGCGGATCCTTGGAAGGTGAACGTATTACCCCCTTCGCTCTCGCAGCTCATTCCTCGATTCCCTGAAAGCCGAGTCGTTTCTTGGGGAGAAAATATTCCGCACTGAGATCGATGAGGACTGTAAGCGCCGCGAGGGCAGAGACCTTTTTTTCCCTTCTTCTTTAAGCCTGCAGCGCGCGCGCGCGCGCCCCCATTCCGGGGGAAAAGGCGCATGGGGAAAGTCCCTCGCCCTCACCCCCACCCCCCAAATGAAATGCCCAAGGTCCGCTTTCTGTTCCACCGCCGACCCCTCCCCAAAATGTAAATCTTTCCTTTATTATCCCCCAGCCAACCAGGGCGCCTCTCCCACCGCCTCACCCACCCACGGAAAGCTGGCTTGCGGTCGCCTCTGGACAACTGCGGGCGAGCCGAGGCGCCAGGAAATATTTTTCCCAGGGTATATCTATCGATTGCCCCAGCAGAGAAAACAAATCTTTATGTGTCGAGGGCTGAAGTGTTTATGATAGATCTGCGGGGAAGGAGGAAGGAGGAGCTGCCGCCGCCAAAAAAACAACACACACACACAAATGAAATTTAAAAGCCCTGGCGTCCTTTTTTTGACACCCCACCTCCTCCTTCCTTTCCTTTGTTTTTTCTGTTTCCTTTATTTCCATCCTCCTCACTTTTCTTTCGGTTTCTTTTCTCCTTCCTTCCTTAGCTCTAATATGCTCTGCTAAGGAGTTGTTAGGGATGCGGGTGGCACTGTGGGTTAAACCACAGAGCCTAGGGCTTGCCGATCAGAAGGTCGGCGGTTCGAATCCCCGCACGGGGTGAGCTCCCGTTCCTCAGTCCCTGCTCCTGCAACCTAGCAGTTCGAAAGCACAAAGTCCAAGTAGATAAATAGGTACCGCTCCGGCGGGGAGGTAAACGGCGTTTCCGTGCGCTGCTCTGGTTCGCCAGAAGCGGCTTAGTCCTGCTGGCCACATGACCCGGAAGCTGTACGCCAGCTCCCTCGGCCAGTAAAGCAAGATGAGCGCCGCAACCCCAGAGTCGTCCGCGACTGGACCTAATGGTCAGGTGTCCCTTTACCTTTACTAAGTTCCCTTATATCCCTCTTAAAAGAATAAACACGCCACAATCTTGTGTAAAGTATATAAAAGAAGTTTACTCACATCATCAGTTCACAGTTGGATCCCTGAAGGCAGATTTACAGTGGTACCTCAGGTTACATACGCTTCAGGTTACAGACTCCGCTAACCCAGAAATAGTGCTTCAAGTTAAGAACTTTGCTTCAGGATGAGAACAGAAATCGTGCTCCGGCGGCACGGCGGCAGCAGGAGGCCCCATTAGCTAAAGTGGTGCTTCAGGTTAAGAATGGTTTCAAGTTAAGAACAGACCTCCGGAACGAATTAAGTACTTAACCCGAGGTACCACTGTAGTTACAAAGTATATTCATGTGGAACTATCCTATATGGCAGTGGTTCTCAACCTGTGGGTCCCCAGATGTTGTTGGACTACAACTCCCATCATCCCTGAGCTCTGGCCTTGCTGCTCCTACAACGGAGGAAGTCAAAGAGAGAGAGAGAGATGGCTGTGTGACTCGTCCTTTTGTTACCTGGACAGGTAAGGTCACGCCCACCTTTAGTCACATGCAAAGGAAGTATGCCCCAGCCAGGAAGAAACAGGAAGTTCCGACTGGCTGGACCAAACATCCCTTTGCATGTCCACTCTAGGAAAACAAGGAATGTTGTACTTGACTGCTGCTTATGTATCACATCCCACAACTGTTTACCTTTGGCAGATAAAGGAACCCAGCGCTGGGTGTTGTGGAGCCTTATAAACAGGAGGCAGGGAGTTGTGGCTTTCTAGATCAGTGGTTCTCAACCTGTGGATCCCCAGATGTTGTTGGACTACAACTCCCATCATCCCTGAGCTCTGGCCTTGCTAGCAAGGGATGATGGGAGTTGTAGTCCAACAACATCTGGGGACCCACAGGTTGAGAACCGCTGTTCTTTATGCTGCTGGGCTCCAATTCTCATCATCCCCAGGAGGAGCCACAACAGCATCTCCTGGGAGCTGTCCCAGGTCCTGAATAACCTTACCTTGGGTATAAAACGGTGTGAGGAACTCTTGGCCCTCCAGATGTTGCTGGAGTACAACTCGCAACATCCCTCGCTATTGGCTATCCTAGCTACCAGGAGACTCCAACAACATCTGGAAAACCAATGGGTTTTCCCCATCCCTATTCTGTTAAGAGGCATTCCCATCTCCTATGCGGAGATTCAGGAACTTTCTACCATATATGGTGGATATGTAGGAAAATACAGGTATTCTGGGAGAGTATCCATGCAGAACTGCAAAAAATGCTGAAGATCTCTTTCAATAAAAAACCAGAGGCCTACCTCCTTGGAATAACAGATTTGGATATTCCACAAAAGAGGAAGGGTATCTTTTTATATGCAACGGCGGCAGCAAGAGTTTTGATCACAGCAAAATGGAAGAGTAATGAAATCCCCTCTATACTAGATTGGATCCAAAAGCTGACAGAATATGCCGAATTAGATGGTCTATCAGAAAAAATAAAGAATAAATCAAAACAGGAATTTGTTTCACAATGGGAGGCTTTCAAAGAATATCTGAAAAATAAATATAGTAGTTTAAATTCTGTTGCAGCATTCGAGGAACTTCAGTAATAGTTGCAAGGTAGATGTAAGAAATTAGATTTATTGAGAATAAGTTTAATTATGATAAAAGTGTGTATTGGCAATAAGTAATATGAAATTGAAATATGGAATAGACGGGAGGTTGGGTCTTTAGTGTTAAGACCAATAGATGTTTTATTGTTTGCTATGAAAATTATGTGTCTATGGTTATTCTTGTGTGTAATTTGGTATTTGTGGTTTTTTTTTCTTTTTTCTTGTTGTATCAATAAAAATCTTTTTTTAAAAAAGAGGCATTCCCATCTCTTGAGAGGCCAATGCTTCTTCTAAGCATAGTCATTCTTTCCATCTCTCGCATGCAGCAGGGAATACTGCTTCTTAGATAAGGGAATGTGGGGAGTGAGACGACCTATAACCTAGGCATAGTTAAACTCGGCCCTCCAGATGTTTTGGGACTACAATTCCCATCATCCCTGACCACTGGCCCTGTTAGCTAGGGATCATGGGAGTTGTAGTCCCGAAACATCTGGAGGGCCGAGTTTGCCTATGCCTGCTATAACCCAATAGATGTTGCTCGACTCCAACTCCCATAATCCCTGACTACGGGCTCCGCTCACTTCTGGGATTACTGGGGCTACCGTATCTGAAGAACCACAGCTTCTTCAATGGTGTTATAGGTTTCGGGTTGTATTTACATTATATGAAAAGCAGACATATATGAAATTCATTGGCAGTTAGTCTTGTCCATTTGGGTCGGCCTGGAGTAGGATTAACGTTGGACCTTTTTTTGGTAAATTTATTTATTTGGGTTTTTCAAATTAGATTTTTACAATAACATATCAACATACAATATAGAAACAAGATTCCACAGATTCTCCTGGCCTTCCATTCTCCCCTTTGTGAGCCCTAATCATTTCCTCCTGCATCTTTTATAATAATCCAAATCTTTTGCATCTCCATTACGTCCAAAATCCACCGTTAAACTACAAGTGTTATTCCACTAATGCTTTTAACTGTTTTACAATGGTTTTTAAGATGTTATAAATTTCCCCCATTCCTTATTAAAATTTTGGCCTTCCTGATTTCTGATTCTTCGGGTCATTTTTACCATTTCAGCACAATCCATCAACTTGATCTGCCATTCTTCTCTGATTGGGACTTTTTCTTCTTTCCATCTCTGGGCTGTTGTCTTTGTCCATGGAGTTTTCTTGGCAGGGATACTGGAGTGGCTTGCCGGTTCCTCCTCCAGGTGGAACCATAAAGAAGGCTGGTCGCCGAAGAATTGATGCTTTTGAATTATGGTGCTGGAGGAGACTCTTGAGAGTCCCATGGACTGCAAGAAGATCAAACCTCTCCATTCTGAAGGAAATCAGCCCTGAGTGCTCACTGGAAGGACAGATCCTGAAGCTGAGGCTCCAAGACTTTGGCCACCTCCTGAGAAGAGAAGACTCCCTGGAAAAGACCCTGATGTTGGGAAAGCACAAGGAGAAGGGGACGATGGAGGACAAGATAGTGGGACAGTGTTCTCGAAGCTACCAGCATGAGTTTGACCAAACTGCGGGAGGCAGTGGAAGACAGGAGGGCCTGGCGTGCTCTGGTCCAGGGGGTCACGAATAATCGGACATGACTAAATGACTAAACAACAACAACAATCTCTGGGCTGGTAGCAATCATGCAGCCATGGTCGCCGGGCTGTCTGGGCTCCAAGCAATCAGAGAGGGCGCTTCAGAGCCAGACAGTCAATAGCCCTGGTTAACTCCATATTCCAGTGGGTCACCAGGGAATCACCTGAAAGGCCATCAGCATGGGATAAAACATCCCCTACCACTCTCTGAAAACCATTTGGATCCATTAAGTGGCGGGGGTGGACCGAATTGGTTCCACCTCCCTGCAGAGGGGAAGGGTCGCGGAGAAGTCCCGTTGCACCAGGAAGTGATCTGACCAGGGCACTTCTTTTGTTTCTAATGTCAGATCACCAACATCCATATAGGTGAACACGGCATGTCCGCGACTATGGGTTGGGTCAGACTTATTCAGGGACAGCCCCATGGAGGCCATGCTTTCCACGAAGTCCCGAGCGGCCCGTTGTAAGGTCGTGTCAGCATGGATGTTAAAATCCCCTAGGACGACCAAACTAGGTGTCTCCAGGAGAACATCCGCCATGACCTGAAGCAGCTCGGGTAGGGAATCCTTGGTGCAGCGGCGAGGTCAGTACACCAAAAGGAATCCTGTACTGCCCCTATTGCCCAACTTCCAGAATATGCACTCAGAAAACTGGGTCTTCCCAATAGGACGCCTGGTGCAAACTTTTTGTTGTTTAGTCGTGTCCGACTCTTCGTGACCCCCTGGACCAGAGCACGCCAGGCACTCCTGTCTTCCACTGCCTCCCGCAGTTTGGTCAAACTCATGCTGGTAGCTTCAAGAACACCATCCAACCATCTCGTCCTCTGTCGTCCCCTTCTCCTTGTGCCCTCAATCTTTCCCAACACCAGGGTCTTTTCCAGGGAGTCCTCTCTTCTCATGAGGTGGCCAAAGTCTTGCAGCCTCAGCTTCAGGATCTGTCCTTCCAGTGAGCACTCAGGGCTGATTTCCTCCAGAATGGAGAGGTTTGATCTTCTTGCAGTCCATGGGACTCTTAAGAGTCTCCTCCAGCACCAGAATTCAAAAGCATCCATTCTTCGGTGATCAGCTTTCTTGATGGTCCAGCTCTCACTTCCATACATCACTACTGGGAAAACCAGAGCTTTAACTATACGGACCTTTGTTGGCAAGGTGATGTCTCTGCTTTTTAAGATGCTGTCTAGGTTTGTCATTGCTTTTCTCCCAAGAAGCAGGCGTCTTTTAATTTTGTGGCTGCTGTCACCATCTGCAGTGATCATGGAGCGCAAGAAAGTGAAATCTCTCACTGCCTCTCACTGGTGCAAACTAATGACTTCCTAAAAATCACTGCAAACCCGCCTCCCCGCCCACACGGCCTGGGTTGCTGTGCGTAAGAGAAACATAGACTACAGCAGGGTCTCCTTTGATTTGGACTTGGCTTGCTACAATCATAGAATCTTAGAGTGGGTAGAGACCCCCAGGGCTCATGTAGTCCAGCCCTCTGCAATGCAGGAATCTCAGCTAAAGCATCCATGGCAGGTGGCCGTCCAACCTCAGCTTAAAAACCTCCAAGGGAGGAGAGTCCAACACCTCTCGTGGGAGTCTGTTCCACTCTCAAACAGCTCTTACTGTCAGAAAGTTTCCCCCCGAATGTTTAGTCAGAATCTCCTTTCTTGTAACTTGAAGCCATGGGTTCGAGTCCTACCATCCAGAGCAACAGAAAACAAGCTTGCTCCATCTTCCATGTGGCAGATATCTGGAGATGGCTATTATATCTCCTCTCAGTCTCCTCTTTTCCTGGCTAAAAATACCCAGCTCCTTCGACCGTTCCTCATCAGGCTTGGTTTCCAGACCCTTAACCATCTTGGTCGCCCTTCTCTGCACACCTTCCAGCTTGTCAACATCCTTCTTAAATTGTGGTGCCCAGAACTGGATGCAGTGTTCCAGGTGTGGTCTGGCCCGATTCAAACTGAGCAATTCCTTTGTTCTTCCTATTCCTCTGTGTGTGAAGATATGACTCCCTTTAAGCAGTAAATGTGGATTTCTGGGAGAAGGGGGTCTAATTGAAGCAGGGTTTAGGTTTGATGCAGCCCTCAGCTCCTGAAGGTAATGGGGCCCTTTATATGTCCAGCTGTCCTTTGTCAATAACAAATGGTTACTGTTTTTTGTGTTGAATGTATGCTATATGGTCACTGATGGACCTAATAGGTATCTAAAGCCATTTGCAGATAACAAAATATGTATTTTATCCAAGTAATCGTTGAACTGAAATACAATTAAGAAGAAGTATATTAATAGTGAAATACAATTAAGAAGTATATTAACAGTTAAATAATTTGTTAAGCTCAAACTGTATGTAGGTTTGTTTTTTTATCTTATATTTTGGAAATGTACATCTAGTTTTTTTCTCCTTTAAATTTTTGGGGGGCCTCACAAGAAAATGGGGCCCTAAGCTATAGCTTGTTTAGCTTATACGTAAATCCGGCACTGATTCGAAGCCTACATGAACACACACACACACACACAGCAGACATAATTTTCTAGGTTCGGGGAGGACTTTAAATAAATTAATAAAATATTGTGGGTGTGTTGAGGGAGAGGGGTCACTGAATCGTGCAAAAACCTAAATGTCTTGCCTTTGATTGTATAAAGATGGACATTGCTGGTGTACAGAAGGCCCTGGCTTCAGGGAACACCCTCCCATCTCCCAGTGGATTATCGGTGGCTGTGGAGAAGCAGAAAGAGTTGACCATACAGTAATATTCATCTGCCACGTGAAACAGACTTCCAATCCTACGGAGGATGCGATTTAGCCCCTGAGCTCCATCCATTGTTCTTCTTACCTTGCTTTTTCTACAAAAGATCTTCCCTGGTGGCTTAAAACAGCCTTTCCTTCTTCCTCCTTCCTTCCTTCCTCCTCCTCCTCGTCCTCCTCCTCCCCTCGCTGCCTTACCACATTTTCTGGCCTTTTGCCTAATGACATTGTATTGATTAGGCTCTAGCAACGGGGTGTCACTGCCCAGTGGAAAGGAGAACAAGCCAACATAGCTCAATTATATTTTATTAATTACAGAGCGGTTGGGGAGAAGAAAGTCCGGCCAACGTCACGGAGAGAGAGTGGGGGAGGAAGACAGATTGCACCGCGAGCACCCTCAGCCAAGCCGCTTGGGGAAAAAACCGAACAGGGCAGGGGGGACTTCATTTCCCCGGCTTCGAAATACTTTTTTCCTGATTGTGATAATAGTAAGGAGATGATAGATAGATGATAGATAGATATAGATAGATGGATAGATAGATAGATAGATAGATAGATAGATAGATGATAGATAGATAGATAGATAGATAGATAGATAGATAGATAGATAGAGATAGATAGATAGATAGAGATAGATAGATAGATAGATGATAGATAGAGATAGATAGATAGATAGATAGATAGATAGATAGATAGATAGATGATAGATAGATGATAGATAGATAGATAGATAGATAGATAGATAGATGATAGATAGATGATAGATAGATAGCTAGATAGCTAGATAGATAGATAGAGATGATAGATAGATAGATAGATAGATAGATGATAGATAGATAGATAGATAGATAGATAGATAGATAGATAGATAGATATAGATAGATGATATATAGATGGATAGATAGATAGATAGATAGATAGATAGATGATAGATAGATGATAGATAGATAAATAGATAGATAGATGATAGATAGATAGATAGATAGATAGATAGATAGATAGATGATAGATGATAGATGATAGATGATAGATGATAGATGATAGATGATAGATGATAGATGATAGATAGATAGATAGATGATAGATAGATAGATAGATAGATAGATAGATAGATAGATATACAGTGGTACCTCAGGTTAAGTACTTAATTCGTTCCGGAGGTCCGTACTTAACCTGAAACTGTTCTTAACCTGAATCACCACTTTAGCTAATGGGGCCTCCTGCTGCCGCCGCGCCGCTGGAGCATGATTTCTGTTCTCATCCTGAAGCAAAGTTCTTAACTATTTCTGGGTTAGCGGAGTCTGCAACCTGAAGCGTATGTAACCTGAAGCGTATGTAACCCGAGGTACCACTGTAGATAGATAGATAGATAGATAGATAGATGATAGATAGATACATGATAGATAGATATAGATAGATATAGATAGATTAGATAGATAGATAGATAGATAGATATAGAGATAGATATAGATAGAAAGAGATAGATAGATAGATATAGATAGAGATAGATAGATAGATAGATAGAGATAGAGATAGATAGATAGATAGAGATAGATATAGATAGATATAGATAGATATAGATGTAGATAGATATAGATAGATATCACTGTTATGCACACATAGAGAAAAAGAGATGCTATTTTAATTTATTATTCAACACACACACGTGGTTTATTGCATTTATAGCCCAGCTTTCCCCCTTCCAAGGAGTTCGAGGTGATGAAGGTAGGAGAGCATATATTGTTTATTAATATCCTTCCTAACTTGCGCTAGCAAGTTCCTTTATGTAGCAGAGTTACATTCCCCTTTTCACACGAACAGCAGATAGCCGGTTGCAGGCTTGTGTGAGCCTCTTGCTATTATACAACGCAATCTGTCTCAGATTGAATTGTGTGTTCCTGGTAAGTTCCCTTTAACCCTTCTTAAAAGAATAAAGACACCACAGAACGGCAGTCCAGCAACGTCCGCAGGGCCTCGGGTTCCTTACCGTCTTCCAACGATCACCAGTGTCTAAGCAATGAGTCTTCAACATCAACTTCGTTGGACTGGTCATGTTGTGCGGATGCCTGATGATCGTCTTCCAAAGCAACTACTCTATTCCGAACTTAAAAATGGAAAGCGTAATGCTGGTGGTCAACAAAAGAGGTTCAAAGACTCTCTCAAGGGAAATCTAAAAAACAAAACAGTAGGATAAACACGGACAACTGGGAAACACTGGCCTGCAAGCACTCCAGTTGGAGAACAGCCTTGATGAAAGGTGCCGTGGGTTTTGAAGACGCTCGAACTCAGGACGAAAGGGAGAAAAGTGCTAAGAGGAAGGCACACTTGGCAAACCGTCACTGGGATCAATTCCCGCCCAGAAACCAATGTCCCCACTGTGGAAGGACGTGGGGATCCAGACGGCCTCCACAAACACTTACAGACTCACTGCTAAAACTGTGTTTATGGAAGACAATCTTACTCAGCTACGAGGGATCGCCAAAGAAGGAGAAGAAGAAGACCCCATCTTAGACCAAAGGTCAGATGCTTCAGGACCTGGGACAGCTCCCAGAGGGTTCCCTGGTGGATTCTCCCAGGGCTAGATCATAAAATGAGTTCTTATATCCCCAAGGAGAGCACAGTGCTGAACCAGGTCTAATCAATAGTGACAGTCCAGTCAAGGGAGGGTGGGACAAAGAAAGCCCCCCCTGCTTTAACACACCATTTACTCACAGCTGCCCACACTCGTCCTTTTCCAGGTGAGATGCTTCCCTCCTGAAAGAGCCTGAAGAGTCCACAGGTGGAACAAGCAAAAGGGAAACTGATCTGATTGGTTCTGAGGTCAGTGTCCAGTCCCTGCTGTGCTTGTATCAACGAAGGGCAGGTTAGGACTATATTCATTTATTACTGGACAAAATCCAATGTTGGCTGTACACAGAGCGAACCTATTAAAAAGAACAGACCTGGGTCACGTAGCTCCATTAATTTCAGTGGGGCTACTTTGAATAGAAGGGACGCATTTGGCGCTGTGGGTTAAACCACAGAGCCTAGAACTTGCCGATCGGAAGGTTGGCGGTTTGAATCCCCGCAACGGGGTGAGCTCCCATAGCTCGGTCCCTGCTCCTGCCAACCTAGCAGTTCGAAAGCACGTCAAAGTGCAAGTAGATAAATAGGTACCTCTCTGGCGGGAAGGTAAACGGCATTTCCGTGTGCTGCTCTGGTTCGCCAGAAGCGGCTTAGTCCTGCTGGCCACATGACCCCGAAGCTGTATGCCGGCTCCCTCGGCCAGTAAAGCGAGATGAGCGCAGCAACCCCAGAGTCGGTCACGACTGGTCAGGGGTCCCTTTACCTTTACTTTGAGTAGAATGTAGCTGGAAACAACCCAAAGAGAACAGCCTTTATTCTTCAGCTGAGAAGCTGGAGAAGAGTTTTTGGATATGGGGGAGAAGGACCTGGGTGGGGAAGCTGAGGACCAGCCACTGAAAACAGCCCTCCAGGTCCATCTGTCAGGGCCCCAGAGCTGCCCCCAGGCTGCACACCCTCTCCCCAGGGACACACCCCACACTCTGCTCACGAATGTGGTCCTTGAAGCACTTCTACTTGGCCCTCAGAGATGTAGCCTGGCCACGCCCCTTCTCAGCAAGCCACGCCCCTCAGTAACCTTGCTTAAAGCCTGATAGGCCTGGGAACTGAGACCATCAAGAAGGTTGATCGCCGAAGAATGGATGCTTTTGGATTCTGGTGCTGGAGGAGACTCTTGAGAGTCCCATGGACTGCAAGAAGATCAAACCTCTCCATTCAGAAGGAAATCAGCCCTGAGCGCTCACTGGAAGGACAGATCCGGAAGCTGAGGCTCCAAGACTTTGGCCACCTCATGAGAAGAGAAGACTCCCTGGAAAAGACCCTGATGTTGGGGAAGATGGAGGGCGCAAGGAGAAGGGGACGATGGAGGACGAGATGGTGGGACAGTGTTCTCGAAGCAGCCAGCATGAGTTTGACCAAACTGGGGGAGGCAGTGGAAGACAGGAGGGCCTGGCGTGCTCTGGTCCAGGGGGTCACGAAGAGGCAGACACAACTAAACAACAACAACTTATTTGCATTCAGTAGACCCCCAAGTTCCATTTCCTATATCTCCCCCCGGGGGGAGGGGGCTGGGAGAGACGCCTGGTCTGAAACCCCGAAGAGCCGTTCCTAAACCCATCCTTCAACCCAGGACTATCTAGTTTAAGCTTCTGTTCTCGGTGTGGTCCGCCCTCCCCACGTAGGTTAAGGAGGCTGTCTCTGAGCATAGCTGGACCTGAGGCGTCAATGAAGACCCTTTGCGGAGGGGGGGGGCAGGCTGCTTAATCCGTTCCCATTAGGAAACGCTCCCCTCCCCCTCCCCCCAATATTTCCCACAGACCATCTGCGAAATCTTTTCTCTCTCCCTTCCTCCCCCCCCCCCCCGCCCCGTGAGCTGAAGTGATCGATAAGGGCATAGCGCGGGGAGGGCGACTGTGCTACAGCGGAGCGCCGGAGCCGCTCCTGCGAGCCCCCCCCCACCCCCCGCTTCCACGCCGTCTCCAAGGACCGGTGGTGTCGGTGGGGGTCTAGGAAGGAGAGGAAGGAGAGAGGTCATCTTGGGACTGTGCGAGAGCGATCCCCACAAAGGTTAGGCAGATGAGAAGCCTCGGTTGCAGCAGGGGGGTGGGCAAGGCTGGCCTCCGGTGTGGACCCCCCCCCCCCCGCCACACGCGCGCGCGCACACACAACCAGAGCGCGCTCAGAGCCTTTCCCCTGCGAGGATAGACCAATAGAGCAGAAAAGCCCGTGATAGATGGAGGCACAGATTAGGCGCGATGGAGTGTCGTGATGTATGGCTGGCTGATACAGTCGGGGGCGGAGGCGGACGGGGCCGAGGGGCGAAGAGGGCAGGCGGGGCACGGAGCGCTTGCTCAAGAGCTCAGCTAACCTGTCCCAAGAGACATAACCTCAGTACTCCTTCCTTCCTTCCTTCCTTCCTGTTTCTTTCCTCCGTCTTTCCACTGCTCCCCTCTTTCTTTCTTTATCTTTCTTTCTTTCTTTATCTTTCTTTCCTTCCTTCCTTCCTTCGTCTCATTGCTTCTTATTTCATTCATTTTCTTTCTTTCCTCCAACCTTTCCCTGCTCCTTCCTTCCTATTTCCTTCCTTCCTTCCCCCTCGCTCTTTCCCTCCTTCCTTCCTTTTCCACCCCCTCCCTCAATCGCACCCCTCTCTCCTTTCCTTTTCCTTCCCTTCCTTCCTTCCTTCCTTCCTTCCCTCACTCTCTCTCCTTCCTTCCTTCCTTCCTTCCTTCCTTTTCCACCCCCTCCCTCAATCGCACCCCTCTCTCCTTTCCTTCCTTTCCTTTCCTTTCCTTTCCTTTCCTTTCCTTTCCTTTCCTTTTCCTTTCCTCCTTTCCTTCCTTCCTTCCTTCCTTCCTTCCTTCCTTCCTTCCTCACTCTCTCTCCCTCCCTCCCTCCTTCCTTCCTTCCTTCCTTTTCCACCCCCTCCCTCAATCTCCTTCCTTCCTTCCTTCTTTTTTTCTTCCTTCCTTCCTTTCTTTCCTCCAACCCTTTCCTTCCTTCGTCTCATTGCTTCTTATTTCATTCATATTCTTTCTTTCCTCCAACCTTTCCCTGCTCCTTCCTTCCTATTTCTTTCCTTCCTCCCCCCTCTCTCTTTCCCTCCTTCCTTCCTTTTTCCACCCCCTCCCTCAATCGCACCCCTCTCTCCTTTCCTTCCCTTTCCTTTCCCTTCCTTCCTTCCTTCCTTCCTTCCTTCCTTCCTTCCTTCCTTCCCTCACTCTCTCTCCCTCCCTCCTTCCTTCCTTCCTTTTCCACCCCTCCCTCAATCTCATTCCTTCCTTCCTTCTTTTTTTCTTCCTTCCTTCCTTTCTTTCCTCCAACCCTTTCCTTCCTTCCTTCGTCTCATTGCTTCTTATTTCATTCATATTCTTTCTTTCCCTCCAACCTTTCCCTGCTCCTTCCTTCCTATTTCCTTCCTTCCTCCCCCCTCTCTCTTTCCCTCCTTCCTTCCTTTTCCACCCCCTCCCTCAATCGCACCCCTCTCTCCTTTCCTTCCTTCCTTCCCTCCCTCACTCTCTCTCCCTCCCTCCTTCCTTCCTTCCTTTCCCACCCCCTCCCTCAATCTCCTTCCTTCCTTCCTTCTTTTTTTCTTCCTTCCTTCCTTCCTTCCTTTCCCTCCAACCCCTTTCCTTCCTTCCTTCTTCTCATTGCTTCCTGTTTCATTCATTTCTTTCCTTTCCTCCAACCCCTCCCTGCTCCTTCGTTCCTTCGTTCCTTCTTTCCTTCCTTCCTTCCTTCCTTCCTTCCTTCCTTCCTTCCTTCCTTCACTCTCCCTCCCGCCTTCCTTCCTTCCTTTTCCACCCCCTCCCTCAATCTCACCCTTTCCTTCCTTCTTTTCCCCACCCCTCCTCCCTCCCCCTCTCTCAATCTCACCCCTATCCCTCCCTCCTTCCTTCTCGCCTTCCCCTTCCCCACAGATTCACACTCTCCCCCTCACCGCCCGCCCTACAACCTAGCTGAAACTCTCGCTCACCCTCCAGCCGCAATTGATTTTATATCGCTATTCTCCCTTACTCCCCGCTGCTGCTGCTGCTGCCTTTTCCCCCTCACCCCCCCCCGCTTTCCCCTCCCCCCCCCGCCCACCTCCCAGCACTCGCCTTTCCCTGTCGTGTGTGAGAGAGAGAAAGGGGGGGGAGAGGGAGAGAGAAAGAAGGGGGGAACACACCCTTGTCGATGCCTTCTACAGAGAGAGAGAGAGAGAGAGGCAGAAATCACATTCATAATAGGCACCAGAGAAGGCACACTGAGACTGGCAGGTGGGCGCTCGTTAAGAGCACGCTGGGCAGGTTGTGTGTGTGCTTGGGGGTGGTGTCGGTGGAGGGGGGGGTGCGGACAGACCGTAGCTGGGCGCCGTGACGTCAAGGCGAGAGGGAGGCTGAGCCGAGGAGCAGAGCCGCGCGATTCGCAGCCACGGCCGACAGAAGAGGAGGAGAAAAGCCAGCGAGCGAGCGAGACCAGCCAGAGCCTAGCGCCGAGAGGAAAGCAGCGCCCATCCCCGCAGCTTTGGGCAGGAGGGGGGGGTGGGGACCCGCCGCCGCCGCCGCCGCCGCGGCCCCTGAGCACCATCCGCTCCTCCGCCTGCGCGCGCGCCCAGAAGAGATCCGGATGGAGATCTCCTGAGATGGATCTGGATTAAGGCGGCGGGGGACACAGGAGGAGGGAGGGAGGAGGAGGAGGAGGGAGGAGGAGGCGGAGATCCAGGAGGAGGAGGGGGAGGGGGAGGAGGAGGAGGAGGAGGAGGAGGAGGGATCGCCTGGCCAGGGGAGAGCGAGCGAGCGATGGAGTTGAGCCTCGACGGGCTCGGCAGCCTCCATCAGGCGGGTGAGCTCTTGAGCCCCGCCGGGGCGCACGCCAGGCAGCCTCCGCCTCCTCCGCCGCCGCCTCCCCCTCCGCCTCCTCCCCCGTCGGCGCACCGCAACCTCGTCTCCTCGCACGGCCGGCCGGCCATGGTCTCCAGCATGGCGTCCATCCTCGACGGGGCGGGAGACTACCGGCCGGAGCACACCTTGGGAGGCCCTCTCCACCCGGCTATGAGCATGGCTTGCGAGTCGCCCTCGGGGATGAGCACCTACACCACCTTGACGCCTCTTCAGCACCTGCCGCCCATCTCCACCGTCTCCGAGAAGTTCCACCACCATCACCATCCTCACCACCACCCGCACCACCACCCGCACCACCCGCCGCACCACCAGCGGCTCTCCGGGAGCGTCAGCGGCAGCTTCACCCTCATGCGCGAGGAGCGCAGCTTGGCCGCCTCCATGGGGAACTTGTACGGCCACTACCCGAAGGACATGCCGTCTATGGGGCAGGCTCTGTCGCCCCTCTCCAACGGCCTGAGCCTACACAACGGGCAGCAGTCGCTGGCCCCCTACGGCCCCGGCGCCCACCTGGCTGGAGACAAGTTGCTTTCGCCCAACGGCTTCGACCCTCACATGCTATCCAGGAGCGAGGAACACCTGGCGCGGGGTCTGGGGGCTCCGGGCTCCGGCATGATGCCATCTCTGAACGGCATGCACCCCCACGGAGGACACCCCCACGGGCAAGCCAACGGCGCCCTGCTGGGCGAGCGGGAGAGGCAAGGCTCGTCCGCGTCGGGCTCGCAAGGCGGCGGCTCCGGGCAGGTGGAAGAAATCAACACCAAGGAAGTGGCGCAGCGGATCACGGCCGAGCTGAAGCGCTATAGCATCCCGCAGGCCATATTCGCCCAGCGGATCCTGTGTCGCTCCCAGGGCACCCTCTCCGACCTGTTGAGGAACCCCAAGCCGTGGAGTAAGCTGAAGTCCGGGCGGGAGACCTTCCGACGGATGTGGAAATGGTTGCAGGAACCGGAATTCCAGAGGATGTCTGCCTTGAGGCTGGCAGGTAGGTGGCTTCGCGTTAGGGACTAGAAACTTGGGGGGCTGCGTGGTGGGGTCCGGAGAGGGGTGCGGGGCGGGAGCCAAACAGCTGTAAATTTCACAGGCGCGCACACATACACACACTTGGCCGCCTGGACTCTCCACTTTGACGCGCGCCTCTCTGGAAGAGGGAACACGGTCGTCTGAACGCCCGCGAGGAATGTCATAGGCGGGTGGGGGTGAGAGAGAAAGAATGGAAGGGGGGGTGTCTAGGGGAAGAAGCGGAGAAATCATTGGGGAGCGGGAGGGGTGTGCTTGTGAAAGGAATGAGACAGGAACTCCCGCCCCTACAAGGAAAGAGGCGCGAGTGTGATTTACAGGTGTGTGGGTCAGGATGCGTGTATGCTGCTTCGCGGCCCCGAGCCTCGGGGAAAGTGGCTGGCGCGTGTGAGGATCAGCTCCGGCGGAGATGACACCCCCTCCTCATCCCCTCTTGACGGCATAACTTTTTTTATCGCCTCAATTTGCTACGTTTTCCAGGGTATTGGGGGGAAGGTCTGTTCACACGTTCCATCCCTGCCCGTTGCCGCGTGTCGAGAAAGGGAGCGGCGGCGTTCCAGGGAAAAGGTGGGGGGAGATGCGCAAGGCACGGTCGATGTTTATTCAGTCTTGCGCTCGCCACCCCCGGTTTTCTGCACAATATACATTGGGGCCTATTCATGTCTCCTTTCTGTCTATGAATCGTCCTGATCGCTGGCTGCAGAGAGCATTTGGGGACAATCGCAGCGCCCTAGGGTCTCTGCCTACTCAGGAGTAAGCCCGCTTGGGTTGAATGGGCCTTACTCCCGGGGCAAGAGAGCGAGGGAGCTTCTTTTGTTCATCCCTGCTCAGAACAGACCCGCTGAATTTAAAAGGGCACGGCCAACTTGGGCGCGCTCATTTAAACGTCCCTTCTCTGATTCAGCTACAACCCTGAATATTTTATCCCAGAACTGGTGGTGAATATAATGCCTGGTGTGAGCCACGTGTTTAACACACAGGCACAGCGTTCCAACGTGCGCAAGAGCAGAATCCGGGTGCTAGCTAAGGCATGAGCGGAGCATGATCCGTTTTCTACTTCGGTTAGACACACACACAGAGACACGCGTCAGTCCATCCAAACGTTTTAGGACACTGGGCCGCCTCCGTCCTACCTCACCGGGTTGTCGTTGAGGATTAAATGAGGCGGGAGAGAGAACCACGTAGGCCACTTTGAGAGCAAAAGTCCTGCTCAGAAGGAAACCCATTGAAACGAACCAAGGCCTAAACTAGGCACGTCTATCCGTGTCCATTAGTCTACCGTGAGCAGTGCGTAACCGTTGAAGGCAAAACGCATGGGGTCCACTGGTCTCAGTGAGTCTCTGAGCAGGGCCGAGCGCTTTATGGCGCACCAGACGCCCGCGCGATTCGCTTTGCAAGGAGGAGCTCATCCTGCGATGCCCACAGACGGATGGGGGAATAGGCAGTTTCAGAATCCAGAAGGAGGAAAAAGAGAGAGGGCGGGGGCGAGAGAGGACGCGCGGGTCTCTGCCTGCAAGGAACTTGCAAAGTCTAAAATCCGCAGTTGCCTCAGGGATCGAATACAGTTGAATGCGCTTATTTGCACTGTGATTCGCTATATATGTATATGAATGGGGCTAATAATAATAATAATAATAATAATATGAAGGCAGCCCCGTATCGGAAAGCTTTTAATGCTTGATATTTTACTATATTTTTATATATGCTGTAAGCCGCCTAGAGTGGCTGGGTATAATAATCCTATAGTAGTAATAATAATAATAATAATAATCCCCATCTGACTAATTGCCCCAGCCACTCTGGGCTGCTCCTAACAGAATATTAAAAACATAATTGATATTAATATTCATAATGGTCAAATGAATGAACACGCTTCACCTACAGAGAGGGAATTCTCCTCCGCCTTACGCATTCTCTCATTCTCTCCTTCCCCTTACCCATCTGAACGTTTATTCTATCTATCCATCCCTCGCCAGCCGAAAGCTAGCTTTTAAAGAGATGGATCCTTTAACTGGCCCTATTAATTAATAAATGAATCCCGAAACGGAATCCCCTTTGCTCACCCTGTCTGGTTGTACACTTGTCAATCGTGCGCGCGCGCGCCTGGACAGATTATACGCGGTCTTGACAACTTCGCAACTGCGTTTGGTTCACAGCCGATTTTCGCTGATCAACGGGTGTAGAGAAAAAGGTGGGCGTGCGTGGTGTCTTTAAAATGCGGTTTCGTTTTAAACGATTTTAATATTTTTATTATATATATATACACACACTTTCATAGGGTCTACTCTGAGCAGGGCACAACACTAGATATTATTATTTGCATTCCTTACCGCTCCTTCACCATTATATATAGTAAGGAACGCAAACAATAATATCTGGTGTTGCGCCCTGCTCAGAGTAGACCCTAAGGGACACGAATAACGAATGTCAACTCCAACTAAATTACACTAAAAGTAGGAACTCTTGAAATCGATAGGCCTAAAATCTTTTCGCCCGTCCATTTCAGTCTGAGCCAACCCAGAAGGCAATTTTTTTTGATGGGCGTATGCAGAAATTGTGAAACTTACTGGAAGAAATAAGAAACCAAGAAGAGAGACTTTGCATTGTAGACAACTTAGAACATTAGCAGGATCGAATTAAACATGTCCAGTAAGAAATAATGAAAAGGGAATACGAAGGGGAAATTAGTAAACCGGCTTGAACTGGATTAATAATAATAATAATAATAATATTTGTATGCCACCCATCTGATATAAACCAGGTAACCGCAGAAAGGAGGGGAGCAAAGTCGAGGGAAATGCAGATTGATTATGTAAAGATTTGGGGGGTGTTTTAAAAAATGAGAAAATGAAAAATTAATTTTTTAAAAAAGAGACAATTTTGACACCCCTTCCCTTCGCTAACTGCGGCCTGCGGCAGAGCAAACCCACTGAAACGGAGGGAGGAGAGGAAGTCAGTCAAGTCAATGGATCTACCGGCTACTCTGAGCAGAATTTAGCCAAATCATTTTAGCCGCTACTCCTTTACTTAATAACAAGAGGGTCTCTGGAGCTGCAAAGATAATAATGTGCCTTTCTAATAAAAAGCGATGGTTTTAAAAATAAATGCATGGATTGATCAAATGCTGAACACTTTGCGGATTCTGGAATCATCATTTTTTAAAAACAGGCAAGGAACCAAACATTGAGAAATAGGTTGATAGCTTCGAAGATGGAGATGGCGGAATCTGGATCTTAATATCTGTGGTTAGAGAGGCGAGCAGAATCGGTGCCCTAAGGAACGCTTAGCAATAGCCGTGGAGAGGCGAGGGAGAATTTAAGGGCCTTGAAAGGTTTGCCAGTGAGCCCAGAGGTGAGGGATACCCCCTGCCTGGTGGGCTACCTCTGTACCCCACCCCCGTGTGGAATTTCCACCCGTGACTTCAGAGGAAATAAATGGCTGGTTTGGGCGCACAGTCAGCCCCAGAAACCCATTATTTCCCCCCAGTTTCCTGTTTCCAACGCTGGTCAGATGCATTCTAGACCAGGGAAGGTCTAGGGGGACAGCCATAGTTTGTTTGATTGATTGATTGATTGATTGATTGATGGTACTCCTCAAAACCTACCATGGCATCGCCAGTGAACACTGTCGCGTGTGCGCCCGTTTGGAGACGGTGGCCCCTTCCACTGACAGGCCTGAAGAAAACAATAAGGGTTCTGCCGGATCAGGCCAGTGGCGAGCCCAGATTGTTGTTGAGTCGTTTCGTCGTGTCCGCCTCTTCGTGACCCCCTGGACCAGAGCACGCCAGGCCCTCCTGTCTTCCACTGCCTCCCGCAGTTTGGTCAAACTCATGCTGGTAGCTTCGAGAACACTGTCCCACCATCTCGTCCTCTGTCGTCCCCTTCTCCTTGCGCCCTCCATCTTTCCCAACATCAGGGTCTTTTCCAGGGAGTCTTCTCTTCTCATGAGGTGGCCAAAGTCTTGGAGCCTCAGCTTCACGATCTGTCCTTCCAGTGAGCACTCAGGGCTGATTTCCTTCAGAATGGAGAGGTTTGATCTTCTTGCAGTCCATGGGACTCTCAAGAGTCTCCTCCAGCACCAGAATTCAAAAGCATCCATTCTTGATGGTCCAGCTCTTACTTCCTTACATCACTACTGGGAAAAACCATAGCTTGAACTATAAGGACCTTTGTTGGCAAGGTGATGTCTCTGCTTTTTAAACGCTGCTGCTTCCTTAACCCCTCGAGTTTGCGTAGCCCCCTTTTTCCAGTGCTCCGCAGAATCTTGTGGCCGCGAGTCTCGCGGGCTCAGCCTCTTCCCCGCGTGAAAGACGCTCTCCTCGGGCCTGAGCCGGAGGGAGGTGTCGGTCGCAAGGGAAGCATTCAAAGCGCTTGGGACCCACCCACCCACCCTCCCTGCCCGCCCCCTTTCTCTTACCCATATTTCTGCTGCTTTTAATCCTCCTTTTCCCAGTCCATATGTCATTATTTCCTTCCACCCAACCCTCGATTTCTCTCCTCCTTCCTCCCTCCTTTCTCAGTCTCTCCTTCCTCGACCTCCCTCCATCCGTCTCTTCCTAAACTCATATGCATATAAGATGGAGCCATTTTTATTATCCCAGCCCCCTATTCCTAAGGCTTGGATGTTGCTGAATAGGTTAAAATCAGCTGATCTCAGTGACCTCTCCCCCCCCCATCGCCGCTCGACCCCCTCCTTTCCCCCCCCTCTCTCCCTCGCAGGCGGATCGATAGTATAGCTCCTTCATTTTACAAATGGCGGCGAGGATCAATTATCTATAACCGAGGCAACGCGGCTCAGATAGGGAGGTAGAGAGGCCAGCCTAGTAAACAGACCCTTTTGTGGGCGAAGGGTTCTGTTTCCTGTCCCATCCGGCTTAATTCGGATTCGGAGAGGGTTCTGTGTGAATGGAATCGCGCGCAAAAACGCACACACGCAAACAACACAACCCTTCAAGGCTTTCTGATGAGGACTATACGAAAATATTGTCAGCCAAACCTTACTAACGCGCTGCTTTCGGGAAAACTCGACGCACCGGAGCGACTCCGTTTACACGGAGCTTGATCCTACTACGCGCAATCCGGTGTTTGTTTTAATTTAAAATAGCGTGGGTAGAAGGGAGATTACTTCATTTGCTACCTGTTATTTACCCAGACCGAAGTCCAACCCCCCCCCCCGCGCCGGCCGTTGCCAATCTGGAAAGCACACGAAACGAATAGCCCCCAGTCTCTCTTTTTTATTATCCCTGGAATCTAGTGTTCAAAGATAGACTGCCATGGACAGGGGAGGTTCAATCTTTTTCGCCTTTGCTTACTCCTCCGTGACTTTGCTTTCTCTTTTTTTTCCAATTTTTAAAATTAATTTTCACAAAATTATAAACGAACAAAACACACAGACAAACAAACATAAATCATAACCTTATTAAAATTACACTTATTAACATTGTTAAGTGACTTCCTCGCTTCGCCTTGGTTGAATTTCCATGCATATCCTTATAACGGCTTTCCAAATCCTAATTCTTATAAACTTAACTTAGTCCATTAGCATCCTTATATCTTTTCAATTCAAAATTGTACATGTTAAACATCACTTAACTTATATAAATCCCTAAGCCAATCTGTTGCCTGCAAGCTATTTCCAATTAGCTTAACTTAACAAATTTAGCTAAATAATCGTTGAATTTTGTCCATTCTTCCTGATACTCCTCCTCCTTCTGGTCGCGGACTCTTCCGGTTAGGTCGGCCAGCTCCGAAAATTCCATCATCTTCATCTGCCATTCTTCCACCGTTGGTAATTCTTGGGTTTTCCACTTTTTAGCTAATAAAATTCGAGCAGCAGTTGTGGCATACAAAAACAATTTAACATCTTTCTTGGGCAATTCCAAACCTGTTATTCCAAGAAGAAAGGCCTCTGGTTTCTTTATAAATGTATATTTCAACATTTTTTTCAGTTCATTATAAATCTTTTCCCAGAAGTCTTTCACCTTGGGGCAGGTCCAGTGACCTTGCTTTCTGGCCTCTCCCGCTTAGTCCAACATCACATGGCGGTGAGTTCCACAGATAATGAGTGCGTGTGTTGCGGTTTAATGAGTCGAGGAAGCGCCCGTTTGCCTTTCCTGGCTACTGCCTGGTTCATTCTCGTTCGCTTGAGATGAAAGAACCACTTTTAGTTTTCCATCGTAATTTACCGTATTTTTCGCTCTATAAGACGCACCGGACCATAAGACGCACCTAGTTTTTGGAGGAGGAAAACAAGGAAAAAAATATTCTGAATCTCAGAAGCCAGAACAACAAGAGGGATCGCTGCGCAGTGAAAGCAGCGATCCCTCTTGCTGTTCTGGCTTCTGGGATAGCTGCGCAGCCTGCATTCGCTCCATAAGACGCACACACCTTCCCCCTTGCTTTTTAGGAGGGAAAAAGTGAGTCATAGAGCAAAAAATACAGTATATAAAGAGCAAAGCTTTTGTGGCAACTAAAAAAACCTCGAATATACCGTATATAAATAGAATCGCTGTACAGTGAAGTAGTAAATTCATGCGGAGGAGCCAAACTCCAGATAACCACGAAGAATACACGCATTTTCTAGTATAGCACAGTGAGAAAGCAACATCTGAAGACCAGGATCTGTGAATGCTCTTTGCAGATATGCCATCACCCAGTTTCTGTTATTAAATATACCAAGAGAAAAGCACACCAAGAATTCAGGCCAATATAAGTTTCAATGGTGGGAGTGGTCCCTACTCACAATTCAATAGTCAACAGAAACAAAAACTAATCCATTCAAAAGTATGTATTATAGTAAAGATTACAAACTCAAGTAGAGATTACAAACTCAAGTAGAGATTATAAACTCAAACTCAAAGAGATATGTATAAAGCAATAATTCGTTGCAAAGATTTTCTCCTTTTCACTCGACAATAATGGTGATCCTTATAATTTATCAGCTCGCAGATGGAGACTCAGTTTCATTTTTTTTTTTATATAAATGTTTATTAGGGTTTAACATACAGAATAGATATAATAAACAATGTAGCATATGTCTTAACATAGTTTCACATCTTCTTTGGACTCCCTCACATCTCCCGCTCCCACTTTCATCGTTATAACTTTTTGCCAGCAATTTATCATCTTGTTTGCATTCTTATGTCCCATCTATTTATTTATAATCTTGTAATTCTCAAAAAAAATTATATTTTCTCAATCTCACATTATCATCTTAAATCATCTAATTTAGTGGTGCCCAATTATTTATGATCTAGCATCCTGCTTAACATTCACTCAAATTACAATATTTTTGTAGATAAATCTTGAATTTCTTCCAGTCCTCCTCCATCCTCTCCTCTCCCAGGTCACGGATTCTGCCGGTCATCTCGGCCAGTTCCATATAGTCTATCAGTTGCATCTGCCATTCTTCCAGTGTGGGTAGATCTTGAGTTTTCCAGTGCTTTGCAAGAAGTATCCTTGCTGCTGTTGTTGCGTACATAAAAAATGTCCAATCCTTCTTTACCACCCCTTGGCCGACAATACCCAAAAGAAAGGCCTCTGGTTTCTTTGTGAAGGTATACTTAAATACCTTTTTCAGTTCATTATAAATCATTTCCCAGAACGCCTTCACTTTAGGGCAGGTCCACCAGAGGTGAAAGAATGTTCCTTCACTCTCTTTACATTTCCAACACTTATTATCAGACAGGTGGTATATTTTTGCAAGTTTGACTGGGGTCATATACCATCTATATATCATTTTCATTACATTTTCTTTCAAAGCATTGCATGCAGTAAAGTTCAACCCAGTACTCCACAACCTTTCCCAGTCCTCAAACATGATATTATGCCCAATGTCCTGTGCCCACCTTATCATAGCCGATTTAACCATTTCATCTTGTGTATTCCATTTTAACAGCAAGTTATACATCCTTGAAAGCACCTTAGTCTTTGGTTCTAACAGTTCTGTTTCTAGTTTCGATTTCTCCACCTGGAACCCTAGTTTCTTATCATTTTTAAAAACTTCTTTAATCTGAGCGTAATGTAACCAGTCTCGCACTTTATCCTTCATTTTCTCCAAACTCTGCAATTTAGATGGAGACTCAGTTTCAATCAGTAAGCAGAAACCAGGACGGGACCCTGTTTCGATGTATTCATCTTCATCAGCTAATTTTTAAATTTGAAGTTTGTAAGTTTGAGGACTTTCGGATAAATATACAGTGGTACCTGGGGTTACATATGCTTCAGGTTATATGCGCTTCAGGTTACAGACTCCACTAACCTTGAAATAGTACCCTGGGTTAAGAACTTTGCTTCAGGATAAGAACAAAAATCGTGCTCCGGCGGCGCAGCAGCAGGAGGAGGCCCCATTAGCTAAAGTGGTGCTTCAGGTTAAGAACAGTTTCAGGTTAAGAACAGACCTCCGGAACGAATTAAGTACTTATCCTGAGGTACCACTGTATCCTGTTACTCTCTACGTTTCTCAAGGATAACAACTGAAAATAATCAATATTAATAATCATTACATGTGTTGAATCAAATTAAAAGTTCTAAGGCAGCATAGGTAAAGGGACCCCTGACCGTTAGGTCCAGTCGTGGCCGACTCTGGGGTTGCGGCGCTCATCTCGCTTTACTGGCCGAGGGAGCCGGCGTACAGCTTCCGGGTCATGTGGCCAGCAGGACTAAGCCGCTTCTGGCGAACCAGAGCAGCACACGGAAACGCCGTTTACCTTCCCGCCGGAGCGGTACCTATTTATCTACTTGCGCTGGTGTGCTTTCGAACTGCTAGGTTGGCAGGAGCAGGGAACGAGCAACGGGAGCTCACCCCGTCGTTGCGGGGATTCGAACCGCCGACCTTCTGATTGGCAAGTCCTAGGCTCTATGGTTTAACCCACAGCGCCACCCACGTCCCGATTAGTTAAGTATTTTTATTTATTTGCTTGATGGGGAGGCCTGTATACATACACCCCCTGCACCCATGAATCGAAAACATACACATGCATATCCAAGAGACTGTTGCAGTTTGCGAGTCAAGTGTTGTCTAAGGTTGCAGTTAGGTGATAGACAATCTGCGCCCCTCCAGAAGTTGCGAAGGCACTACAACTCCAGCCTTTGGTCCCACTGGCTGAATCTATTGGGAGTTGGATCATGCTCCATCTCCTGCCAGCGATTATCACAGAATCACAGGGTGGCAAGAGTTGGAAGTCACCGCAACCTCCGATGGGCATCTAGTCCGACCCCCTTGCAAATGCAGGAATCTTTTGCCCGGCGCATGACTCGAACCCAGTGCCCTGAAATGACAAGGAGGATTGGAGAACGCTGATGGGTTCTCCTGCCACCTATACATGAAGTTCCTGGCAGGATTTGAGATACAAGCAGTGGATTAGTGAGAGAATTAAACGACACTGGAGTTAAGATAGCGAAAACGTATTTTTATTTTCATTATGTATTTTGTGGTTTTATATATCTTGGTTTTATTCTGTGAACCGCCCTGAGACCCCACCAGGTGTTTAATATATATATTTGTAATGGTATGATTTAATTGGGAACACAGTCATAATAACGCATTTAGCATTTAGCATATATATATATATTTAAGAGTATGATTTAGTTGGGAACACAGTCATAATAACGCATTTAGCATTTTGCCTTTGAGACCTGAAAGATGACCCAAACAGCTGACGATAAGTTGTTGGGGTTTTTTTTAAAGCCATAGGATATTGAAATATAAACCAGAATGCCATTAAAACAGCAAGAGCTAGTTGTTAAAACATTATAAACTCAGGAAGATAAAAACAGATCATAACCTCAGCAAAAATGCCACCTATGTAAAAAATTCTGCCGAGCTAAAATCTATAGAGACTACTGCTAATGCATTGCAGCGCTAATGTAGTCAGTTGCTTTTTCCAAAATGTTTGTGTTCATGGGAGAGGGTTCAAGTATGATTCAGCTCAAGCAAACCACTTTGGAATCCCATAGATTTTAAAGGAAGCCTTCTGAGATATAATGGGTCTGCTCCCAGGTAAGCAAGCAAAGGGTTATTATGGGCCAGTAGCTCCACTCAGGGATGCCGGTGGCGCTGTGGGTTAAACCACAGAGCCTAGGGCTTGCCAGAAGTTCGGCGGTTCGAATCCCCGCAATGACAGGGTGAGCTCCCGTTGCTCGGTCCCTGCTCCTGCCCACCTAGCAGTTCGAAAGCACGTCAAAGTGCAAGTAGATAAATAGGTAAGGTAAACGGCGTTTCCGTGCGCTGCTCTGGTTCGCCAGAAGCGGCTTAGTCCTGCTGGCCACATGACCCGGAAGCTGTACGCCGGCTCCTTCAGCCAATAAAGCGAGATGAGCACCGCGACCCCAGAGTCGGCCACGAATGAACCTAATGGTCAGGGGTCCCTTTACCTTTACCTTTAACTCCACTCAAAGTGGACCCATTGAAATGAGCGGACCTCAGTTAGCCATGTCAGCGAATGCTGGATGCTATCCGCAATACCTAACTTGACCAAAGACCCATTGGAGTGAATGGGCAGCACTAATGGAACTCCATTGATTTCAAAGGAGGGAAACAGGAAGCAGCCTGGGAGTCATTTTGGACTCACAGCCGTCCATGGAGGCGCAGGTCAATTCTGCTTCCAGGGCTCCTGTCTGCCAGCTCCATCTGGTACGCAGGATGAGACCCTCCCTGCCCACAGACTGTCTCAACAGAGTGGTGCATGCTCTGGTTATCTCCCACTTGGACTACTGCCATGCGCTCTCCATGGGGTTGCCTTTGAAGGTGACCCGGAAACTACAACTAATCCAGAATGTGGCAGCTAGACTGGGGACTGGGAGTGGAGACCATATAACACCGGTCCTGAAAGACCTACATTGGCTCCCAGGATGTTTCCAAGCACAATTCAAAGTGTTGGTGCTGACCTTGAAAGCCCTAAACAGCCTAAGCCCAGAATACCTGAAAGAGCATCTCCACCCCGGACACTGATGTCCAGCTCCGAGGGCCTTCTGGCGGTTCCCTCCCTGCGAGAAGTGAGGTTACAGGAACTCGGCAGAGGGCCTTCTCGGTGGTGGCGCCCGCCCTGTGGAACGCCCTCCCGTCAGATGTCAAGGAAATAAGCAACTATCTGACTTTTAGAAGACATCTGAAGGTGGCCCTGTTTAGGGAGGTTTTTAATCGTGTTTTTAATATTCTGTTGGGAGCTGCCCAGAGTGGCTGGAGAAACGCAGCCAGATGGGCAGGGTATAAATAATAAATGGAAGTGGGATTCAAACCAAAGAGCCTGAGATTAAGAGTCTCATGCTCTACCAATTGATATGTTTTGATATATATTGCTTTTGTGTCCCATCTCTCCAATGAAGAGTTTGGGAGAGCTGGACATTTGATGACACTTGAGCTACTCTTAATATACTTTGTTTGGTTGTTTGTTTGTTTGTTTGTTTGTTTGATTGATTGATTGATTGATAGACCGCCCTTCATCTTAAGATCTCAGGGCGGCTCACAGAACAAAATACAGGATGAAAAACAAGTGAATAAGTAAAACAAAACAGCAAAAATCAACTCCCCTTTACAAAGGTTGTAGCCTCAGCCTGATTTGAATGCTATCTGTCTTATCTCTCCCGTCCTTGGAAATAATAATAATAATAATAATAATAATAATAATAATAATTGGAAATTGACCAATTAGCTTTCAGTATCAGCTCCTCACAGCCACATTCAGGGTGGCTCAAGAGAAGGCTTAAAAATAAACAAACGTTCAGCCTCCCTACTATTTTATTATAAATGTGAAGGGGAAGGGCAGGATGGGGGAAAGCAAATATTTATTAAACACGAAAAAGAATAAAGAATTGGACTCGCCTTTTACATCTGAGTTTGGGCTTAGTTGGGGGCTCTAGTAATTTAATTCAGAAGGGGACAGGGAGCTTTGTGCATTGTTCTTGTTTTATCCTTGCAGATGTACCGATCCGTAGTTCCAGAACTGCTTTCTGCCAATCCCTGTAGATCCCGCAAGACTTATGTCAAAATATTTGTGTGTGTTGTGTGAACTTGGCAGGTTTCCCTCACTCTCCCATTGTGTTCAGATGGGGTGGAACCTAATCCGTATTAGATGATTATTATGATGAGGTAGGAGGTGGCGATATATATTTACCCATCTTCAAGAAGTATCACAAGCAAAAGGGGGTTAAATAATAAAAACTCTGATTGCTAGAAGATTGCAATTTAATTTACCGTATGTCAGGGTACTAGTCCTCAAGAGTATTGGGCGCGCTAAACTGCAGGCTTCCTTGGTCTGGGCAGGATTCCAGTAGAGAACAAGGACTCATTCTGAGACACAAGAGGCACCCTCTCCTAAGCGTGAAAGCCTCCTGCCACAGTTCTCCATGAATCTGAATGATCCAATCGCACAGGATCCCTCATTCCAGAAAATATTCAGCTTGAGGGATGCATTTATCGTGTTTTTAATATTCGGTTGGGAGCCACCCAGAGCAGGGTATAATTATTATTATTATTATTATTATTAATATTATTATTGGCTGGGACGTGGATGGCGCTGTGGGTTAAATCACAGAGCCTAGGACTTGCCAATCAGAAGGTCGGCGGTTCGAATCCCCTCAATGACGGGGTGAGCTCCCGTTGCTCAGTCCCTGCTCCTGCCCACCTAGCAGTTCCAAAGCACGTCAAAGTGCAAGTAGATAAATAGGTACCGCTCCGGCGGGAAGGTAAACGGCGTTTCCGTGCCCTGCTCTGGTTCGCCAGAAGCGGCTTAGTCCTGCTGGCCACATGACCTGGAAGCTGTACGCCGGCTCCCATGACCAGTAAAGTGAGATGAACGCCGCAACCCCAGAGTCGGCCACGACTGGACCTAATGGTCAGGGGTCCCTTTACCTTTACCTAATATTATTGCAAGAGGAAGCTGCTTACAGCAGAGAAGGGAGTGTTATTAGACAAATCTAGAGGGTCAGGTGGCTATCAGCACCATGTTCGCAGACGGTTTTCTTCCAAATAACAATTTGGGGAACAGCGATGAAGAAATCTGATTGCTAGACGCGAGGAAAACAGGCTTTTCATCTGGTCCAGCAAAGTTGCAGGTCCTTAAAGAATTTAAGAGAAGGACTTCTCCCAGCAAAACGTCACACCTACGGAAACCTGAATCTTGACGCATGTGTGTATGTCCCTTTCTAGTGATAGACGTGGACAAGGCAGTCCTATACATATTATTATTATTATTATTATTATTATTATTATTATTATTATTATACCGCCCTATACCTTCAGGTCTCTGGGCGGTTCACAAGACAGAATACATAACCAAAACGAAAAAAACCAACCCAATAACGCCATGTCTACTCAGAAGTAACCCTTCTTGAGTCCGATGGGACTCCCAGGGAGGTGTGCCTAGGACTGCGTCAAAATCAAAGCAGCCTTTTTAAGGATTCCTTGGAGCAAGGTTCCGAGGACTTTGGAGACGAACCTTTTGAGATGCGTTGCTTTCTGGCAGGAGAACTGTGATTTGTGTGGTTTTGGTCAGAAGGTGGATTGCAGACAGGAACCTTTTATGGCAATGCCATTATTCCAATCTCTTCCTTGCACCAAGAGTATCTCCTTACACCTTGTGTGGAGACCCCTAGACTCACTGGAGCCCACAGTCTCTCCAGCCAACATGTCTACAAGATGGTTCTGTCTGCGTAGATTTTCAAAGTAAGACAATTACAGGCCCATTCCAGACCTTCTAAGTGTCCCCATTTCCCGGGAACTGTCCCAAATTTACAGAAGACATCCTGGCTTCGCATGCCCAGAATGTCCCACTTTCCCTTAGGACGTCCCTATTTTCAACGGAGAAATGTTGGAGGGTATAGAGTTATGCAACCCTGGAGCCAAGGAGATAAGTAATTAGACCATGGGTAGGGAAACTAAGGCCCGGGGGCCGGATCCGACCCAATCGCCTTCTCAATCCGGCCCGCGGACGGTTCAGGAATCAGCGTGTTTTTACACGAGTAGAATGTGTGCTTTTATTTAAAATGCATCTCTGGGTTATTTGTGGGGCCTGCCTGGTGTTTGTAAATGAGTAGAATGTGTCCTTTTATTTAAAATGCATCTCTGGGTTATTTGTGGGGCATAGGAATTTGTTCCTTTTTTTCCTTCCAAAATATAGTCCCCACAAGGTCTGAGGGACAGTGGACTGGACCCCTGCTGAAAAAGTTCGCTGACCCCTGATTACTAGACCTTTAGAAGACATCTGAACGCAGCCCTGGATAGGGAAGTTTTTAAATGTTTTGTTACGTTTTTATATATGTTGGAAGCCGTTCAGAGTGGCTGAGGCAACCCAGTCAGATGGGTGGGGTATTAAAAATAAAATAAAATAAAATAAAATAAAATAAAATAAAAACAGTTCTGGAATAGGATGTCCCTATTTTCGTCAGAGAAATGTCAGAGGGTGTGTTCTGCTCTTTCAGATTTTACTTGTGCAGCAGGGATGAAGGGAACCAGTGACACCCCCACAGCCGAAACCCCCAACCCTATCATCCTCAACCCTCACCGTGGGGCCTGTTGGGAATCCTGAGAAATCCCAAAGGCCATCTGGGTCCTCCATAGGTGTAAAACCTATGAGGACTACCCATGGAGATGATGTTGAGAAGTCTGGAGTTCTAATGGGGAAAGGAGACCCAGGCATAATGGGGACTCATTCAGAGATGTTCGGTGGTGGGGCAACCTCTCTTTGAGCGCTGCAATCCAACATGGGGGCGTGGCTGAGGGATCGGGTCCCCACCCCTCCAGGGTCAAAGGCACGTGGCGCTGCTGCTTCCGGTTCAGCCTCCATGGGAGAAGTTTGGAGAACAGGGACTCTTGCAGGGTTGCATCTTGTAGGACTCCCAGGAGATTCAGAATGACCAAAGTGTGCGCTCCAAGGGAGCCAGCGGAGACAGTTTCCGTCGGAACCTCCTCCCCTCTCCCCGCAAACCGGTTCCAAACCGGTTTCTGTCGCCCTCAGCGCTTGGAGCCAAGAGCACACATTCTCATTTAAAAAAAAATAAATAAAAATAAAGTCCAAAGGGACTTGCCAAAAGCGATTTACACCTCCTGCCTAATGAGCGCGTTGGGCAGAGTCCACTTCCCACCGTGTGCCAATGGCAGCGGTCCAACGAGGTGGTTCTTCCAATCCACGAGGACGCTTGCCTGGGGTGGATCTTCAGAGGCGCCTCTCTCAGCAGCCCTGGCGGGGTTCAGAAGGACACGGGTTTCCGGCGGCGCTGTTTCGCACGTGGCGGCGTACACGTGTCGCCCTTGCGCGAATGTCATCCCCGGTCAAGGGGCGGGTGGGGAGGTTATACTCAGCGAGCCAGCCGTCCTCACTGATAATTCCACATATTTTTAAAGATTTACAAAACAATGGAAAGTGTGTGTGTGAGAGAGAGAGAACGCGGGAGAGAGCGCTGGGAAACTCAGCCAGGTGGGCGGGGTATAAATAATATTTTATTTTTATTATTATTATTATTATTATTATTATTATTATTATTTCTAAAAACAGATCCAGTTGGTTTCAAGTTGTCTGCTACGGAGCCGAGCAGAAGAGAAACAGAAATTATTCTTTTGAATACTCTCTCACAAACACCGTATGCCGATATTTATATGCATTTTAAATATGGACAAACCAGGCATCATCCAGTAAAAAGGGGTATTTTTAAACTGCCATCTACTGGGGGCGGGGCGTGGATTTAGCGAAACCCTTCAGAATTGTGAAACGAATTAGGAATTAAAGGCTTAATTTTGGCTAGATTAATAAAGGTTTAACGTTACCTCACGTACACTATTCACATAATGCAGGATCTGTTTTTTTAATGTCGTTTATAAAATTGTAATGCACATTTCGCTGCACACTAGGATAGTCACAAATATATTTTATTTATGATTATGATTATTTCTTCTTCCTCCCTTCATTTCTGCTGTACGAGTACAATCTGAAAGATTTTTTACATACCCTCTAACATTTCTCCGATCAAAATAGGGACAGCCTATTCCAGAACTGTTGATGCTGGTTTATTATTATTATTATTATTATTATTATTATTAATTATTATTATTATTAACACCCTGCCCATCTGACTGGGTTTCCCCAGCCACTCTGGGCATTTTTTTAAAAAAAATTGTGTTATATAGCTCCATAGTGACATCCAGCGCTATTCCCAGCCACCTAAAAAAAATGTTTAGGGGTACTCTCATTTTGGCTCAAGAAAATCACCATTTTATAGTTCAAATCGGGGAAAAGAAATACAACAAATGGACAAAAGTACAAAGATTCACAAAATGTTTAGGGTGTGCGTAGCCCCATGGGGGAAAGCAAGGGTGATAGGGGGCGGAGCAACACTCGTTGTAGACTTCAATAGGTCTACTTGTCAGGGACTGGCCAGATGAGGAGTGGTTGAGACCTTCACCCCAGGACGCTTCAGGGCAGGAGAGAGATGGAAATAGGGATGGATCTAGGACGCTGGTGTTTTGAGACAAGGAGACGCCCTAGAAGAGGAAGCAAAGATCTGGGGAATAATGGAGGGAAGAAGGTAACAGATGCCTTGTTTCTGACCAGAGACAGGAGACAGAAGTGATAGAAACAGGAGACCCCATGTCGCTTGAAACCCTTCCTGCTCCTCCATCCAGGCGCTGCCTTCTTGTCTCAGAGCAGAAAGCCAGAGGCAGAAATATTCATCCCCTTGGCAGCAGGAGGGGTCTGGCATGTGGGAACTCATTGTCACGGGAGAGGGGTGCCCACCCGGGGCAACAGCTCAAGCTTGAAGGAGCACAGCCTCCGTGTATTCTGTTCGATCTCCTCCTCCTCCTCCTCCTCCTCCTCCTCCTCCTTCTTCTTCTTCTTCTTCTTCTTCGGCGATCCCTCGTAGCCGAATAAGATTGTCTCCCATAAACACGGTTTTAACAGTGAGTCTGTAAGTGACTGCGGAGGCCAATTCTGAATCCACACGTCCTTCCACAGTGGGGACATAGGTTTCCACGCAGGAGTTGATCATGGCGAGGGTTTGCCAAGCGCGCCTTCCTCTTGGCACGTTTCTCCCTTGCTTCCTGAGTTCGAGTGTCTCCAAAGCCCATGACACCTTTGGGAAAGGCTGTTCTCCAACTGGAGCGCTCGCAGGCCAGTGTTTCCCAGTTGTCCGTGTTTACATTTTTTAAGATTTGCCTTGAGACAATCTTTGAACCTCTTTGGTTGACCACCAGCATTACGCTTTCCATTTTTAAGTTCGGAATAGAGGAGTTGCTTTGGAAGGCGATCATCAGGCATCCGCACAACATGACCAGTCCAGCGAAGTTGATGTTGAAGAATCATCGCTTCGACACTGGAGATCTTTGCTTCTTCCAGTACACTGGCATTCGTTCGCCTGTCTTCCCAAGTGATGTGTTTGATGCCTTTAAAAGGACTGAACAGCCGCTCTCTCTCCGTGCCTGGGTTTACGCAGCAGTTAGCTCCGTGAGCTGTGTGGCCGGCTCCCTCTATTATTATGGCAGGATATATATACAACTTTTAAAATTACTATTCTGTATACTAGGATGTATCCAGCATTTGTCGCAGCGTAACCCAGTGAAAGTAAACCCATTAATTTCAACGGACCTACCCTGAGCTGTTTTTGGTAAGGTACAACCTATGCTAGTTAACAAATAGTTACATTGCTATCCAGTTAATTTGCAAATAGTTATTTTTTGTGCATGTGATATATTGTGTGTGTTTTACACACTTGATTCCTCCCCCCAATTATTTTTATTAGTTTTCCAAATTATTACAAATCATACCGGATCACTTTAATTCAATACGATTTCTTAAAATCGGGTTTCCTGTTGCAAACATATTTGACCTGCGTTACGTGTCCCTGTGTGTGACACCTCTACACATAACGCACATTTGTACAAACAATACGAGTGTATTTTCCCCTCAAAGGTTAACTTCCATACGATATGGAACAAGCGGATTGACTGAGCTTCGATCCGGTCTGCTTTTGAATCAGCGTCAAAAGCCTGTTCTGAGTAGTCGTATTTGGATCGGGCAATAGCAGGGGAGCGAAAGGAGTCAACGAGAGAGATGGAGGAAGGGAGGAAGAAGAAAGAAAGAAGGAAGGAAGGAAGGAAGGGAGGGAGGGAGGGAGGGAGGGAGGAAGGAAGGAGAGAGAGAGAGCTGAATCTATGGGAACCAGTCTATTTAGAAGCGATCCCTATTGGTTTGAAGGGGAAACTTCAACAATGGTAGGATTCTGTCCGCGTGCCTCTGCAGGCGGGCGTCGTGGGGGGAGGCCGGGGGGGGGGGCGAAGGCCGCGTGGGGTGTGTGCCTGGAAGACGCAGAAAGCCCTTTTTATTTTATAGAGCGTATAGATGCGAGTATGTGTCCGTCACTCTCTGCGCGCAAGGGCGAAGATGGGAAAGGAATGTAGCAGGCTTCCTGTGGAATGAGGGAGGGGAATGAAGGAAAGAGAAAGCGGGAGGGAAGAGAGAGAGAGAGAGAGAGAGAGAGAGAGAGAGAGAGAGAGAGAAAGAAAGAAAGAAAGAAAGAAAGAAAGAAAGAAAGAAAGAAAGAAAGCGGAAGGAAAGAAAGAAAGAAAACAGGAGGGAGAAAAGGAGCAAGAGAGAGAGAGAGAGAGAGAGAGAAAGGAAGGAAGGAAGGAAGAAGGGGATATTAAAAAGAATAAAGGAAAAGCGGAAGAAAACTCTAAAAAGCGTGACAGGAGGAGGGGAGGGAGGGAGGGAAGGAGAGGGAAGGAAGCGTGAAGTAGCAAGTAAAAAGGAAGAGAAAGAAACAGAAGCGAGGGAAAGAGAGAATGAGGGACGAAGGGGAAACGAAAAAGAATAAAAGGGGAAAAGAACGAAGAGGGAGGAAAAAACGAAAAAGGAAGGAAGGGAGGAAGAAAAAGGTAAAGAGAGAGAAGGGGAAATAAAAAGAAGGGGAGGCTTATAATTAGGGGACGTGCGTGCGTGTGTGTGTTCACGCGGGTCCTTGGTTTCACACGGAGCCCTGTTCCCTACTCGTCCTCCGCCCGGGCTTTTGTCTCCCCGGGGTCCCGAGCCTCTCCGCCGAAGCCCGGCTCCTTCTCCGCCCCGGGGGACGCGCGGAGGCAGAATCGGCGCTGTGCGCCCCTCCCGGATCCTGGCCTTTCTCTCCCTCCGCCGCCTCCCTCTTTCCCGAAGTGTCTGAGCGGATTATTTATGGGGGGCGAAGCGGTATTCATACGTATTTAGAGTAATTCCGCCAGTGTTTAATTAGGAAGGGCGAGTGGCGTCCTTTAGTTCCAGTCAATGCCCTATTGAAAAGCAGTTAATAGCGATGCAAATTGTCCCTCTGTCTTTACAAGGCTCTGGTAAATAAAGATTTAAACACTGGCCACAATTGGCTCCTTAAGTACCCCTGTTGTTCGCACTAATTGAGCCGTCGGTGTTTTATTTCCCCATCCCAACAAATAAATAATAATTTAAAAGGAGGAGGAGATAGAGCGGCAGGAGACGGCAAGTCCTACTCCGAGGAGGAGGAAAGGCCCGTGGAGATCAATGCTGGTGATCTCCCCGCTTGGACTACTGCAATGCGCTCTCCGTGGGGCTCCCTCTGAAGGTGACTTTTGTTGTTGTTTAGTCGTTTAGTCATGTCCGCCTCTTCGTGACCCCCTGGACCAGAGCACGCCAGGCACTCCTGTCTTCCACTGCCTCCCGCAGTTTGGTCAAACTCATGCTGGTAGCTTTGAGAACACTGTCCCACCATCTCGTCCTCTGTCATCCCCTTCTCCTTGTGCCCTCCATCTTTCTCAACATCAGGGTCTTTTCCAGGGAGACTTCCCTTCTCAGGAGGTGGCCAAAGTCTTGGAGTCTCAGCTTCAGGATCTGTCCTTCCAGTGAGCACTCAGGGCTGATTTCATTCAGAATGGAGTGGTTGGATCTTCTTGCAGTCCATGGGATTCTCAAGAGTCTCCTCCAGCACCAGAGTTCAAAAGCATCAATTCTTCGGGGATCAGCCTTCTTTGTGGTCCAGCTCTCACTTCCATACATCACTACTGGGAAAACCAGAGCTTTAACTATACGGACCTTTGTTGGCTGAAGGTGACTAAGGTAAAGGTAAAGGTACCCCTGCCCGTACGGGCCAGTCTTGACAGACTCTAGGGTTGTGCGCTCATCTCACTCTAGAGGCCGGGAGCCAGCGCTGTCCGCAGACACTTCTGGGTCACGTGGCCAGCGTGACAAGCTGCAGCACACGGAACGCCGTTTACCTTCCCGCCAGAGCGGTCCCTATTTATCTACTTGCACCCGGGGGTGCTTTCGAACTGCTAGGTTGGCAGGTGCTGGGACTGAGCGACGGGAGTGCACCCCGCCGCGGGGATTCGAACCGCCAACCTTTCAATCGGCAAGTCCTGGCGCTGAGGCTTTTACCCACAGCGCCACCCGCGTCCCTAGTGACTAGGTGACTAGGAAGCTACAACTAATCCAGATTGTGGCAGCTAGACTGGGGACTGCGGCCATATATAAAACCGGTCCTGAAAGACCTACATTGGCTTTCTGAGCACAATTCAAAGTGTTGGTGCTGACCTTGAAAGCCCTAAACGGCCCAGTTTACCTGAAGGAGCGTCTCCATCCCCATCGTCCAGCCCTGATACTGAGGTCCATCTCCTGAGGTCCTTCTGGCGGTTCCCTGCCTGCGAGAAGTGAGGTTACAGGGAACCAGGCAGAGGGCCTTCTCGGTGGTGGCGCCCTCCCGTCAGATGTCAAGGAAATAAACAACTGTCTGACTTTTAGAAGACATCTGAAGGCAGGCCTGTACGGGGAGGTTTCTAATTCTCATGTTTTATTCTGTTTTTATACATACTGAAAGTCGCCCAGATGGGAAAGTCAGAGAGCCAGTATGGTGAGGGGGTTAGAGCGACCTACTGGGACCTGAGAGACCCGGGTTCAAATCTCTGCTTGGCTCTGAAGCTCACCGGGTGTGACTTTAGGCCAGTTACTACCTCACAGGGTTGTTTGTAGGGATTGTGTTTGGAGGGGCGGGAGAACCATGCACAGTGGGATATAAAATGCATCACAGGGGGTTGGACTAGATGACCACTGGGGAACCCCTTCCGACTTACCATTCTGTGAAGCAATTAAAATAAAAGCCACCTTGGGGAGCTTGGCAGCAAGCTAGCAGTCCTACTGGTTGAAGCCAACTCTAGTCGGTGGAAGAAGATTGGAAGAAATTTAAAGACTATTTACAGAAATATTATAAAATTAATGAATGTTAGAATGATGTTGGATTGAAGTTAAGTGGTTTCTAGCTGTACAGGTACAAAAGAATATGGAAAAATTGGTTTTTAATATGTAAAAATTTAATGTTATAATATATCAAGATTAAAGATTAGGATTAAAAAGGAGGGAAAGGAATTGCTGGATTAACAAATTGAATTGGAATACAAAAGAGGGAGGTATGAGGAGGTCCGGGGAAACAAGTAAACGTAAAAGAAGTGATGAAAAGATGGAATTGTTTTTAACTGTTTTTTCTTTTTTCTACTTTGTATTTTTTCTTTTTGTTGTTAATCTTTTTATTAATGTGATTTTTTTCTTTTGAAACTTTAATAAATATTATTTAAAAAAAAAAAGAAAAGAAGCCAACTCTAGAGTAGTCCCGTTGAAAAATCGGCATGCCTAAATCAGGCTCGCCCCATTTCACGTCAACCGGTCTACTCTGTGTAGGGCTTAAGGTTGGGCGCCTTGCTGCTGCGCCTTGAAGGAAGAACTTCCGGTTTTCCGACTCTTGAGCTGAAGCTTTTTATCATTCCTTAGGGAGAGAAAGCAAAACAGAATATGTGCATGTCGGGAATGACTCCTGCCCGGGTGGGACCAGGTCGCTGCTCTCCTGAAGCCCTCCTGCTCCGTCCCAGCTGAGGGTGTGTGTGTGATAAATGCGCTCTGCACAGGCTCATGGGCACCGCTTCCCAGTAGGCGCCAGGGAATGCGCTCCGGTTTTTAGAGAGCCGGATGTCTAAGCAGAAATAGGCAGGATGTTCTAGGAAAAGGCCGGTGGCGGTCGACCCCTCCTCACAATAACAGTGGTTGTGCCCGGTGTTAGTCACGCTCAGAGAAATGTAAGAATATTTAAAGCACACACACACACCTCTCACAGAGTGCTACAATTCCCAACATCATTGACAAACTGCAGTTTCCAGGATTTAAATATATGGTGTGTGCACGGCCTAATTTAGGTCCCTTGCTCTGAGATTATTATTATTATTATTATTATTAATAATAATAATAATAATAAACATAGCTTCAATGTCCCCAGTGCTTTACAGAGCGCAGTTTTCTCGCAAGTAAGCACGGCATGCAATGCATCTTAATCCCATAAAAGTCTGTTAAGCGTTGGGGTCTTTCAGTGGGGAAACGAAGGACCCGATCCAATCAAAATAAAGCCCTTTCGAAACCCAATGGCCTTGATTTTCTTTTTTTTTTTTAGGGGTGGGGCGGCTTAACAGACCGATCGCAACGCCTTGCTTACTCGCAAGTAAGCCTTACCGAGCGCAACGAGGCTTACGCCTAAGTAAGAAAGTGCTGGAACGCGAGGTCTTAGCCTCTTCGACGCAACTGAGTGTGGAAGAGAAGGCAGCCTTTGTTTCATTATCGTTGTGTTTCGCTGTTGACTCTCGAAAACGTAAATCGAGGGAGACACAAAAACTGGCGACGATCGCGGGCCAGCAATATTATATTTGGGTGTTTTTAATCCGGGACGGGAGGGAAAGGAATAATCGTTTGAAGCTTGTCGCGCGCTCTAAGCGGAGTGAAACTGAACCTCCGCCTTTGCTAGGGACGGTCTCAGATGTTTTAAATAAATTGAATTGCATCCGTTTGGATGTCGCCGTCTTGTAATTCGAACAAGCAAAAAAACCACCAGTGAATTATTATTATTATTATTATTAATTTATTTATTTATAGGGTTATACACAGTCAGCTTGCCTTGAATATTGGTGACCTGGGGTTGCGCCTAAGTCCTGATTAGAGCCAGGTAAACTGAAATTAAAGGGCAGGTCCATCAATTTCAATAGGTCTGCTCTGAATTTGGTCAATGTTAATGGTATCATAGAACTGTAGAATTGGAAGGGAATCTTTGTTGCACGCAGCAAGCTAATAGCACCAAGAATATAGTGTTTTTAGATGATATAGATGGATAGATAGATAGATATAGATAGTTTGGTAATCAATACCCATATATCGCCTAACAGCCCTTTCTATGCATACTGTATTTACTTGGGAGTAAGTGTATTCTACCGAGCTTACCCCCAGAGGAAGTTGTAGTCCACCCGACATCATCATCATCATCATCATCATCATCATCATCATCATATTTATACCCCGCCCATCTGGCTGGACTTCCCCAGCCACTCTGGGCGGCTTCCAAAAAAATATTACAATACTGTAATACATCAAACATTAAAAACTTCCCTAAACAGGGCTGCCTTCAGATGTAGTTGTTGCTCTCTTTGACATCTGGTGGGAGGGCGTTCCACAGGGAGGGCGCCACTACCGAGAAGGCCCTTACATACATTTAAAGCGGGCACCTCAAATGTTGGGAACTGTAGTTCTTTAATTTTGGGGCGTGTGTGTTAAACTACAGCTCACAGGATTCTGGGGAGGGATGTGTTTTTTCGAACAGTACGATGTGCCCACAGAAATCAGGGAACAGGTTGTTCGGTGAGACAAGGAAAATAGGATCCGAGTCGTGTTTGTGTGGAAAGGAAGGTTGGGAATAAATATAATCTGGTGAGGAAGATAGGGGCGCTGGAAGAAAATGATAATATTTGAAATTCGTAGGTTCCAGAGTCATTTATCTTGGAGACGACTGAATTTGAGAATGGGGTGCGTGTTCTTTCGGTTTCTAGGGAATCCGTGTTGACTCATCCTAGCTGCGCTTTATTTCATGCCACCCTCTGGAAAAACCTCGTGGAATCCTGCGCCTGGCCTGAAATTGCTAACAGGCGGTTTCAGACGCGTTTACTCGGATGTAAAAGCCCGTCGTTATCAAGCCAATCGCTTGCCAAAGGCGTCAGGACAGCCGCTTCGGCGTTTGGGGAACGCAGACCTTCCATCTCGAATAAAAACAATTTTCATTTCGGCGGAAATAATTTTCTTGGGTGTGCCGGGGGCCGGGCGGTATTCGTAAATTGGGTTTTTAAGGCAAATTGGGAAACCGTTCCTAGTTCCCAGACACGTTTCCTCCCCCACAAGTGAAACAAAACATTAAATCCCCAACCCAACCCAAGTAAAATCAATTATTAAATCTGCAGAGGCTGTTCATCGATTTGAGACTAGGTGTTGCCAGAAACCTTAAAAAAATTAGCAGCCTAAGACCCAACTCGAATATCGCAGCTAAAATGAGCGAGGAACGTGCGGATCGTAACCAATTCAATTTTACTCAGACCCAGTGAAAACAGCAGTTTATCAAGTTTATCGTGTGGGTTGGTTTCAAGGGGTCTACTCGGCGTAGGTTTTACTTGGACGCAGCTTATATAGGGGGGGGGGCAGAGAGAGAATCGATATAACGCCCTATTTTAAGGGAAGGGGAAGGCAAGATGGTCAACATTAAAACCAAAAGTTAAAACAGCCACAATTAATAATGGGTGGGTGCTGTGCTTCGCTTCTGTTTATTTAAAATACGATTAAATTAAAGAGAGACTTCGGCGTTTGCTCGCCATTATTCTCCTTCTGGGGCCGGCGGGTAGATATAAATCAGATATTTTTATTTACTTGTTCATTTTGACTACAAACACCACTACTAGAGACCGGAAAGGCTTTTAAAAATTCCTTTTAGGAGTGAGACAGTGGTATTTTTTTCTGGGCAAAACCGGATTTAACAAACCGGCTCAGCCGGAATTCGTGGAGTCCGAGCCTCGGCGCATTTGCTTGGGAGTAAGTCTCAGTGAACTCGTTGGTTTTGGGTAGACACGCGCAGGATTTAGGGAAGTACACGAGGAGAGGTTTTCGGGAGCCAAACGGGAAGCGAAGACTTCGCCCACGAAGTCAGATAATTCTGACGACTCTAAGATGGTCATTTGCAGGCTTAAGACTGGGAAAGGAAGGTGAAAGGGAAAGAGATGGGGAGCGTAGAGAGGGAAAGTTGCTGGCAAAGGAAGGGGCAAAATGTGTGTGAGAGAGAGGGAGAGGGAGAGAGAGAATGAGAGAGAAAGAACAAGAGAGAAAATAGAGAGAGAGAATGAAAAAGAGAATAAGAGAGAGAATGAGAGACAGAATGTAGAGAATGAGAGAGAGAGAATGGAGAGAGCAAATGAGAGAAAGAAGAGGGAAAATGAAAGAGAGAATGAGAGAATGAAAGAGAGAGAATGGAGAGAGAAAGAATGAAAGAGGGGAGAGAATGAAAGAGAGAATGAAAGAGAAGGAGAGAATGAAAGAGAAGGAGAGAATGAAAGAGAAAAGAGGGAGAATGAAAGAGAGAGAATGAGAGAGAGAAGGAGAGAATGAAAGAGAGAAGGAGAGAATGAAAGTGGGAAGGAGAGAATGAAATAGAAGAGAGAGAGAATGAAAGAGAGAATGAGAGAATGAAAGAGAAAAGAGAGAGAGAATGAAAGAGAGGTGGGGGGGAGTGCTGGCAAAGGAAAGGAGCGAAATGAGGGCGCTGTATGAGGGAGGGGGGAAATCACAGAGAGGGGAAAAACAGTAGCAGGGAAAATGGGGTGGGTGGGGAAAGGAATTACAAAGAAATTCGGGATGGGGGGGGAGATGGGAAATGAGACAGGAAAAGAACCTTCGAACCGAGGGGGAAAGGCAGGAGGAGATTCAAAGGAACGGGGCGGGGGGGGCGTGGAGAAGGGGAAAAAAGGAAGGAAGGAGACAGGAACGAAAGGAAGTTAAGAAACAAGAGAGGAGAGGAAGAGGAGGGGAAGAGGCGGGGAGCGAATGTGCGCCCCCTCCCAATCCACTCCGTATTGGAGGCCCCCCCCATCCACTCCGGTTTTTTTGCTGGCGCCCAGCCCTCTCGGCGAGGGTCCAGCCAGCCTCTCCTCTCGGCCCGGCTCCCATTTCCCTGATTGCATTTAAACGCGTCATTATCCAGAGCGAGGGCTCTCGGAGGTGGGGGGGCGTCCCTGGCCGCTCCGATCCTCATCGATTCCTATCCCTAATTCATCACCGTCTCTCCCCGATCGATCCGTCCACCCCTGCCTGCCTGCCGTAGATATACAGCTTCGACCACAACCACCAACTCCCCGTCTCCCCCTCCCCCAGTTTCTCCGCGCGGGGCCTCCCAACGTGGCGCCGGGGGCCAATCCGGAGTGAGACCGGTTTGGCAAAAGGAGCTGCCGTGTTTTACTGCTCCTCCTCAGGGCTGCAAGCCTCCCTAAACAGGGCTGCCTTCAGATGTCTTCTAAAAGTCAGGCAGTTGTTTATTTCCTTGACATCTGATGGGAGGGAGTTCCACAGGGCGGGCGCCACCACCCAGAAGGCCCTGTGCCTGGTTCCCTGTAACTTGGCTTCTCGCAGGGAGGGAACCGCCAGAAGGCCCTCGGGAGATGGACCTCAGTGTCCGGGCAGAACGATGGGGGTGGAGATGCTCCTTCAGGTATTCTGGGCCGAGACAGTTTAGGGCTTTCAAGGTCAACACCAGCACTTTGAATTGTTCTCGGAAACGTACAAGTCTTTCAGTCTGCCCCTGACTGAACATCTGGGCATCCTAAATATCAGCTAGAGCACGAGATTCTTAATCTCAGGGTCGTGGATTCGAGGCTCATGTTGGGCAAAAGATTCCTGCTTGGCTGGGGGTTGGAGTGGATGAGCCATAGTCCCAGGGCCGGATTTATGTTTGATGCGGCCCTCGGCTCCTGAAGGCAGTGGGGCCCTTTTATATGTCCTGCTGTCCTATGTCAACAACAAATTGCTGCTGTTTTTTGTGTTGAATATATGCTATATGGTATTTTAGGGACCTAATAGGTATCTAGGGACGTGGGTGGCACTGTGGGTTAAACCACAGAGCCTAGGACTTGCCGATCAGAAGGTCGGCGGTTCGAATCCCCATGACAGGGTGAGCTCCCGTTGCTCGGTCCCTGCTCCTGCCAACCTAGCAGTTCGAAAGCACAAAGTGCAAGTAGAGAAATAGGTACCGCTCTGGCGGGAAGGTAAACAGCGTTTCCGTGCACTGCTCTGGTTCGCCAGAAGCGGCTTAGTCCTGCTGGCCACATGACCCGGAAGCTGTACGCCGGCTCCCTTGGCCAGTAAAGCGAGATGAACGCTGCAACCCCAGAGTCGTCCGTGACTGGACCTAACAGTCAGGGGTCCCTTTACCTTTAATAGGTATCTAAAGCCATTTTCACATAACAAAATATGTATTTTATCAAAGTAATTTGTTTTTTATCTTATTTTTTAGAAATGTATATCCAGGGTTTTTTTCCCCTTTATTTTTTTTGCGGAGGCCCAAGACAGTGGGGACCTAAGCTATAGCTTGTTTAGCTTATACGTAAATCCTGCACTGGCTCTGCTCACTATTCTTACGTCATGAATGGTCGATGTCGCCATTCAATCACAGCCAGTCCGTCCTTTGAAAAATAAGACCTGAGAGCCATCTTGCCCCCAAATGGCAGCTGGGCATTTCATTTGTGGGAATCTTGTGGATAGTAGAAGGTAAGGGTAAAGGGACCCCTGACCGTTAGGTCCAGTCGTGGCCGACTCTGGGGTTGCGGCACTCATCTTGCTTTACTGGCCGAGGGAGCCGGCATACAGCTTCTGGGTCATGTGGCCAGCAGGACTAAGCCGCTTCTGGCGAACCAGAGCAGCGCACGGAAACGTCGTTTACCTTCCCACCAGAGCAGTACCTATTTATCTACTTGCACTTGGATGTGCTTTCGAACTGCTAGGTTGGCAGGAGCAGGGACCGAGCAACGGGAGCTCACCCCGTTGCAGGGATTCGAACCACGGACCTTCTGATCCTAGGCTCTGTGGTTTAACCCACAGCGCCACCCACGTCCCTGACATTCCCCTGTATATTGCAGGAAGCTAGTTGTTAGATTCGTTTGAATCTCTTGAGTTGATTGGATTGTTCCTGGTAAATTCCCCTTTAATCCCTCTTAAAAAGAATAAAGGCACAACAGCCTTCTTTTAAAAGTAGTAAGAGGTTTACTTACATTCAGTTCACTGTTTGATCCTGAAGGCAGGCTTTAGCTTGTAGTTACAGAAGAGAGTGTGGGTTTATCCCATTATAGGGACTGAGCTCATGGGCTGCTGGCTGAGAGCCAGTAGACAGCAAAAGAACATCAAAATGGAACAAGGCGAAACAGAAAAAGGAGAAGGGTCAAGAGAGGAAGATGGCTGCTTGACCAGCCCTTTTACGGGGTCTCACTGTGGGATGTGATACGTAAGTAGCAGTCAAGTACAACATTCCTTGTTTTCCTAGAGTGCACATGCTGGGGAATGTTTGGTCCAGCCAGTCAAAAACTTCCCGATTCCTCCTGGCTGGGACATCCTTCCTTTGCATGTGACTAGAGGTGGGCGTGGCCTTACCTGTCCAGGTAACAAAAGGACAAGGCACGCAGCACTCTCTTTCTCTTTTTTACTTCCTCTGTCATTGGAGGAGCAGCTTTTAGCTAGAAATGTTCTTTCAGCCAACAGAGGACACTGGGATTATCCCCAGATGAGATAGATCCACATGTATATACTTTGTAACTAAGTCTGCCTTCAAGGATCCAACTGTGAACGGATGATGTGAGTAAACTTCTTTTATATACTTTACACAAGACTGTGGCGTGTTTATTCTTTTAAGAGGGATATAAGGGAACTTAAGGTAAAGGGACCCCTGCCCATTAGGTCCAGTCGTGGCCGACTCTGGGGTTGTGGCACTCATCTCGCTTTAATGGCCGAGGGAGCCAGCGTACAGCTTCTGGGTCATGTGGCCAGCATGACTAAGCCGCTTCTGGCGAACCAGAGCAGCGCACAGAAACGCTGTTTACTTTCCCGCCGGAGCGGTACCAATGATCTACTTGCACTTTGACGTGCTTTTGAACTGCTAGGTTGGCAGGAGCAGGGACTGAGCAACGGGAGCTCACCCTGTCGCAGGGATTCGAACCGCCAATCTTCTGCCCTAGGCTCTGTGGTTTAACCCACAGCACCACCCACGTCCCATAAGGGAACTTACCAGGAACCTAATAGCGAGAGGCTCACACGAGCCTGCAACCTGCTAACCGCTGTTCGTTTAAAAGGGGAATGTGAAATTCTGCTAAGTAAAGGAACTTGCTAGCGCAAGTTAGGAAGGATATTAATAAACAATATATCCTCTCCTGCCTCCCTGAACATTCCCACCCTCACAGGGTCACTCCCATCTACCTGGTCACATGCAAGGAAGGATGCTATAGACCAGGTGTGACAGGAAGTCCATTCTAGGCAAGCAGGAAGTGTTGTACTCAACTGCTTTCTGTGATGTTACATCCCACACCTTTGGGCACCTTAACGCAACCGATAGCCAGGTGAAAACGAGCCTGGCACCTGGCTAATTCCGAACACCGGTTGGAGACCCCAGTTTGGGAAACAGCTCTGTTTGAAAGGGATGGAGCAATAGCTCAATAGGAAAAATGCAGTTTCCTGCATTCTACTACAGTGCGAAAGAATATTTTGTGACTCTAACTAGGACTGGTTCCATCCAGCTGTGTTTCCCTCATCCCTCAATGCCTCTCAACATGGCTCTTCAGATCTCCCTCAATGTCGCAATTTTAACTGCAGGATACCAGCTTTATGTTCCATTCGCCTCCCCTGTTAGGTTATTTTCCCACCAATGGGGAATTTATTTTAAAGGTGCATTCTTTTTTATTTTTTTTTGGGGGGGGGCTGTTGTTTGTTTGTGGATCTGCAACTTCTGTACAGCGGTGGAGCCAAGGGGTGTGGGGAAAGGGGGAAGAAAGAGAGAGGGGGATTTTCAACCCTGTATACTGCTAGATGAAATGAATAGGCCAGAAATCTTAAAAAAAAAAAAAAATTCAGCGAAGCTCAATCGATATCAGGCACAAAACAGCAAGCAGGGATATTGACAAACACATCTCCTAGACCCCCAATCTAGGAGGGAAGAAAATGGGGGGGGGGTTGAGAGAGAAGGGAGGGGGAGGGAGAAAACTGTTGGAAGGAAGGACAAAGGGAAGGAAAAATAACGCAGGGAGAGAGAGAGGTCTAAACTGGGAGGGTTTTCATGCAAACAAATCTATGTGTTGTGTTGTGTTGTGTTGTGTTGTGTTGTGTTTGTGTGTGTGTGTGTATCCTTTGTTTGTGTATGTATAGCTGAACAGAGTAGAAATCTGAGCCATGAATGGAAAATATATACACACAAGGACTCGCTGGAAGGGCTTTATCCAGAATTAATCCTGAGCAGGCCAGCTGAAACTGGCTGGCGTGGCTAAACCAAGCCCATTGAGGTCAATGGTTCTAGAATGGTGATGGCTCCAACCCATAATATCCTCTCTCTCCCTGGGCGTCTGTGAATGTCTGTGCACCACACACAGAATCTCACGAGGAAGGGAAGGGAGTTTAAATGGCTTGCCTGGAGATTCGCTGCAAAAATCTGTGCAAGGTACACACAGAAGGGCCTGCGGGTGGCTGCAGTAAAGGGAGAATGTAAAAAAAAAGAAACAGCTGCTTAGAGATAAGTCTTCAAGACCTATCTGGGTCTTTTCAGACCCAAATATACATTCGGGAACACATTTCTTCATTTTTCTTTCTTTTGAAAAAACCCCAGTTACGGGTCCCAACTTGACAGCTGTGTATGTGGTCCAACGGTCTGTCTGAAGGGGCCTGCTTTGGATTAAATGAGTGAGTTCCTCACCATGCAGGTACAATAGGTAAAGGGTAAAGGGACGTTAGGTCCAGTCGCAGACAACTCTGGGGTTGCGGCGCTCATCTCGCTTTCCTGGCCGAGGGAGCCGGCGTACAGCTTCCGGGTCATGTGGCCAGCAGGACTAAGCCGCTTCTGGCGAACCAGAGCAGCGCACGGAAACGCCGCTTACCTTCCCGCCAGAGCGGTACCTATTTATCTACTTGCACTTGGACGTGCTTTGGAACTGCTAGGTGGGCAGGAGCAGGGACCGAGCAATGGGAGCTCACCCCGTCATTGCGGGGATTCAAACTGCACACCTTCTGATCGGCAAGCCCTAGGCTCTGTGGTTTAACCCACAGCGCCACCCGCGTCCCATTATATATATATGATAAATGTTTATAAATGTACCAGCCAAGCACATACATAGATATGTGGACCACATATCTGGAGCAGCACGGGAAGACCGCCCTGAAACCGTTTTGCCTCCCAAACTGACCAGATGTTTTCTCTGCAAGGAGGGAGGTGGTGAGGGAACTTTCCCATTGTCTCAGGAATTGGGTAATCACCATCTCAAAGAAATGGGCAGACTACCAGGAAAGGCAATCAGATAAGGCATTATCAGATAACCTGGCAGACAGGAGATAAAAAACGCACTCAAATTTCTGTTGTAGACCGCCTTTTCTGTGATGTGGGTATGATGTTTGTAGAAGGGAAAAAACCAAGTGAGGCTTGGACAAAGGGGTCAGCCTCTTTTCTTTGGCCTTAGCCCCACCCCGGGCCATCCATCCACTGTCCTCCCTGGCCGAGGGTGGGTCAAAGGCCGGCCCAAGCAGGTGGGAGGCACCTGCCCAGGTGAGCCCCCCCCCTTGGTGCCATAAACCCCACCCACTTGTAGGGAAGGGAGGGCAGAAATTGGTGGTGGTGGTCTTAGGTTACACCCCTTCTGTGATGTATGTATGATGCATGGAGGGGCGGTCTTGAGCTACCAAGTAGACAATTTTAAAAGTCTATATAAGAGCTTGCACACCTATGTTCTCGGTTCATCTCCTCCCTCCCTGCGTGGGGTGAGCAGGGGACCCTGTTGCAACAGTTTAATAAAGATCAGGCTTACTAGATGCTTTGCTTCTCAGTATTCTCTGGTTGGCCTCTTATTTTCTCCTGTGGTTGTTGTTTAGTCATTTAGTGGTGCCCGCCTCTTCGTGACCCCCTGGACCAGAGCATGACAGGCGCTCCTGTCTTCCACTGCCTCCCACAGTTTGGTCAAACTCATGCTGGTAGCTTCGAGAACACTGTCCCACCATCTCGTCCTCTGTCGTCCCCTTCTCCTTGCGCCCTCCATCTTTCCCAACATCAGGGTCTTTTCCAGGGAGTCTTCTCTTCTCCTGAGGTGGCCAAAGTACTGGAGCCTCAGCTTCAGGATCTGTCCTTCCAGTGAGCACTCAGGGCTGATTTCCTTCCGAATGGAGAGGTTTGATCTTCTTGCTGTCCATGGGACTCTCAAGAGTCTCCTCCAGACCAGAATTCAAAAGCATCCATTCTTCGGCGATCGGCCTTCTTGATGGTCCAGCTCTCACTTCCATATGTCACTATATTTTCTCCTACCGATAGAAAAACGTACTTAAGGACTCTATATGGGCTCTTGGATACCCCATAAGGGCAGATTTTGTTTACAACAGAGGGTTTACAACCCATGACAGGCCATTGTTGTTGAGCTTTTTTGGTGTGTGTGTGGTGGGGGTGGAATTCGTCTATAAAAGACAAACAGTGATACTCAAACACACAGTTCCTGCTTCTATTGGCAACAACCCGGACGTTGTTTTGACGGTTTTCTGAAATTCCTCCCGGACGCTAAATTCGCTGTTTGAATTCCAGACGTGGCAACCCAACTCGGAGAGTTGTGGACTCTCCTTCCTTGGAGGTCTTCAAGCAGAGGTTGGGCGGCCCTCTGCCATGGATGCTTTAGCTGCGATTCCTGCATTGCAAAGCGGGTTGAGATGGATGACCTCTGGGGTCATTTTATGAGCGTTGGCGAACCTCCTTTGCACGCAGAAGGTTCCAGGTGCGATTCCTGGAGTTTGCAGGAAGGGCTGGGAAAATCCTGCAGCCTGAGGTCCTCCATTGTCAAGCGAGATGAACCAGTGGTTTGCTTCGGTATGAGACAGCCTGTTAACTTCCTATTAGATCAGCCATTCCTTCATGAGGACTAGTTTATTGCTTAATTTTTTTTAAGGAGAGCGTCTATAGCTCGATGGTAGATCATCTCTTTTGCATGCAAAAGGTTGCAGGTTCTATGCTTGGGGGTCTTCAGCGAGTGCCAAAAAGCCCCCCCCCCCAACCTGGGCCTTTGGATAATAATAATAATAATAATAATAATAATAATAATAATAATTTATTTATATCCTGCCCTACCTAGCTGAAGCTGGGCTCAGAGTGGCTAACAACAGTAAAATATACAACATGCTAAAATCATTTCATTATAAAATCAGTTCAAATCAATATATAATCCAAATAATAATAATAATTTTTATTTATACCCCGCCCTCCCCAGCCAAGGCCGGGCTCAGAGCGGCTTACAAGCAATAATAAAAACAAGTTGAATGATTACAACTTAAAAACAAAATTAAAGTACAACATTAACCCCCGGTAACCCAGTACATTTGAAGCAAGCGGCTTCCTGCAAAGGATCCTGGGAATAATAATAATAATAATAATAATAATAATAATAATAATATCTTTATTGTCATTGCCCCCTTCGGGGGCAACGAAATTAATTGACTGCTCCATAAAAACACTAATTAATCAATATGGCATGCTAAGGGTGTTGGGAATTGTAGTTCTTTGGGGGGAACCCACAGTTCTTAGGATTCTTTGAGGGGAAGTCATATACTTTAAAGATATGGGGTTTGTGGGGGGTGGCTAGCGCTGGTGAGATCTCTGCCCCGAGTAGGCTAAAAGGGGCGCGGAGTTGTGCTGCAGGGGAGAACGGGCCCCCATTCGCCCAGCCTGCTTTCACACGTGCGGCTAAACACGCGTGTTGGCTGGGCTGTGAACGTTCTAACACAGGGCGGAGAGAGCCCCGGAGGTCTGAAAACCGTTTGGAAACTTCCCATCCTCTTGCGCACGAACACGCAAGCCCCACCCCGTGAGAAAATGACCCGGCTCCGCGTCGCCTCCGCCCTTAAATCGAATTGACTCCCAACTACTCAATCCCGCTAAGCCAAGCGAGGTATTAAACGCAGCATTCGATGTTAGCCGAGGAATTTACGAGGCGGTCGATCTTCTTTTCGCAACCTTCTCCCACACAGGGAATCTTTCTTGGAACGTCTATCCAATCGACTGCATCATCCGCTTGATATTCATTCCTTTGGGTGTCGCGGGTTCGAGTCCCGCGCCGGGCGAAAAGATTCCCGCATTGCCCCTTCCCAACTCGAGAATTCTGTGATTCTTTTCCGCACGCCAGAGGCAGGCACGTTTGACGCACCAGAAAACGGATTGCCACCTTGCCAAGTAACAGGAGGTCGGACTCGAATTTTACTCAAGAGTAGACGCCACGGGAATGAATGGGTCTCCTGCACGTTCGCCAGGCCTACCCGTTTCAGCCGGTCTACTCTGAGTAGGATTTAGCTGGACACAGCTGTATTACAGTCTGTTTGACGTATTACAGTATTTTAATATTTTTTTGGAAGCCGCCCAGAGTGCCTGGGGAAGCCCAGCCAGATGGGCGGGGTATAAATAATAAAATTATTATTATTATTATTATTATTATTATTATTATTATTATTACACACTCATTTCATTTGCTTGCTTATTCAATATCTTTGCACCCCGCCTTTCTCCCAAACTGGGGCTCAAGGCGGCGCACAAAAGCGTCGGTTATAAAACGCAGGACAGTGGGGAAATCTAGCTGGAAAAGAAGAAGTAAAAACACAGAATCATAGAATCATAGAATCATAGAGTTGGAAGAGACCACAAGGGCCATCGAGTCCAACCCCCTGCCAAGCAGGAAACACCATCAGAGCACTCCTGACATATGGTTGTCAAGCCTCTGCTTAAAGACCTCCAAAGAAGGAGACTCCACCACACTCCTTGGCAGCAAATTCCACTGTCAAACAGCTCTTACTGTCAGGAAGTTCTTCCTAATGTTGAGGTGGAATCTTCTTTCTTGTAGTTTGGATCCATTGCTCCGTGTCCGCTTCTCTGGAGCAGCAGAAAACAACCTTTCTCCCTCCTCTATGTGACATCCTTTTCTATATTTGAACATGGCTATCATATCACCCCTTAACCTCCTCTTCTCCAGGCTAAACATGCCCAGCTCCCTTAGCCGTTCCTCATAAGGCATCGTTTCCAGGCCTTTGACCATTTTGGTTGCCCTCCTCTGGACACGTTCCAGTTTGTCAGTGTCCTTCTTGAACTGTGGTGCCCAGAACTGGACACAGTACTCCAGGTGAGGTCTGACCAGAGCAGAATACAGTGGCACTATTACTTCCCTTGATCTAGATGCTATACTCCTATTGATGAGGCCCAGAATTGCATTGGCTTTTTTAGCTGCCGCGTCACACTGTTGGCTCATGTCAAGTTTGTGGTCAACCAAGACTCCTAGATCCTTTTCACATGTACTGCTCTCAAGCCAGGTGTCACCCATCTTGTATTTGTGCCTCTCATTTTTTTTGCCCAAGTGCAATACTTTACATTTCTCCCTGTTAAAATTCATCTTGTTTGTTTTGGCCCAGTTCTCTAATCTGTCAAGGTCGTTTTGAAGTGTGATCCTGTCCTCTGGGGTGTTAGCCACCCCTCCCAGTTTTGGTGTCATCTGCACATCGTGAGGTATCTAAAACCCAGCCATTAAAAGCATTGCAAGGGGTCAGACTACAGGACCTCTGGGGATCCCTGCCTATTCTCCGATTCTTTTACCGCCTGCGCCTTAGTTTTTCAAAAAGGCCTGTCTGGATCTGCGAGCTGACAGATAAGGAAGAGAGAGCCAGCCCAAACCCCCTCTTCATTAAAATAAAAATTAATAATACTAAGTTTAATAATATTAAGTTTATTATAATAATATTAATTTATTAAAATTAAAATTAATAATATTAATACCCTTACAGTGTGAATTCAGTTTAGAAAGGGGTTGCAGCACCCCCATCTTTATTGAAATCATTTTGCCCCCCATCCCAGATAAAAATAGATTTATTTATTTTTTACAGGGTGTGTGTTACTATGCGTGTTTTTGTCTTTCAGAGGGAAAAGCGGGGTGGGAGCGAAAAAAATTATAAGAACCCTAAATATATATATATATATATCTCAAAAAATTCACAGCTGGATTGGAACAAGGAAATAGGATCTCAATTATTGTGGTGGCAAAAGTCTCCTCAAATGACAGAGCGAGACTATAGATATTTACTCAGAAGTAAAATTCACTGTGTCCGGTGGAGCTGACTCCTGGGTAAATGTCCCACACTCAGTGGAGCTTACTTCTGTGTGGACGTTTATAACTTTGTGCTGTGAATCGGATTGGAAACCACTTTCGTTTAATCCGGATTTACCGTTTCCCTTGGAAGTCTGGGATTTTTTTCTTTTCTTTCAAAAATACATTTTTATATATATATATATATTAAAACCCTCTACAAAAAACACAGAAACTGTAAATCCGGGTTCGAGGGGCGTTGGCGGGATATTCATCTAGAGATTATTTACTGGGCGCGTTTGGGTTTTTTACTGAGAAAGGTTGAGAATTTTCTGTGTCTGTGTGTTGCAAAAAAATAAAAATAAAAAATCCTGTTATTTTGTAATTGTGCAACGATTCATTTTAGCTTTTAAAAATTTCTATTTTGTACATCGCTGTGGAACATACCTTGAAGGCGAATAATAATAATAATAATAATAATAATAATAATAATAATAATTTCAACTTAATCTTTCGGAATTGCTTTTAACGAGTCCCACTCCCCCAGCCGTGACAGAACCCCGTTTCGATTCTCTCAAACGTCCCCCCCCACCAACCACCTCGCTCCAGATGCAAATCTAGGAGCCACTCCGGATTCGTTTTCCGTTCACACGGAAACAGGTTCAGGCGTCGGATCCGCTCGGAAGTTCCAAATTAACCGAGCGAGAAGCTCTTTCGGGCGAAATCTTCTTTGGGAACCAGATTTTTTTCTCTCCCACCCCTGTTCAAGAAATATAGATAAATATCTCAAAATCTTGACTTGCCAGCGTTTGGGGGCGGGCGGGGGCGGGGGAGAGAATACGCTTAAGCCTCGGCTAATTTGCTCCCCTGTGCATTCATTATAAATAGAAATATCCCCCAGAACCTCAGCTTTCCCAATCTATTAGCGGGACTTAATTATGATAAATAATTAACGGATAAATCTTTGCCTGCTGTTCCACAGGGCTTGTCAAATTCATATCAGGATTTCCATTTAATTCCCTCGCAGCTAAGTAAGAGG